>NW_005358250.1:2060786-2066645 GCF_000412655.1 Myotis brandtii
TATATATATATATATATATCCCCCAAAAGACCACTTCTAATCATCTACACTATTACTATTCTGGTCCAAATCATTATCTTTTTTCACCAGGAATATTCCAATATTCCCTAACTAGTTTCATGGCTTCCATTCTCTTCCGCCATAGTCTATTCTTTTTTTTTATCCTCACTCAAGAATATGTTTGTTGATTTTTTAAAAATATTTTTATTGATTTCAGAGAGGAAGGGAAAGAAAGAGAATCATTGATTATCTGCCTCCTGCACACCCCACACTGTAGATCAAGCCCACAACCTGATCATGTGTCCTGACCAGGAATCGAACCGTGACCTCCTGGTTCATAGGTCAACACTCAACCACTGAGCCACGCTGACCAGGCATGTTTATTGATTTTAGAAGAGAGAGAGAGAAACCAGTCAGTTGCTTTCCATATGCAACCCAACTGGGGATCAAACCCACAAACTAGGTATGTGCCCTGGCCAAGAATCAAACCCACAACCTTTTGGTGTATGGGATGACACACCAACCAACTGAGCCACCCGGCGAGGGCCTCCATAGTCCATTTTTAGAACAGCAATTAGAATGGTCCTGTTACAATTCAAACACTGTAAATCCTCTTATCAAAACACTCCAGTGGCTGCTTGTGCTCAGAAGAAAAGCCAAAGTCCTGATGAGTGCTCTAAGATCCCTCATCACCTCCCTGGTCTTATATCCTATATCTCATCTCTCACTCCAGCCAGACCACCTTTTGCTACTCCTCATTTTACTTCAGAATTTTTGACTTACTGTTCCCACTTCTAGAAAGTCTCTTTCCCCAGATATCTTATGGCTCACACTCTCATCTCCTTCAAAAGTCATGTTTTTTTCTGGGAAGAGTTGAGTCTTTCTTAACCATCTTGTTTAAAACTGAACTATCTCATACTCCATATCCCTATCTTCTGTTTTATCTTTCTTCATGGTAGCTGTGTTACTTGTGGTGGAACTATCCTTGGTGCTGAACTTTGCTTCCTATGGAGTTAACCATTCTGAAGACTCATTCTGGAGCTTTCCCTGGGATATACATAGCTCTCAATGGATTTCTAAACACAGAGAAATCCAGAACATTTACAATACATTAACCATAAGAATCCTGAAATGCTGCCAAAAATTTAACACCTACTGTTACCTGAATTTACAACTGAGAAACCTGATATTTATCAAAGTTAAGCAAGAGCTGCCCAGAACACTGTTTCTAATTCTTGGATCTACAATTTAAAAGGGAAAACAACAAACTAGAGTTTGTCTATACAGAGAAAATATATTATCAGTAAAAGACCTGTGAAATTGTGTTATTTAAGGAAGAGTGGAAGAGATTGAAAAAGTATAGCTTGATTGTAAGAAAATACTATGAACAACTATATGCCAACAAGCTGGACAATGAGGATGAAATGGACAAATTCCTAGAAAAATACAATCTACCAAAACTGAATCGGGAAGAATCAGAAAACCTGAATAGGCCAATAACAACTGATGAAATAGAAGCAGTAAAAAACAAACAAACAAACAAACAAAAAAACTCCCAGCAAACAAAGGCCTGGGTCTGGACAGCGTCACAGGGGAGTTTTACCAAATATTCAAAGAAGAACTAACACCTATACTATTCCAAAAAATCCAAGAGGAAGAAACACTTTCAAGCTCTTTTTATGAGGCCAGCATTATTCTAATTCACAAACCAAATAAAGACACTACAAAGAAAGAGAATTACAGGCCAATGTAATTCTGATGAACATAGATGCTAAAATCCTCAACAAAATGTTAGCAAATCGGATCCAGCAATATATTAAAAAGATCATACACTATGGCCAAGTGGGATTTATTCCAGGGATGGAAGGCTGAGACTTATTCACAAATCAATAAATGTGATACATCACATAAACAAACTGAAATACAAAAATCACATGATCATATCAATAGACACAGAAAAAGCATTCAACAAAACCCAACACCCATTTTTTTTATAAAAACCCTCAGCAAAGTTTGAATAGAGGGAGAATATCTCAACATGATAAAGGCCATATATGACAAACCTACAGCAAACATCATACTAAATGGGCAAAAACTAAAGCCATTTCCCCTAAGAACAGGAATAAGATAGGGGTGTCCACTTTCACCACTCATATTCAACATAATACTGGAAGTCCTAGCCACAGCAATCAGACAAGAAGAAGAAATAAAAGGCATCCAAATTGGAAAGGATGAAGTAAAACTGTCCTTATTCGCAGATGACATGATATTGTACATAGAAACCCCTAAAGACTCCACCGAGAAAGTATAACTTGAAGACTCATGAGGAACCTTAGAGGTCTCAGATCTCATCAAATATTTCATGCCCCCCCCAAAAGGTGGAACTATGTGTTGTATGTTTGCAGAGGAAAAAATTAGAAATAATTAGTGAAATTTTCAGGGGTGGGGCAAACATTAAGCTCAATTTATAAAAAATACCTCAGGTGATTAATATTGCCCAATAATGAAACATTTTGCTGTTAGGGGGACAATGAAATAGCAGCTCTCCATTTTTAGAATTGTTCAAGGAGTCCCTAAGGATGCAGCCCAATAGCTCCCAGTGTCACCGTAGGAGCCTCCCAGTCCTAAGGGATCCCATTACTCAGGAGGAGGTTCAGCAATTAGGGAGCAATCAGGATAGAAAGAAGGGCTGCATGTGCCCCCAAAGGAAATGTGCGACTTTGGGGAATGAGAACTACATAAGGATGGTGTAAATTGGTCCTTTAGCTCACATCTCCCTTTTGGAGACCCTAGGTGAGTGCAGCTGGGAGGCCAGAACCAGGACTCAGGTTTTAGCTGCCCTGCTGGTCTTATTTGAGCTTCATTTAGGTTCTTCATAGAGAAAAACTGTCAGAATTGGAAAGCTCTTAGGTATTGATTCCCAAACTCACATTTTAGATGTGGACAAACTGAGGCCCAAGTATCCTGAAATAACTGTTAAAAGTCACACAGAACTAAGATTAGGAGTCAGGTATTCTGATTCCATGATGTAACGTTGTCTCGCTTCTACAGTTATTGGTGTATTCCACTGAATTCTGAGCTGATGGCAAACCTGCCTTGGCCTCTTCCCATTTTCATACCCGCCCCACCTCTTTTGAGCTCCCCATTCTGGGGCCCAGGAAAATCTCTTCCCCTCTGTGTCCTTACTGACTAAAGCACAAAGTAAGTATTTGAGCAAGGTGAGTATTGGTTAGGAGTGGGGTCAGCAACGGATGGGAGATGAAGCTAGAGAAATGATTAGGGCCAGATCATGGTGGGTCTTGTAGGCCAGCCTGAAGAGTTTATAGTATATCTCAAGGGCATCAAAGATCTATTGAACTGTATTATTTGTGGTTTAGTGGTATTTTGGAGCTGACTTATGAGAGCAAATTGTGCTCATTTCTTTCCATCTCTGTATTCAGTGATATTACATGGTAAGTTGACATTGATCATGGTAGGAGTATTTACACCAAAGAAATTGACAAAATACAATGAATTCAGAGCCTTTTATTTTCCCAAAAGCTGATTGTTAAATATTTAACAGTATATCACTGGATGGTCAGATTAGTGTTTTTGAAAGATTGGTAGCCAGTTTTGCTCATAAGACTGGAAGAAAGAAGGCCAGTAGGAGTCTTAAAAAGAATCCAAGTAAGCTCTAGCAGTTTGGCTCAGTGGATAGAGCATTGGCCCATGGACTGAAGCGTCTCAGGTTCGATTCTGGCCAAGAGCATGTACCTTGGTTGCCGGTTCCCCGGCCCTGGTCGGGGTGCATGCAACCAATCGATGTGTCTCTCTCACATGGATGTTCCTCTCTGTCTCTCCCTCTCCTTTCCACTCTCTAAAAATCAAAGGGAAAATATCCTCGGGTAAGGATTAACAAACAAACAACAAAAAAGAATCCAAGTAAGAGTTTGTTAGGTGTTGGCCAGGTATAGTGGGGATGGAAAGAAGGGGACATCGGAGAAAATTAATGGGGTTTCATGGTAACTAATTGGATGTGCAACATTAGTTGCTTTGGCTTATTGGGTGGATGGTGGTACCATTTATTGAAATGGGAAACCCATGAAGGGAAACAGGTTTGAAGTGAGTGGTAACAAATTTCCTTTTGGACATGATAAGTTTGAGCTGCCTCTGAGATAGAAAGTTGAAATATCAATCAAGCAGATGAACACAGATGCATGTTTATTGGTTTGAACATTAGAGAGAACTAATATTTGCTATACTAAATCCCAGTGTTCAATGGAATTAGAATTTACTTTGCTTAATGGTATAGGACTATAGAATTTCCTTCCATCTACATCTCCTTGCCCCCATCACACAAGATCTAGAAATCCACATTCTAGCCCCAGGGCTTCAGTGCTCTGTAGTGAGTAACGTTTATTTTCACTAAATTTAAGGGTGGGCAGCTTTGTCCTTCCAGACAGTTCACTTTTCAGAGTCACTCACACCTCTGTCCTCTCCAAGAAGGACCTCAGTTTACCTGTGTAGGTTTAGGTTGGCCTCTGCTAAGGAACTACTCATCCAGTGCCATAATGTTTACCAGGGAGTCAAGGAGAAGAACAAATTTTAAGCAAGAAGCATCAAATAGAGCTGAAGCCACAGAGAAGGTAATTTAAACTCTTTGAAGATGGAGCAGATCATGCTGCATCAAAAAGGTTTCCCATCACTTGGAGGCATTTGATGTTATATCTCTGCCTGCACATCACCTCACATGGACTCCGTTTTTCTTAGATCTTGATATTAGTTCTTGTAATGGGCTGGGGGAAATCTCAAAAATCAAATTGAAGCAGGCTCTAGACAATTCTATTTTTATTTTAAGTCTTCTTCCAAATCACATTTTCCATAAGCTTTCTTTTATGTGCCACTCCTTTTGGCTCTGAGTCCTATTCAGATTATTTTAACTATTAGTGAGATAAAATTCCCATACAGTGAAATACATACATCTTTTTTTAAATTTAAATTTTATTTATTTTTTATTGATTTCAGAGAGGAGGGGAGAGGGAGAGAGATATAGAAACATCAATGATGAGAGAGACCCAGTGGTCAGTGTGAGACCATACCAGATTACAACTCTTCACATCCATCCATAAGTGACACACTCAAGGGGCAGACTCAGTGAGCACCAAAGCCCCACTGAAGCAATTTCTGGCCCATAAGGGTGTCTTCTGCACAGCAGCTTTTCCATTATAGACACAGCTGGTCCTCACAGCCAATTGGCCTGGAGGTCAATTCCTCCCAGTGATACCAACAGCAATCAAGGCTCAACTACAACAAGGCTGTGCACAAAGCCCACAAAGGGGTGCACCAAGAGTGTCCACCTCAGCTGAATGGGGAGGCTGAGCCACTGAGCCCTATAGAACACCTACTACACAAGGCCACTCTATCAACTCAAGGAGACTTAGCAGCTACCCAATGCATAGAAACAAACATAGGGAAGCAGCCAAAATGCGGAGACAAAGAAACATGTCACAAATGAAAGAAATGGAAGAAAGCAAACTACTGGATAAAGAGTTCAAAACTACAGTTATAAGGTTACTCAAGAATCTTCTAGAAACCTCTGAGGAACTTAGTGAGACCTTCAAGGATATTGGTGAGAATGCCAAAAAAATGGAAAAGGACCAGTCAGAAATTAAGCATACACTGATGGAAATAAAGAATAATATACGGAGATCCAACAGTAAACTAGAGGATCGCAAGAATGAAGTCAAAGATTTGAAATATGAGGAAGCAAAAAACACCCAACTGGAAAAACAAAAAGAAAAAAGAATCCAAAAATATGAAGATAGTGTAAGGATCCTCTGGGACAGCTTCAAGCATACCAACATCCGAATTATGGGGATG
>NW_005358250.1:2066963-2068217 GCF_000412655.1 Myotis brandtii
AAGAACCTACAACCAAGATTACTTTATCCAGCAAAGCTATCATTCAGAATTGAAGGTCAGATAAAGAGCTTCACAGACAAGCAAAAACTAAAGGAGTTCATCACCACCAAACCAGTATTATATGAAATGATGAAGGGTATTCTTTAAGAAGAGGAGGAATAAGAAAAAGGTAAAGATAAAAAATTAGGAACAACAAGTACATATCTATCAACAAGTGAATCTAAAAATCAAATGAATAAAAAACCTGATGAACAGAATAAACTGGTGAATGTAATAGAATCAGGGGCATGGAAATGGAGTAGACTGACAATTCTTGGGTAGAAGGGCATGTGGAGGGGGGCCGTGTGGGAAGAGATTGGACAAAGATCTTATACCTATGGACGTGGACAGTGAGGTGGCGAGGGCCTGGGGTGGGGTGGGAACCGGGTGGAGGGGAGCTATGGGGGCAAAAAAGGAACATCTGTAATAATATGAACAATAAAGATTTAAAAAAAAGAAAGAAAGAAAATGTCCTCCTTCTAAGAATCTACCTGCTGTGGATTGATGTTTGTGTCCTCCCACCCTAAATTCACATGTTGAAGCCTAAATCCCCAGTATGTTGATATTTGGAGGTGGAACCCAGGAGGTAATTTGGTCTACTGCACCAACTGCCTGCCTTCAGGCAAACGGAAGTCCACTAGAAGGAATATAACCTCACCCAGAGCCTCAAATTATCTATACATTTTATGTACACGGTGTCTGGAATTTAATAAAAAATTAGCAGGGAAACAGAAAAATAAAATTTTACTCAAAATTAAGAGAAAAAAAGAGGCACTAGAAATGGACCTATGAAAAATCTAGATGTTGGAAATTTCAGATATAGACTTTAAAATAACTGTGCTTCAATAAGACAGAGACTTTCAGCAGAGACTTGGAAACTTAAAAAACCCCACAAAATTGAAA
This sequence comes from Myotis brandtii, assembly GCF_000412655.1. Taxonomy (NCBI): domain Eukaryota; kingdom Metazoa; phylum Chordata; class Mammalia; order Chiroptera; family Vespertilionidae; genus Myotis; species Myotis brandtii. The sequence continues at coordinate 2,067,906 of NW_005358250.1, forward strand.
TTGTAGAACTAAAAATATAATTAAGAGTTCATTTCTGGGTTTCACAGCAAATTAAAAACAACTGCACAGAAAACTTAGTGAATTGGAAATCAGGTAAAAAAAATATACACACTGAGGCACAGTGAAGTAAAATTATGGAAAATATAATTGTGTAAGAGACATATAAGTCATGATGAAAGGTGATAAAATAGTATTTAAATATGATCTCACACAGACAATAGTATGGTGAAGGCCTGGGTGGGGTGGGTGCAGGGTGGAGGGGGGTCAATGGGAAAAAAGGGGGGACATCTCTAATACTTTCAACAATAAAGA
>NW_005358250.1:2068351-2076629 GCF_000412655.1 Myotis brandtii
TTTACAGAGAGGAAGGGAGAGGGATAGAGAGTTAGAAGCATCGATGAGAGAGAAACATCGATCAGCTGCCTCCTGCACATTCCCTACTGGGGATGTGCCCACAACCCAGGTACATGCCCTCGACTGGAATCGAACCTGGGACCTTTGAGTCCGCAGGTCAACGCTCTATCCACTGAGCAAAACCGGTTAGGGCATAAAGATAATTTTTAATTAAATAAATAAATATTTAAAATAAATATGATCTCAGTATGTCAAGTGATACATAGGGACATAAAGCCATGTACAATGATATTCAGAATGGTTAATTCTGAGGGATGAGATTTGAGGTATACTTTAGTCACTTCATAATTTTGTGTATCTCCCCCCACTCCCAAATCTATTAAAGCATATCATAGCATTTCTCAAAATACATTTTTAGAAAATACTGCTTTCTTTTGCTAATTAATGTTCAAGGAAGAAAGGGTTCAGTGGTCCAACAAGTATGGTAAATATTGTGTTAAATAGAATTAGCACAGGTGTTTTTAATTGTTCATTTATCTATTTGCTTATTACTATTGGACTTCTCAGAGACTTTAACATACTATTGTGCACTGTGAAGCATGACAAGATCAGTGTTTCTGGACAAGGAATATATTCATTACAGAATGTTTCATAGAACTGGAATTTATAAGTCCTTGGAAAATACTTGTCTAGAGGAGGTAATCCCTAAGTTCTTTAACGAAGATCCACACCCACTCTCCCCTGCCTGAGTCTGTGTCCCAGATATCCTGTTTATTCTACATAATCTCCATGGCTCTAGGCTTTCAACATCCTGTCTCCTCTGTCTGGAATCCCCTCACCCCTGCTCCCTGCCCTTTTCTCTAAGTATCAAATTTGTACTCATGCTTCCAACACCCAGCAGAAATATGGCCTCATCTGTGAAGCCAGGCCAAACACTCCTTCAGAGTGTTTCCAGCAGCACACTTATTATCTTACTAGAAGCCCGGTGCACGGATTCGCGCACATTGAAAGGAAATTAATTAGAAGGTGGCTGGTGGGGTGGGACTGGGCAAGACAGGCTGGACATGCCCTGGAACCAACCTCCCAGGGTCCCTCCATGGACAGCCGCACGTGGGGCGGCCACAGCTCGAAGGTTGTCTGCAGAGTGAGCGAGGTCCCTCTGGCAGGTGGAGTCCCTCAGCCTGGCCTGTGAGGATTGGGCCAAAACCAGCTCTCTGACATCCCCCAAGGGGTCCCGGAATGTGAAAGGGCGGTTCTCAGGTGACGCACCCCAGAATCGGGCTCCCTCCTTTCTGGTTCCTGGTGCATCACCCAAGAACCACAGCTGCCAAGTCACTGCAGTTTGGCAGTTCCTGCATTGAGTGTCTTCCCCCTGGTGGTCAGTGCACATCATAGCTACCAGTCATTCAGTCATTCAGTTGCTTAGGCTTTTATATATATAGTAAATGCCCAGTGCACAAAATTTGTGCATAGGGGAGGGTGTCCCTCAGCCCAGGATTCTCTCCAATCTGGGACCCCTTGGGGGATGTCTGACTGCCGGTTTAGGCCTGATCCCGCAGGGACATCCCTCTCGTAATCTGGGACTGCTGGCTCCTAACAGCTCGCCTGCCTGCCTGCATGATTGTCCCTAACCTCTCTACCTGCCTGCCTGATCACCCCTGACCACCTCTGCTTGCCTGATTGCCCCTAACCACCTCTGCCTGCTTGTCTGATCGCCCTTAACTGCTCCCCTGCCTGCCTGATCACTCCTAACCACCTCTGCTTGCCTGCCTGATCACCCCTAACTGTTCCCCTGCTAGCCTGATCACCCTTAACTGTCTGTGCCTTGGCCCCCACACCCGGGACCTAGGCTTCTCTCCTCTTGTCAGCCGCAGGCTCCTGTGACCATGGGCAGCTTCGCCCGGGCCCAGCTTTGTCAGGAAGGACGTCCAGAAGGTCTTCCAGAAGATGACCAGTCTAATTAGCATATTACCCTTTTATTAGTATAGATAGATAGCATCCTTGTCTTAGTACTTCTTGTCTCTCATCCACTACACTGGGACTTAGATTATCCATGCCTGCATCCACAGGACCTAGCATTAGGCCTGCCATACAGTAAGCATCAATGGATGTTTGATGAATAATGAATGATGCTAACATCATGGCTAACTTTCTTTTTTTCTGACAGGACAACAGATATTTTTCAAGTAATCTTTATTTCTTCCTGGAAAAAACAAAAAGACAAACTATGCTGATGTAGAAATTTTACAGACTAAAATAAGACCAAAAATAAAAAATTACTTATTATCTTACTCTCCATCTGTGCCTTGGCCCCCACACCCAGGACCTAGCCTTCTCTCCTCTGGTCAGCCGCAGGCGCCCGGGACCACGGGCATCTTCGCCCGGGCTCAGCTTTGTCAGGAAGGACTTCCAGAAGGTGGTCCAGAAGATGACCAGTCTAATTAGCATATTACCCTTTTATTAGTATAGATAGAGAGCATCCTTGTCTTAGTACTTCTTGTCTCTCATCCACTACACTGGGACTTAGATTATCCATGCCTGCATCCACAGGACCTAGCATTAGGCCTGCCATACAGTAAGCATCAATGGATGTTTGATGAATAATGAATGATGCTAACATCATGGCTAACTTTCTTTTTTTCTGACAGGACAACAGATATTTTTCAAGTAATCTTTATTTCTTCCTGGAAAAAACAAAAAGACAAACTATGCTGATGTAGAAATTTTACAGACTAAAATAAGACCAAAAATAAAAAATTACTTATTATCTTACTCTCCAGAGGTATCCAGTGTTAATATGTTAATATACAATTGATCCTAGTCAACTGTACAACACAGGTGTGAATGGCATGGGTTCACTTATACATGGATTTTTTTCCCAATAAGTATAGTACATGGATTTTTCTTCCTTATGATTTTTAAATAACATTTTCTTTTCTATAGTTTACTTTACTATAGGCATACAATATATAATACATACAACATACAAAATATGTGTTAATTGACTATTTATGTTATCAGGAAGGCTTTTGGTCAACAGTAGGCTATTAATAGTTAAGTTTTTTGGGATTCAAAGTTATACATGTGCTGGAGACTAATTCCAGCATGACAGCAGTGCTGCATCTGGGAATGGCTGAAGGCATTTCCCCAAACCTGATAGGATACATTAAGTTGATTTCTTGGCTGCCAGACAGCTAAAAGGCATCTTCATCTACACGTTGTTGCCTTCTACTGGCCAAACACCTGAACAGCCATAGGCTAATTCCCCCATTCTGACAATGTTTCTGTATACTCTTTGAAGTGTATATCTCTGCCTCGCCTCAGGACAAGTTGTGTTAATAAAAAGCATGGGGTCCTGGGCACGAGGAGAACCTAAGGCCTTAGACTTAAGACCTTAGAACTTAGCTCCTTTAACTAAGCTCCTCTGACCCCCAAATGCCTTTCAAAATTATATTTCGTCTCTGGACTCTTATTTAAAATCTACGCAAAGCCTTCTCCAGATTTTCTGAACCCTTCTTGATGCTGGGACAAGAACCCCGGCATACATGGATTTTCAACTCTGCAGAGATCAGTGCCACTAACTCCTGCATTGTTCAAGAGTCAACTGCATATCCTTTCAGGCTTTTAAAAATGAATTTATGAATATTTTATAAAACTTGGATTAACCTTATATACACATGAGTGTTTAGAGCACTTAATCAATTTTAAATCTTGATTTTACCCACCTAACATTATATCATACTTTTCAATGTAATTAAATATTGCTTCAAAAACATGATTGTATGTAGTATTAATTACATAATATTTACTAAAATTAAGATAGCTTATTTACAGCTGTTTCCAATAATTCTTTGATGAATGCACTTGTAGATAAAACTTTGCATTTCTAATTATTTTTCTTAGGACAAAACCTTAGAAGTAAAATTTCTGGACCCAAATATATAGACCCCGTAAAGGTTTATGGTATATACTAGAGGCCTGGTGCTCAAATTCATGCACCAGCTCTCTGACATCCCCTGAGGAGTCCTGGATTGCAAGAGGGTGCGGGCCAGGCTGAGGTGTACGATCAGGGCTGGGAGGGACACAGAAGGTTGGCCAGCTGGGGAGGGACCACGGGAGGTCTCCAGGGCATGTCTGGCCCGTCTCACTCAGTTTTGATAGGCCAGACCCCAGCAGCAAGCTAACCTACCAGTCAGAGCGTCTGCTCCCTGGTGGTCAGTGCACATCATAGCAAGCGGTTGAGTGGCCTTAGCATATCATTAGCATATTACACTTTGATTGGTTGAACAGACAACAGGAGGACCGGACACTTAGCATATTAGGCTTTTATTATATAGGTTTGTTACATGCTTTCCACTTGTTGATATTTTTATTAAATGAATATATGTAAAATTCTTAACTATATTGGCACATAAATGTTTAACCAATAGAGTCATAATTATTAGTATTATTACTCTTCAGTTAACAGATATGTTGAGTGTCTACTATGTGTAAGACAGTGCTTCTCTGGAAAGATAGAACCAATGATATTCTTTTCAGCAATGAAAGTGTGGCTCAGTCTCACTATATCCTTCCCAGCATTAAATATCACCATTTTCCTAAATTTTGCTAGTTTGACAAATGATATTCCACTAATTCAATTCATCTTTATTAATAACAAAAGAAAATATTTTTCTCATATGACTATAGCTGAACAACAACATTTAATCTTTTTTACTTCCTCCCCATTTTGTACCTGCCACTACTTCCTGCATTTTGCTATACCTAATTTATCAACTCTCCACTCACGGCAGTCAACTGGACAATCATGGTCCCTGCCTTGTAAAACTTGCTATCTAGCAGAGAACCCAGATGTTACACATCATGTCTTTATTGTTATGAGGGAGAGGTATGGGATGGTTTGGAAGGTTAACTCACTCTGAGGGCTCAAGGAAAGGCTTCTTCGAGGAGCTGCAGTTTAAGCCAAGACCTGAGAATGAACAGGAGTTAACAGTACAATGGGATAGGATGGAGGTGGGATGGAGTTAAGGGTGACAAGAGAAGGAATAGCATATGTCGAAGCCCTGAAATGGGAAAGAGTATGGCACATTCAAGGCAAGATGGAGTTCAGTTTACTTGGAATGAGGGGAGGAACAGAGCGACCTGAGATGAGTCTGGGAAGGTCAGAGGGCTCAGATTGCACCTGGCCACAAGCCTTCCCAACTTGTTTCCATATGCATATCTGAAGAAGCACACAAAGCCTCTGCAAGGACATTTCCTTGCTCCTCCTCACTGGGCCAGGAATCCTCTGATGTCAGTGCCCTTGCCCTTCTCTCCACTTAACCTAATACTATGTGTGCAGTTTCCAGAAGGTAATGAGTCTTTCTCAAGATTCAGACACAGGGCATACCCCCAAACCTATTCCCTTTGTCTCAATAAAAGATTTTAATATCTAGATACCCATTTTTTGTTAACTACTAAGGCTCTAGAAAAAAAGGGAACTAAAAGACTGATGCACCTGGAAGACATTTCATGGTGTCCATCTGTCAGCTAAATCATGGGCTGTCCCCCATGGACCAGTATAGAGTTGAGATCGAGGCTGAGGGGAGTGTGTACTGGTGCTACTGAGTCATGTGAATGAGTGTTTGAGCATTGGCTGTGCATCATGAGTCTTGTTTCTCTGTCTCCAAGCTCTCCTCCCAGAGCCTCATTCTGGGTCCCTGCCCCAGCCTGTCACCTTGAGGAAAGCCCTCTTCACATCCTTGTTTCGGAGGCTGTAGATGATGGGGTTGAAGAAAGCAGAGATGACATTGTAGAACAGGGCCAACTTTTTGTCCTCTTCTGGGGAGGCCTCAGAGCCAGGCTTCATGTACATGACCATGGCGGGCACACAGAACATGGTGACCACAGTGATGTGGGAGGCACAGGTGGAGAAGGCCTTCAGCCGCCCTTGGCCTGAACGGATCCTCAAGATGGCAATGAAGATATTGACATAAATGACAAGGATAAGGGAAAGTGGAACCAGGATGACACTAAAGCCGAGAATGAAGTCTATCCGATCATTGACTGAGGTGTCTGCACAAGCCAGTTTTAACACGGCTGGGACTTCACAGAAGAAATGGTTGATCTTGTTGGGGCCACAGTAGGGCAGACGCATGGCAAACACAGTGTAGACAAGAGCAGAGATGACACCCCAGAGTCCACAGAAAATGACCATTACCCCACACAGCCATGGGCTCATGATGACTTTGTATCTGAGTGGGTGGCAAATGGCCACATACCTGTCTATAGACATGATGGCAAAAAGCCAGGACTCGGTGATGCCTAGCACCAAGAAAATGTACATCTGGGCTACACAGCTGGCAAAAGAGATGGTCTTCTTCTGGCTGGCCATATGTGCCAACATCTGGGGCACAGTTGTAGTGGTGTAGCTAAGATCCAACATAGAAAGGACGCCAATAAAGAAGTACATGGGTGTGTGGAGGTGCGAGTCCAGGCAGATGAGGATGGTGATTAAGCTGTTGCCCAGAATAATTAACAGGTAGGTCATCAGGAAGGCTGAGAAGAGCAGAGGCATGATCCTGGGACTGAAGGAGAAGCCCAGAAGGATGAATTCAGTCACATAGGACTGGTTAGATTTTGCACTGTGTTCTACTTCTAAAGGAAAAAGAAAGGCACTGATTCAGACAGAGGATTAGCTAAACTATGCACCAGGATGAGGGCTACTGATGGGGTCAGGGCAGTGGTCAGTGTCCAGTTTTGATGAAACACCATGACCCCCCTCAGCATGACAACCTATTTCACCCACTCTTGTCTATTGCCACCACTCCCAGGAAATTTATGAAGAGGAAAGGGCTTTCACATCTGGTTTAGACTCTGCCTCTGACCCACCAGCAATTGCCCATCTAAGCCTCAGTTTCCTCAGCTGTGAAATGAAGGCATTGGACTAGCTGATCTCTACTTCCCCTTAGGATCCTCTTCTCCTTAGTTAGGCAACCAGGTGTTTAGAAATAAATATTAGTGTACGTACTCTATGAAATTTGGCAAATTTTAGTGAGAGGACCTACTTGGTCCTGTTGAAGACATCAATTTATTTTTCCACTCTAATTTTACCCATCACAGGCCATGGAGTGTTAGAAGGAATGCTGAGTTCTAAATCCTTGGCTCTATAATTTACTGAATAAATGACCTTGAGCAAACCCTTTACCCAGCATTCTATCCATTTGAGACTACTTCCTCAAGTACAAAATGAGAATAATGGTTGCTTTGTTACAAGTTTGCTGCAAGGACTGGGTGATATTTTGGCATGAAAAGCATCACACAGAAGGCCTAACATGTGGTAGGTGCGTAATAAATGTTAGCTGCATTTCTGGATGGTTCTCCACACACAGGACCGAGATTCAGGTCCAAATTACCCAAGGAAACATCCAGAGATACTCCATCATATATGATGACCACAGTTTTCATTCTCCCAGACGCCCACATTCTTGCTTCTCTGAGCATTTCATTCATTTTTTTTTAGCCTCTTACTGACTCTTAGGTCTTTCTCAACTTAAGTGGCCCGAGCCTTCTTTCTTCCTGAGGAATAGGGGGAGGACAGCCTTACTGAAGAGATGCCATGTGCATCATCGGTACTTAGGGAATGGGAGCAATCTCAATGCTGTCAGTATTACTCCTTTTCCAATTTATCAGACTCAACCTACCTGTCCTGCAGTCTGCTTGTTCTCCTTTGGAACATCATGAACGAGTCTTCATAAGAACCTGTGTCTACATTTAATGCATCAGATGGTGTCTTGACTTTGGCCAAAAGACTGAATACACTTTGAACTTCCTATATATGCTAGGTATTTTTCTAGGACCTTCTCAGAGATTTCTCAATAACTTTTAGGTAGCTGGCAGATAACTATTTTCATTAAATTCCTACCTTTCACCAAAGGTTGCATTGTCTCCCCAGGTTGGCCTTAGTTTCTGCGAAAAGTACAGTGAGTTGGGCCTGGTCGTCTCGAAGGGAGAGAAACCACACAGCAGCGTGGAAAGGGCGTGGGCTTAGAGACAGCGGGTTCTGCTGGAATCCCAGCTCCGGCTCTATCTGCTATGTGACTCTGGGCTGTTAGCTCACTTTGAGGCCTCAGTTTCCGCACCTGCAAAACAGAAATAAAAATACCTACTTTGCAAGCCACATTCTTCCTGGGAAGAAGAATCCCAAAGATATGAGAATCTTCTACCTGAGGGCCAAGAATCAAAAAATGTGCTGCCATTTCTAACTTTTCTTCCTTCCTTCCTTCCTTCCTTCCTTCCT
>NW_005358250.1:2076657-2098688 GCF_000412655.1 Myotis brandtii
TTCCTTCCTTCCTTCCTTCCTTCCTTCCTTCCTTCCTTCCATCCTTCCTTTCTTTCTTTCTTTCCCACACAGCCAATGAATGGCTTGCTCTTTAGGAGTCTGATGATAAAGGGTGTTTGACCTGGTTGAACACACACGAAGGCTGAGGGCAAGTGGAACTCGCTGTCTCTAAACCAGCGGCATGTGTCCAAGGGTGCTGCTCGGCAACCAGGACCCCTGGTGGGAAACTTGGGCTCCCTGAAGCCCTGGGTTCCCATCATACCTTCCCCCAGCTCTCCTGAAAGGAAAACACTCTTCACTGGGAAGAAATTGCCTGACTCTCAGTCTAGGGACCAGAAACCCCACGTGAGGGAAAACAAAGGGTGACATCATTATCCACCATGAGGAGCCCGGCCTCTGTACCTCCATCTGGGCTAAAGCTATAGAATTCAGCTTTTGGCCTGTACTTTACAATATACCTTGACATTCATTCTCTCTTTGAGCCTCATGAGAGAGCTCATGATGACTCTGTGAGAGTATAGGGCAGGGATCATTATCTCCATCTCACAAATGGAGAAATGAGACTCAGAGAGGGAAAATGTGGGAGAAACTGAATCTCACTCATTCTTCAGCTGCAGTAGGTTTCTCACGAGCAGCAAAACCATAGCTAACCGGAGCTCAACTCCTCTGAGTCCTCCATGTACTGAATGTGTTCTGGCCTGGATTCTCAAAAGGGAAAAGGAAATCTGAGGGCAAAGAATTTTTGGTTGGAAGAAATTGGTGGCATCTCTAAGATCAATGCAGTCATACCAGCCAGAAACCTGGGGGAAATCTCATCTTCTTCTTTCTCATCCCACTACATCCTATCTGTCCCCAGGTTCCATTGCCACCACCTCCAAAGTGCCTCTCATACCCATCCATCCCCTACTGTCTGGTTCAGACACTCTCTCTCACTCGGATTTTATCTGTCCTCCAGCTGGGCCTTTGTCCAGCTCATTCTGTGCACTGGTTTGCAGAGCACTCTTTCTAAAACAAAGATTTGATGGAACCACTAGTTCAATCTTTCAATGGCTCCATTGTCTACAGGGCAAAGTCTAAGAAAGTTAGACCAATATCCTGGCTTTGTTCCTTAAAGCCAGATCCAGTTTTGGTCACCAGACTCCAAGGCAGGCCAGACACTTAGGAAAATCTCCAGCTACTGCAAGAGCTGAAGCAGAAAGCGTCACAGTGGCCCAAGATGCCACATGCAGAGAGGAGACCTGGGAAGAAGATGGATCCCAGGTCAGCTCCTTGGACTCTGTCTGAGCTCAAGGCAGCAAGCCCGCGTTAACTTGGAAATTCCACAAGTCGAGCACATCCCCGCTGAGCGGCTCAGCTTGAAGGTGTGTGATTTTATTGTTTCCCACTGTAACCTCGTTACTTAATACAGAGCCTGGCACATATTAAGACCCAATAAATACTTACTGACCAGGAGACCTAGTGAAAAAAAAAGAGAGCGAGAGAAAAGACGAATATAGACATTCTCTCTTCCTATGCTTTTCCTTCCTGTTCCTCAGAGACCTGGAGAAAATGATGTGTGTCTGGAAGTCACAAGTCCCAGGAGAAATCAGGGCACAGGTTGGTTGAGGGAGGAAGATTGAGAGAGTTGGCACCAATGGTCATGAATCGCTCTAGCATTTCTCTCAACTTCTATCCAAGCCAATAAATAATAATATAGAATATTATTTTAAATAGTAAATTCAACAACTGAATAACAATAATGTGCAATTATATATAATAATATAATTACTTTAATAATTCAATACATTATAGTATTATTGTTGCTGTAACAGCTTACTATGTGCCAAGCACTATGATCTGCTTTATTTTATCCCCATAACTGGGGTGCTGGTTGAAATATTTAACAATAATTGTGGGCACCCTCCAATCAGAACAAACACATGTCATAGGAAACAGAAGTTGTACCAGAATGCCTACACGCTGAACACGAGCCTGCACAGAGCTACCCTGTGACGCAGGCATGATCGCTACCCCCGTTTTACACGTAAGGAAAGCGGTGACACACTTGCCCGGGGACACAGTGGTAGCCAACTGCAGTGCCTGTGCTCATAACCACCAGGGGACACTCTCTCTGAGCCCCTGTGAGAATGTGGTTGGACTGACCGCCTGAACACAGGTCCTCCTCTTCCTCTGCCACTTACTTGCTCACCTGCTTTCTCATTTCCTGCCTCCTCCAGGGTAGAAGCTGAAATAAAAGGGGGCAAGAGGATGGGAAATTGTGACCAAAAAGTGAAGTGACAGCTGACCAGGCAGCCGACCTGGCTAAGCAGGTGCAAGGAGGCAATAAGACCAGGCTGCTGGTGCCCACTCCATGCACAGCGACACAGTCATATGCTGACCCTCCCTGAGGCTGCTTGCCACCCTCTGCCCTCCATACCATGGTCTCCTTCACAGCGAGCTGCATGAGGGGAAGGTCAGAGGCCAGGCAGGTGATGCCAGAACTGGCTCTTCCCTGTGGCCTGCCATGTCCAACAGCCCCTTGAATTCTCAGTGCTGCCTGGGAAGAGGAGAGAGCACTGGTTCTGGGGTAACCGGGTGTATCCTCCTCTGAGGGCCAGGGGTCTGCTGGGCCAGGGGACAGATGGGGTGAGCCATGAAAGCCTGGCAGGATCCGGAGATCCTGGAAGATTGAAGACAGAGCAGGTGCATAGGGGGGTCTGAGGTGGCAGATCCCCATCTACAGGCAGCAAAAATGGACTGGAGCACAGACCAGAGATCCAGACTGGGCAGAATAGACACAGAGGAACATCAGGAAGGATCAACGTACACAGATGGACACAGAGGACCAGAGCGGCAGGGCAGAGTAGCACCAGACTGGAAAGAGATGGAAACTGAAGATAGAATCGGAGGGTCAGAGAGGGGCCTGGAGCTGGGTCCAGGGAGCAGGTGCACCTCTGGGGCCGCGGCCGCCTTCACTCACCCACTCCTGCCAGAGCACACTTTACATAGATTTCTGAAATGTGCAACCTCCCTAACACCCCATGCAGATGCTGCCTTCAGAGTGAGACCCTGCCCCAGTCCATGGCACCCCCACTCGGGTCGTCACCTCCCAACCTGTCTTGTACTGAGCTGAAAGCAAGTACTGTTCTCCGCTGACATCAATGATATGCTCTCTAAAGCTCCCCTCTGCCCCATATCTGCCCTCCACCCTCCCATTTCTCTCTTCTCCAGAATCCCATCTGTATTACAACGCAGTAGCCCTTACCTGTGCTACTTTTCCTTATGAGGGTGTGTGGGGCTGTCTGAGTCGCCTTCTCTCCTCTTGATAAGCCCTTGTGCACTGATCTTGCCCATCTTCCCCAAGCTGGATCCTCACCTGCCTCCAATATCTTTAACTCCAGGCTGCAGCCCCAGCAGACACTTCCCGCTGACAGCACAGGGATGGCCCCGCCCTTCCGCTCAGCAAGAGCAACCTCTGGGGAAGCAACTGAGCACAAGAGACCCAGCGATTGTCATCAGACAGACTTGGTCACTGCGACCTGATCAAGTCACTGAGGTTCCCAGAGCCTCAGCTTCCTCACTGTCAAATGGAGTGGTGCCCCCTGTATCATAATAATGCCTGCCATTGGGTTTGTTTTTACTTTGAGTAGTCATTATGGGCCAGATATTTGATATATACTAAATCCTCACAGCAGTACTATCTCTATTTTACAGATACAGAAATGGAAGCTTGGAGCCTTAAGTGGGCTGTGCAGAGCTGGGATGCTGAACGCGGTTTTGTTGGGCCACACAGGCTGTGCTTCCACCCAATGCTGAACCCGGTGTCATGATCTGGCACAAGCCAGACCAGAGGCAGGGAGGCCGCTCGGGTGGGAAGAACAGAGATACATGTGGAGGGGGAGGTGGTTGGCTAACACATCCAGACACAAGAGCAGCAACTTTTTTGAAAAAATAAATTTTTATTGATTTCAGAGAGGAAGGCAGAGGGAGAGAGAGAAACATCAATGATGAGAGAGTCCACATGGGGATGGAGCCTGCAACCGGGGCATGTGCCCTGACCGGGAATTGAACTGTGACATCCTGGTTCATAGGTTGACGCTCAACCACTGAGCCACGCCAGCCGGGCAAGAGCAGCAACTTTTGCGGGCAGCAGGCTCTTTTGGGGTTTCTGCTAGATGCACATTCTTCTGGGGTTAGGGAAGGAAAGGGGGAAAGGAACCGGCATTTATTATACACCTTCATGTGCCCGACTCAGGCATCATTTCACTTAATTCTCCAACTGCTCTGTGTTATTTCCACTGTATGGACACTGAAGTTCAGAGGTGAAAAGACTTGTCCAAGGTCAAACAGCTGTTCGAGGCAGCTGAGACCCCAGTCTAGGTCTGCCTGATTGTAAAGTGCCTCCCACACACTTTGCTTTGTGGGGGGAGGGGGGCGGGTGACAGCCAAGACCACTCAAATCCCTAGCCTGGGGATGGGGCCCCTCCTTCAGCTTTTCTGAGCCCCTCAAGTTGGACTCCGGTCCTTCTGAGAGTTCTGTGTTGTTCATGAGGCCTCTACCTGAGCTTTAAGGTTGCAGAGTCTGAAAGAGAAATAGAGAATCCTGCTTCCCAGCCTGGAGGCCATTCACCCGTGGAATCTTTGATACCCAGGATAATTCCTGCTGGAGTCTTCCCTGTTTTCTGAGCAAAGTAATCCATGTTCATCAGATAAAATTCATAATGACAGAAAGGTAGGAAGAAGAATTTAATTAACCTCTGTGGCAAGGGTGGCTCAATGGTAGAGGGTCGGTCCACTCACTGAAGGGTCTCAGGTTTGATTCCTGGTCAAAGGCATGTACCTGGGTTGCAGGTTTGATCACTGGCCCAGGTGGGGCGCATGCAGGAGACAACCAATCAATGGGAGGCACATTGATGTTTTTCACTCTCCCTACTCCCTCCCTCCCACTCTCTCTGAAAATCAATGGAAAAAATATCCTCAGGTGAGGATTAACACACACAAAAAGAGAAGAATTTAATTACCCTGTAGTTTCTCACATACAACAAAGAAAATTTCTGTTATATTTCTCTCTTATTTTTTTCTTTCTTTTTTTTTTAATTTAGAGAATACTTTATTAGTTTCTGTAATCAAACCCATGTAGATTAAGACCTTAGATATTTAATAAAGTGTGTTACCCCTGTACAAATGGAAAAAATTATGTTGAATGTTTCTAGACCAATATGGCTGTTAATTTAATATTATCTATAGCAGTGGTTCTCAACCTTGGCTGCACATTAGAATCACCTGGGAATGTTTTTAAAATCCTGATTCCTGGCCCTCATCCCCCAGAAATTGTTTCTTTGTTATGGGGTAGGGCCACAACATTAGTAACAAAGAAACAGAATTAAAACTTTATTGTGGGGAGCCGCTACAGTGTTTTGGACAGGTTCAAGCCTTGGACTGATGAGAGGGCACAGTCCTCTCATTGCCACGTGCAAGTCCCAGCTTGGAGGGCAGGGCCCTCCCAGCACAATTATAGCCAACAGCTGTAGTTGTAAGCTTGAACCTATGGTCAGAACACGTGGCCCCACGTGCCTGAGTGATGTGGGCTTGATAGAGTTCAGGTGCATGTAGTTGAGTAGGATTGAAACCCAGGAGAATGTTGTAAACATCTTGGTCACGCCCTTACTTTGCCTTGTAGCATCTGCTATAAAATAAAGGCATGGCTGTGGGCGTGGTCACTATCTCTCAGAGAAGCAGCGTCCCACTGAGACCCGGCTTGCATTCTCTTGTCTTTCTTTTCTAAGCCTTTCAGCCGCCCCCACTCAGGTTCACCCTTGGCCGTGCTGGTGCAGCACACTTTATAAAGATATGCCTCCACACTCCCAGGGCAGGTTCCTGCCTCAAACCCTGCCCTTACAGGAAACAGCTCCAGGAAACAGCTCGGGGGAGGGTGCAGCCGTTTCCAAGACAACCCCTGCAGGACTGACTTCCTTCTGCTTGGTCGCCACACTGGCCGTGATGAACACCACCCAGGGTTTTTATATAAGTAGATGTGCAATCCCCTCTTGAACATGAAATCTCTGCTTCATGTTCAAGAGGTTCCTCCTTTTTGGGGGGAGGAAGAAAATTACCACCACTGTTCCCTCTCACTTGCTTGAGGCACGTGTGGCCTGGGCAAGAGCCCTCCACTGCAATCCAGGCATCTGGGTTCTTGCCCCTGCTGCTGAGTGTTCTCTCTCCCTCCCCCACCCAGAGAAGAACTAGGCTGACCCTTAGGACTGCTCAGTGATTGCTGTCAGTATAGTACCTGCCATTGACTGAGCCCCTTCTGGATACCAGGACGTGTGCTAAGCACCTTATATGCACCTTCTTAACCCTCACAGCATTGTTCTCTGTTCTGATATGATGAAAGTTAGACTCAGAGAGGGAAAGTGACTTGCCCAAGGTCATATGGTGAGAAAGTGGTAGAGTCAGCATTCAACCACCAACCTGGCTTTTTCTTCTTCTTCTTCTTCTTCTTCTTCTTCTTCTTCTTCTTCTTCTTCTTCTTCTTCTTCTTCTTCTTCTTCTTCTTCTTCTTCTTCTTCTTCTTCTTCTTCTTCTTCTTCTTCTTCTTCTTCTTCTTCTTCTTCTTCTTCTTCTTCTTCTTCTTCTTCTTCTTCTTCTTCTTCTTCTTCTTCTTCTTCTTCTTCTTCTTCTTCTTCTTCTTCTTCTTCTTCTTCTTCTTCTTCTTCTTCTTCTTCTTCTTCTTCTTCTTCTTCTTCTTCTTCTTCTTCTTCTTCTTCTTCTTCTTCTTCTTCTTCTTCTTCTTCTTCTTCTTCTTCTTCTTCTTCTTCTTCTTCTTCTTCTTCTTCTTCTTCTTCTTCTTCTTCTTCTTCTTCTTCTTCTTCTTCTTCTTCTTCTTCTTCTTCTTCTTCTTCTTCTTCTTCTTCTTCTTCTTCTTCTTCTTCTTCTTCTTCTTCTTCTTCTTCTTCTTCTTCTTCTTCTTCTTCTTCTTCTTCTTCTTCTTCTTCTTCTTCTTCTTCTTCTTCTTCTTCTTCTTCTTCTTCTTCTTCTTCTTCTTCTTCTTCTTCTTCTTCTTCTTCTTCTTCTTCTTCTTCTTCTTCTTCTTCTTCTTCTTCTTCTTCTTCTTCTTCTTCTTCTTCTTCTTCTTCTTCTTCTTCTTCTTCTTCTTCTTCTTCTTCTTCTTCTTCTTCTTCTTCTTCTTCTTCTTCTTCTTCTTCTTCTTCTTCTTCTTCTTCTTCTTCTTCTTCTTCTTCTTCTTCTTCTTCTTCTTCTTCTTCTTCTTCTTCTTCTTCTTCTTCTTCTTCTTCTTCTTCTTCTTCTTCTTCTTCTTCTTCTTCTTCTTCTTCTTCTTCTTCTTCTTCTTCTTCTTCTTCTTCTTCTTCTTCTTCTTCTTCTTCTTCTGACCACCTGGCTCCTACACCAGCCTTATAGATGCCCTCCAGCCTGACTATACATACCCTGTAAACCAGTACTGCACGTTGGCCATAGAGACGCTGCAGTAGAACGATTTGGAATCTGACAGATCTAGGTTCAAGTTCAGACGGCACAATGTATCTGCTATGTGGTGTGAACAAGCCACTTAATTCTCTGAAACTCTCTGTGCCTCCAGATCTGTCAAATGGCTTACTGATCTTGTTGTGAGAATTAATTGCCTGGCATAGCCTTTGATAAGAGTAAATGTTCAATAGTAGGTAGTTATGCTGCAGTAATAGGTTTGGGAGCATTTATATCACCCTGAGGTGTGTGGCCTTGGATAATAGGTTTCAATAAGTGGTAGTTATGAGGATATTGATAAGTATTGGCAGTATTTATATAATCTATAGTCAAGCCGTAGTTTGCCTCTACTAGGTGTGTGGCCTTGAATAAAATGCTTGAGGACATAAAAGACACACAAAGGTGCTTGGAAAGGACACAAAGCACATCTCAGTATTATCACTGTGTCACACAGAAACGTGCAGCTCAGCCACAGGGCTCCTCCCTCCTCTAAGTCTCAGTGGGAAGAAAGTTCAGTCCCCAAATGGAAACTTCACAAGGATGTCCAGCTCATCTGCTCTGGGGGCCACTCCTGAAATGCCTTGGGGACACTCACTTCCTGGCTGTGTTTTTCGTCTTCCCAGAGGCTCTGTGCTGCATTTACCAGCATCGGGGAATCCTCAGGGCTTCTCAGGATTGGAAATCTGCTCTCCAACCCCATTCCGATAAAAGAGGGCCCCGGGTCTGCCCGCTGGGAGCCCCTCCCTCCAGGGCTGCTGCGTCCAACACACTTAGGAGATACGCACATCTCCCATGTAAGGCACTGTGCCAGGGAGCGGGGTGAACTGCTTTCTGCACATAGCACACAGATCAAGAAGAAGCCTGAGGCTGCTGCCGCAGGAGTGAAGGAGGCGACTCAAGCAGAACAGGGTGCTGGTCATTTGTAGGTGAGACTGAGGGAAGCCATGGGAGAGTTTCCTTCCCTGGGCATCCCTAAGAATGGACAAAAGATCCACCCTAGTCTCTGCCCACTCACTGGGGGAGGAGAGAAGGGTGCTCCTGCCCTCACTGAGCAGGAGTGGGGTCTCCAGCACACTTCCCCAGATTTGCTCGCATCCTTCTCAGGGGACCCTCATCCCTGGTGCACCCTGATGAAGCGTCTGCTCCCTTCTTCTCTACCAGAATTGCAGAGGCAGGGAAGGAGCAGGGACGCAATGGCTGATGGAGAAAGGAGAGTGGATATGAATATGGCATTTTCCTGGTGCGAGGTTTTGATGTAATTGTTTCTTCATGGGTGCCTTTGAGAGAGTGGCAGAGCGCAGTGGTTAAGAGCCCGCAGCCAGGATTAAGAGACCCAGGATTTAGGCCTGGTCCTGCCGTGTACTAGCTTGGCAGAAGGCAGAGCAGAATTTGGTGTTGAAGCAGAGAAAATTAGCACTGAAACAGGACTCCAAAAGCGGTCTGCCGATCCCTAGTAGATCTGTGGAGAGATCAAAATGAGACAGCCTCTGCCTACAACCTGTGGCTGAGAAAATAGAACGCGAAATCTACCAGACCAGGCTGGTGGGTAAGGAGGAGGAAACCCCGAGCTGAGCCTTGAAGGTTGGTGGGATGTGAAGCAGGAGAAAGGATTATGGAAACATTCAAGCAGATAAATACTTTAGGGAAGGGTGGTGGAGATCTGCCTGGCATATATGCCAGAACTGAGAAAGGTAGCCTGGAGGTCTTTGGCTCAGAGAGGAGGCCACCCCAGCTGCCCAGACTGGGATCCTTTTGGTGGTCTTGCTGTTAACAACATGGCTCAGACATTTCAGAGGTACTGGTGAATCACAGACTTGAAAATTGGTTAGAACCAGATGGGAAAGGCCTTAAATTCCAGCCTAAGAGGCCCGAGAAAGGGCATGAGAGATGAAACAGGGCCTGCTGATGGGTGCGCCAGGAAGGGAGGCCAGTAAGAGGCCACCGAAAAAATCTAGGTCTGGATTGTGAACTGGTGGCGAGGAGGGTGTGAGCAGCCCTATCATCCTGGATTCAGGGTTTGCCACTTGCACTGCTGACCAATCCTTATTTCTTTAAAGTTTCTCTTCTCAATGTCTAAGACTCTGAGCTTCCCTAGTTCTCCTCCTCCCTTGATAAACATTGCTTCTCTGGGACATTTTTTCTTCATCCAATTATTGATGTTTCCTAAAGCTCAGACCATCTTCTTTTGCCCATACAGCCTCAGACTGTCACCATCATCCTGCAGCAATCCGTCCTCACAATCATGTTTTTAACCCCTGTCTTCTGGAACCTCAGAAGCTTGAAAATGCTATGATAGCTCTTCCCCCTCCCTCTACTCTTCCTTCCACTCAGCTTCCCATTACCTACATTGCTACCATTCACTGGGCATTTTCAATAACCAGGTATATTTCCTGTACTCTCCACTGTGGGGGAGGTATTACAGATGACAAGCATGAGACTCTGAGAGGCTAAGTGACTTGGGAGTAGTAAAAAGACTTCAAGACTCAGGTGCACTGACCCCTGAATCTTGCTCTATGCACTCTCCTATGCTCTGGCCGCATGTCTCCAGCTCCCAGAAGGAATCTCCTGCCAACACAATCCTGTTCAGCTGACTGCTCGGCTCCCCTTGGTGCTCATGGCACTGATGCAGTCATAGGTCTCCAGCCTGGTATTACTGCTATCAAAGCATAGCAGAGCTGGAAGGGTCCTTTGGAGTGGTCAAGTCCAACAACTTCACTTAAACATGGGGCTTTGAAGTTCACCGAGGATCACACAGCAAAATCAGGGCAGAGTCAAGACCAGCCCCTCGCTCTTCGGATTTCCAGACTCATTTCACTTATACTAATCCCTTTTACTTGCCTAGTGTTTATATATATATATATATATTGCAAAATGTCTTGACCTACAGTATTTCATGTGCGCCTTGCCATTCCTCTGTGCCATAGATGTTTACCTCTATCTAACAGATGATGAGACAGGCCAATGGAGGTGAAGAGACTTGCCCGAGGTCACACACCAGGGTAAGTGACAACCGTGGGGCATTCAGGAAGAGCTGAATTTAAAATGTGGTCCTGGGTGGTACTTGTAAGGACTCAAAAGAGAATCCCACAGATATCTAAGCATAAGAAACAAAGTTTAGACAGGGCTTAGGGGCTGGAGATAGCAAGTCTGGAAGCAGAGTCACGCTCTCCCTGCTGCTCAGGCTGTGAGGTGTCTCTTCTCTGCTTCCCAGCGTGCCTGCTATTTTATCATCACTGCAAGACCTCCCTTTTTCTTCTCTATAGCTTCAGCTCCCCTGTGATTTTGAGTTACCATTGCACCAGCTTTGCATTGACAGTATCTCAGCCACCCATAGCCCACTGACACAGACTTTCAGTGTCATCATTTTAAATTCTCAGCGGAGAATTGTCTTTCAGCTTTGACAAGTGTACATCCTTAGTAGAATTCAGCAGTGGCCAGGGGTTGGCTGGGTCCGCTGCTACAGACATGGCTACCTGATGCCCTCTGTGGGTGAGGGTGGCTTCCAGAGCAGGGTCTATGGGCAGTCAGACAGCCTGTATTCTATTAAGGTCCGGATCCAGGCCTTCTGACTTATTTCCCAGTGCCAGGACTGCCCTAGCTTCCTTTCCCTTTTCATCCAACTCAGCAAAGGTTTGACCAAATCTTTTTTTGTGTGCAACTTTCTGTGCAAGATGCTGTGCGTGTGACTCAACTTCTATCAACTCTGTCCTCCCTCCCACAAGGCCAAGGACAGAACAGGGAAGTTCTGTTTGTCTTTAATAAGTAGATCACCATGCAGAGCCTTGGCAAAAAGAACCACAGCTCTGTATCCGAGTTCATACTCCTTGGCTTCTCCAGTGAGTCACAGGTCAGAATGGCCCTGTTCACTTTCTTCCTCCTCCTCTACCTCATCACCCTTCTGGGCAATGGACTCATCATCACCCTGATCTACCTGGATTCACACCTCCACACGCCCATGTATTTCTTTCTCAGTATCCTCTCCTTGGTGGACATGAGCTATGTAACCACCACCATGCCCCAGATGTTGGTTAATATGGTATGTCCAAGGATGACTATCTCTTGGGGAGCTTGTGTAGCCCAGATGTTCATCTTCTTGGTCCTGGGCATTGCTGAGTGTGTCCTCTATGCCATTATGGCCTATGACAGGTATGTAGCCATTTGCTTCCCCCTTCACTACACCCTACTCATGAGCCGTCCCGTTTGTATCAAGATGGTCATAGTCTGTTGGTCCATTAGCATAGCTGGGGCCCTTATCTACACTGTCTTCACCATGCGTCTGCCTTATTGTGGTCCCCACAAGATTAACCACTTCTTCTGTGAGGTCCCTGCTGTTCTGAAGTTGGCCTGTGCGGACACATCCCTCAATGACCAGTTGGGTTTCATCTTGGGTTTCATCCTGATTTTTGTCCCACTCTCCCTCATCCTGGCCTCTTATATTCGCATCTTTATCTCCATCTTGAGAATTCGTTCATCCCAGGGGAGGTTCAAGTCCTTCTCTACATGTGCTTCCCATGTCACTGTAGTCACCATGTTCTATGGGCCAGCCATGATCATGTACATGAGGCCTGGCTCCTGGTACAACCCAGAGCGGGACAAGAAGCTAGCCCTGTTCTACAATGTTGTCTCTGCCTTCCTTAACCCCATCGTCTATAGCCTCCGGAACAAGGATGTAAAGGGGGCCCTTCTGAAAGTACTTGGAAGACAGACGGCCCAATGACCTAGGATCTTTCAGAGTTGTCCAGATTCATGATGGAGCTCATGTGGTTTCATAAAAATACATCAGTTCTGATCACCCTGAATCTTCCTGGGTTTGTAAGCAGCTGGGAGAGGGTGTGGCCATCCCTAAACTGAAGATCCCCCCCTTGGTTGGAAAACTTTCAGCTGCCACCACAGAATAACTCAGTTAAGTAGTGAAAGCAAAGGATTTCTTCTACAAAGACTATATCTTTATGGCTCAAGGCCATTGCTCTGTTGCTTTTCCTGGTTGTTTTTCTTGCCTTTGAAAATTTGTGTCAGTGCAATATGATCACAGCCAAATGTTTAACATGCGTACATGCTTTTCCACAGTGTAAAGGATTTGGGGATGAAAATGGCATAAAGAGTAGACAGATGATGCAGGAAGACAGCCTTGCCTTACTGTCTGCCATGCATTTACAGATCATATTCAGCATTTTTCTTTGCACTAGATGTTATAAAATCTAAGCTACAGTTATTTTAGACATAGCTGTGTAACTGTATGGCTAATAATCGATCTGGTCTGGACTCAACTTGTGAAACTGAATCTGACCTGGTTTACATTTTAAATATTTTTTTAAAGGATGAAATAATTACAGAGAAAATTGAAGTGTTCTTCAAATATTACCAACTCCCCTGAATCAATCACTATGATTAAACCAAAGTGTATTTAATGTGTTTTTAAGTTTTTGCTACATACAATTGTATCAATGAACAATATATAGAATTATTCTTGTATAAGTTTAAACTTTTTTTTAATGGTAGCGTGAGGTCAGTATCACTCTGACAAAATTTTAATTCAACATCATGGTTCTGACATCCACTCATGTGATAATAATAGGCCTAGCTTATTCCCTTTGACAAGCATTTGAATATACCACACTTAATATTTATCTACTATTGAACACTTGTTTATTTCCAATTTTTCACTGTTTAAATAATTCTGCAACTAATGTCTTTGGACATTTTTCCATATATAAATATTTTTCTAGGATTTATGTATATTGGACTTTGAAGATTGTAGAATAAAAGAAAATTTAAATTTACTAGACATTCCTAAATTATTCTTCCAAGTAATTACACCAATCTACACCTTTCATTCCCATCAGTACTTGATATTGTGTATATTGTGTATGTATCTCAAACATCCTAATTTTCTTGTCTATCGCATAGATGGAAAGTGGCAACATTATTTTTTGTTTCATTTGTATTTCCCTAGTTGCTAGTGAATCTAACTTCTTTTGGTAAGATTGTTGATAGTATTGTCAAGTGAATATAGTGGGTTCTGAAGTCAGACTTATGTGTTCTAATCCGAACTCTACCTACCCTTTACTAACTCAGTGAAGATGGGAAAGTTACCTCATATCTCTGAGTTTCAGTTTCCTCTTCTGGTAATGGAAAGAAAATAGTATACACTTCAGAGAGTTGTTGAAAGTATTAATAAGATAATACATGTAAAGCACTTATCACAGTGAGTAACAAATGATAAGTGTTCAATAATATAAGATATTGTTTGCCTTTTCTTGATTTGTAGTTTTTTTATATACATTTTGGATATTAATTATTTGTCTATTACATGCATTGAATATGTCTCCTTTTAGCTAATTATTTGTTTTTTCTTTTTAATTGCAAAATTTTTCCTGGTTGTTTTTCTTGCCTTTGAAAATTTATGTCAGTGCAATATGATCACAGCCAAATGTTTAACATATGAACATGCTTTTCCACAATATAAAGGATTTGGGGATGAAAATGGCATAAAGAGTAGGCAGATGATGCAGGAAGACAGTCTTGCCTCACTGTCTGCCATGCATTTACAGATAATACTTAGCATTGCTCTTTGCACTAGATGTTATAAAATCTAAGCTGCAGTTATTTTAGACATACTGTGCAACTGTATAGCTCAGTGGTCGGCAAACTGCGGCTCGCAAGCCACATGCGGCTCTTTGGCCCCTCAAGTGTGGCTCTTCCACAAAATACCGACTTCTGCGCATGGGCCACGAAGTTTCAATCGCACTGTCCATACGCCATTTTGGATATTAATTATTTGTCTATTACATGCATTGAATATGTCTCCTTTTAGCCTAATTATTTTTTTTTCTTTTTAATTGCAAAAGTCAGAGGCAAACAAAAGGAAGAAAATGAAAACTGACCATTACCTTAGACCTGGAGATAACTACTGTTAACATTGGTTTAAACTTTAATAAGTGCTTGTATTAATGTTTTTGAAGCTATATAATATAATACAATTGTTAAACAATTTATTATTTGTTCTCATGATTTTAAAAATTGAATTATAAAGTATGTATTCTTCTGTAACTTGATTTAATCACTCAACAATAGGTTTGGGTATGTATCCATGATGGTTTATTTTTACTGCTGAAGAATATTTTTCCACTTTCTTTAGATATATAGAATAGAATAATAACTTAATAAATAGAATTCTTAATGAACTTATGAATTTTTTTCTTTGTTTTTTCTTACATGTCAAAAATTTCCCTGAGCCCATTAATTCATGAAGGAACCCATAAGATGTTAGGATTAGTTCAAGGAATAATTTGATTTATAGAAATTTATGTTTTCTACTGAACATTTGCATTGTTGTGAATACGAATTATTTGCATTACGCTAGATAGGAATAATTTTCATTGCTATAGTTTTCTATAACTTCACAGCTACCTGCCGAGCTGTAAAATGACCTAGACCATATAAGGTCAATTAAAGGAATGCACCCCCATAAAGTCAGATAATCCTCAGAGGATCTGCTAGGCAACACCAAGAGGGCCTTTTTGCAAGTCTTAGATGATGTTTTTCTGATAATATCCACCCTTATGATCTTAAACAATCTTCAAATATTATCCCTAATCACAAAACAAAGCTGGTTTTTGCAAACACATTTTAAATAGGATGAATTAAAAAAAAGAAATCTACAGACAGATACCGAAAAGAGAATCTTCAAAGCATTATAGTTAAAGAGACTATCCTAAGTGTAGCCAAAGGAGGGGGAAATGCCAAATTTTTTAAAAAGAGCTACATGACAGCCAACATTCTTCTGAAGAACAACAGTGGAAATGAGCTAAAAGAAAACAACGACCACACATGTTTTTCATTTCTGTCTCTCTCTTTTTTTGCTAACTTAAATTATTTTGAAAGTCATTTGAAAGACACTAAGACTCCACGGATATAGATTCCAAATTCATATTTTGTCCAACCACCGTAACCGGTCTCTGTCATGCCAAAAAGTTGATTTATTTGCTAATTCCTATTGTTAGCTTCCTGGAGAAGAGATCTTTTCTCATAAGCCATCTTTTTTCTTTATTCCCTTTTTATTTTAAGAGCAGAGCTTAATTTCCAGGAAATAGTATGTTTGTTGGAGATCAGTATTTAAAAAAATATCAAGGTAGATCTAATATGTTCAACAAAGTGGAGGTCTCAGCCAGAGATGTGGGGAGGTTCTCTAGTGTTTGCTTATCATCTTTTTTCTAATTTATTGATTTTAGAAAGAGAGAGAAGCAGGAAGAGAAAGAGAGAGCAGGAAGAGAAAGAGAGAGAGAGAGAGAGAGAGAGAAAGAGAGAGAGAGAGATTTGCTGTTCCACTTATTTATGCATTCATTGGTTGATTCTTGTATGTGCTCTGACTGGGGATCAAACCCACAACCTTGGTGTATAGGGACATGCTCTAACCAACTGAGCTACCCGGCCAGGCTATTTGCGTATCATCTTGCTGCCCAGAAATACACACGTGGAAGTGGCATTCAGGAATACAGTCCTGTACCAAGTTGTTCTCTCTTTGCATCTTAAATAGTAATCATTGGTCCTCCTAGTAAAGCTCATGGAGCACCCAGCTCCTCTTCTGGACCCGATCTTGGAAGGAGGCTCTGTAAATTTCCAGTTTTAATGTTGACAGCAATGCCATACATTATTTTGGGAAGTGGTTTTCATTTTCTTCCTGGTCATTTAAAAAAAATTTTTTTGTTAATCCTCACCCCAGGATATTTTTTCCAGTGATTTTTTTTTAAGAGAGAATGAAATGGAGGGAGGGAGGAGAGAGAGACAGATAAACATCCATGTGAGAGAGACACATTGATTGGTTGCTTCCCACACGAGCCAAACCAGGGTCAGGGATGGAACCTGCAGCCCAGGCACATGCCCTTAACAGGGAATTGAATGCACAACTCTTTGGTGAGCAGGCCAACCCTCTAACCCTTGAGCAACACTGGCCAGGGCTCTTCCCAGTCATTTAATTCTATCACACAGGTCACTAAGTGAATGTCATCGTCTTGCCTGTCAAATTCACTAAGAAGTTGATGAGTAAGTTTTTGTGACTATGGCTAAGGTGCACTTCTGGCCTTCCACACTGAGCATGGTGGGAAAGGATTGTGTGGAGTTCATGATCAAGGGAACCTCAGCTTTGGTGTCAGTTCATCATAATGCATCAAGCAGGTAGCTCCATTACCTGAGGACCTCAGGACCACAGCATGACAAGTGGAGGCATCATCAGAACCCAGATGGAGATGGGGCCTCCTTCAGGAGGCCACTGCAAGCTTCCTTTGCTGAACATACAGAAGGCCCTGGGGTCCCACTTGTTGAACAGACTGACCTCTGAGAAGTCTGGCTCTTTCTTCCAGAAGCAGGTGGGCTTGGATGAGGTCCCCGGCAGACTGAGCCCCAGGGAGGCGGCCCCACGCAGAATTTTGTACTCAGCGAAATATCATTAAAGAATGATGATGAAATAAAGATGTATAGAGTAACAAAAATTAAGAACATTTGTCACCAGCAGGACTCCAGCAAAGAAAATTCTGAAGTAAGAACTTTGGAGGAAGGAAAGTAAATGCAGATGGAAGGTCTGAAGCAAGAAGGAATAAAGAGCAAGGAAAGCCATATGCAGCTGGGTGAATCTAAATGAACATTGTCTCTGTAAACCAATATTGATAACATCGTATGGGGTTAACTAAGTAAATTAAAATTTTTAAAACGATAACCTTTATATCAGGAGTGGGATAAGTGGAAAAATATTCTAAATTTCTTATGTTATCTTGGAGGCCCTTCTCTATCCTCTCCCATCTATCAAACTCCTATTCGTCTTTCAGGGGCCACCTCAAGTATTGCCTCTCCTGTGAACTCTTTCCCACACCCCTCAGCGAAAAAAAGAGTCAGTGGGCCCCTCCTCTGTGTTAGTACATAATTGCATGTGTACCCTTCCCCACGAAATACCACACCTGCATCCATCTCCATTTCCCCCCCCCCTCCCCCCAGTCCTAGGCCAGCATGGACAAGGGGAGGACCAAATTTGTTCATCTTTTTGTTTCTAGTGACTAGTAATGTCTGATACACAATCAGTACCTTTGAGTGTTTGTAGAATCCGTCAGTCGGTGAGTGAAACCACAGCACAAACAGAGAGGAACAGAGGAGCAATCCTGGAGGGCTCTCAGCAAGGGAGAGCTGACGGGTAGCATGAGGTGTCAGGGAGGAGCTGTGTGAAGTGAGGTGTGTGTCTGGGAATCTACAGGTGGTTCAGGCTGCAGGGAGTGCAGGGTGTGAGACAGGAGAGGAGGCTGGAGAGGTGGGCAGAGTCAGCTCCCAAAGAACTTTGATGGTTGGACAGAGGAGCTGGGACTGAATTCCAGGGACAGGAACCATTGAAGCATGGAGCAGGGGAGGAACAAAGCCAGAGCTGCAGGTTGGAAAGACGATTCCACCACCTGTGCGTGTTAACACTTGCTGCCTACAGAGCTTGGTTGTTGAATTCAGGCCCTGCCACGTGGAAGGGAGATGGACCACTGACCTAGAGTCCCTGAGCTCTCAGACTGGGCATCTGGGGAGAGAGCGTCCCAGGCTGGGCCAGGGAAATGCTGGAAAAGGAACAGCCCTTCAGGAGTAGGAGGTTCACTATGGAGAGGGTCTGAGAGGGAACCTAAATCAGATTCAGCTGGACACGACCCACCAGGTCCTGAGCTCCCCTGGGGTGGAGAAAGAGGCCTCCATGGCCCTGCCAAGTGCCGCAGTGGACCCCATGCTGGGGTCAGGACCAGTAGAGCAGAGCAGGGAACAGAGAGCGACCCTGTCATCGAGGAGAAAGTGCCAAGCCCTCAGCGTGACCACAAGAGTGGCCAGTCAGGAGGGGAGGGAGGGGGCTTCATCCAGGGAGTGCAGGGTACAGCGAGGCTCCAGAACTCGGGCCCTGACTTCCCGCTACCCACTACCCTATTGTGCCCAGGAGGCAGGCTGGTATGAGCCGGGATGGCCCCGCCTAAGGAACCCTCCTGTCTCCGAAGCCAGGCTCTTGGGCTCAGCTCTCACAGGCCTCTCTCCGCTGTGGCTCTCGACTTCTTGCCCAAGTCCAGTTTGGGTCCTACAGGCACATATTGGGCCAAGTTCCAAATCCCCACCCCCCACCCCCCGGCTGGCGGTAGGGCCTTCTCACTCTCAGAAAGGATGGAGCCTGAAGTTCATTCCGCCCTGCAGGCAGGACTAAATTCACTTTGGCCGGAGGGGACCCCAGGTCGCTGCCGCACTGTCTCAGGACCGCAGGACGCAGGTTCTTTCTGTCACCTGTCAAGTCCTTGGTGCTACAGTCCTTGGGGAGTGAGGTGCCACAGCCGGAGAGTGGGCCCTTCTCTCCTGCTTGAGAAAAGCTTCTCACCAAGGGATTTGAAATGCCAGACAGAACACACCCTCAAAGGGCTGAGACCTGAGAGGCCACTGGGCAGTTAAAGACCACCATGGGCACCATACTTCATAAGACACATATTAAAATGTACCCACATCCCACATTCAATATAATTAATCTATCACTATATAACTATATAGTAGGTTATATAATTCTATATCTTATATATAATCTTACCATTATATATCTTATATACATGAGTTTCCATTGACTTTGAGATTGACTGAAATTATCTTAGAAAAGGAGAAAATATTATTTTATGACCACTTGTTTCTGTTCGTTGGTATTTTTGTACATTTTGATTCCCTTTTCCTCTTGTTTCTAATAAAATTCATTTTGGAAAACCACAGCCTGTCTTGGGTGATCTCAAGGAAAAAGATCTCCATTCTGTCCACTCAAGGTTGAGGGAAGTTAGAGAGGGGAGAGTGGGCCTACTGTTATCCCCAGATGCAAAATTTAGGTAGTCCAGAGAGAGGTTAAAACTCGGTGGGGAGTTTTGCACTCTGTTCCCTCTTGCTTGGAGGGGCCTTCCCCAAAACTTTGTTTATTCTTAATAGAATCTTACAAAGGTACATTGTTTTTCCCCAGGCTTCGCCAATCTGCAGGTTCATGTTACTGGGCATCACCCATATTTGCCGGCTTTTGCCTTTGCTTGCTGGTGCAGGAACGCCAGCATCCAACAAAGCAATCCCCATGACGTTCTAGGGACAACTCCCGTAAGTTAACACGCGGCCCCTCGGGTGCTTCTTTCCCAGCCCCTTGCTGATGCACATTCCTATGAAGCTCCTTGCAGAACCCTAAATCGTACTGGCCAGAATTATTGAACATGAATGCCTGCGCCTTCAGCAAGAAACCAAGGCTACAGGTTTGCATTGTCCGCGAAGATATTATCCTACCCGACTGGAAATGCTGGAAAAGGAACAGTCTCCAGAGGTAGGAGGTTCCCAAGGGGCAGGCAAAGGCCTCCAGCTCTGAGGCCTCCAGCCATAGTGTTGTGTAAATAATGAAGCAGAAGTAAAAGGCAGATAACAAAACAAGGTATATAACTGCAATGTGCTTGCAGATCATTAATATAGAAAGAGCTCTTATGAATTGGTAAGAAAAATTCAAACACCCCAGAAAACTGCCAACAGATATGAACAGTTCATAAAGAAATCCAAATAATCAGTAAGCATATGCGAAAATCCCACCAAAGACATGCACATTAAAATACCAATGACTTGCTGCTACCCTATTGTGCCCAGGAGGCAGGCCAGTATGAGCCGGGATGGCCCCGCCTAAGGAGCCCTCCTGTCTCAGAAGATACCAGTTTTTCACCTTTGAAACTGGCTAAGAGTTTTTAAACAATCAGGGGTGACCAGAAGACAATGAATCATGGACTTTCACACATTGCTGGTGGCAGTATAAATTGTCAATAAAATATATATTTTAAAATACCAATGACTTCCTGCTACCCTATTGTGCCCAGGAGGCAGGCCAGAATGAGCCGGGATGGCCCCACCTAAGGAGCCCTCCTGTCTCAGAAGATACCAGTTTTTCACCTTTGAAACTGGCTAAGACTTTTTAAACAATCAGGGGTGACCAGAAGACAATGAATCATGGACTTTCACACATTGCTGGTGGCAGTATAAATTGATCTTTTTGCCAGAGGATCTGGTTTTATGTATCAAGAACCTTAAATACTTTGGCCTAATGCTTCCAGTGTTAGGATATTTTAGGGACTAGACATCAGAAGTGCAGGAAAAGTGATACAACAATTTTCATTGTGTTACTTAAGATATGAGACCATTGGAACCGAGTAAAAATACTTCTGTAATAGTGAATGACTTAAATATATTACTTAAATACATAACACAGGGGTGGGGAAAGTAGTTTTACAGTTATAATACAAATAAATGATATAATAATTAATAATAATGCAAGAATAAACTGTGTTTTGCATACTCACAACTGTAAACCTACTCCCCCCCACCACACACACACACACACACACACTGTATATTGAATATTTAACATATTTAAATTAAAAAGTCTAGACTTTATACTACAGGTCTACTGAGACATGTGGTATGATACTGTCCTTGCAGTGTTGGCTAAATCATTGTTCTCAAACTTAAGAGCACCTAGAAATCACCTATAGAATCTCTTCAAATGCAAATTCTGATTTCATAGGGGGAGGGTGCCAAGACTGCATTTCTTTTTTTTTTAATTAATTTATTTTTTTTAATATATTTTATTGATTTTTTTTACAGAGAGGAAGGGAGAGAGATAGAGAGTCAGAAACATCGATCAGCTGCCTCCTGCACATCCCCCACTGGGGATGTGCTCGCAACCCAGGTACATGCCCCTGACCGGAATCGAACCTGGGACCTTTCAGTCCACAGGCCGATGCTCTATCCACTGAGCCAAACCGCTTTCGGCATAGACTGCATTTCTTAACCACTCAGAAGTGATGCTGGTGATGCTAATCCACAGACGACTACCTGATTAGCAAAAGTCTAAATCACAAGGGAGAAACGTTTTGCATGAACCAATGACACCTGCATCCTGATATTCATGCCCTTGTAATCCCCTCCCGTAGAGTTTGGGCTGGACCTAGTATTTCATTTCTCATAATCGCAATACCCCAAACGTGAGGGAGCGGTAACTTTCAATATTAGGTTGCAAAAGACCCTGGTTCAGCATTGCTCTCAATCTCTCTTGCTCTCTTGCTTACTCTCATGAAGCCAACTGCCACGGGGTGTGCTGCTCTAGGGAGAGGCCCACATGGAAGGAACTGATGGATGCTCCGAACGATAGTCAAGAAGGAAACGAGACCCTCAGTCTAACAGCCTGTCAGGAACAGAATCTTAGCAACAATCAAGTGTGCTTGGAAGCAGTCCTTTCCCAGTCGAGCCTTAGGATAGCGGCAGCTGCAAATGGTACCTTCATTGCAGTCTTCTGAGGGCCCATAATCCAGAGGACCCAGCTAACCACTCATATTATTGATCCACAGAAACTGCAAAAAATACATACAATAAATGTTTGTTGTCATAAGCCATGAAATTGTGGGGGGTAACTTGTTACACAGCAATAAATAACTAATACAGAGGAACTGCAAAGAGTCATAAGGAAACTTTGGGGAATGATGATGATAATGATCTTGATCATGGTGATGGTTTTGCAGATA
>NW_005358250.1:2098848-2106796 GCF_000412655.1 Myotis brandtii
GAACTCATCAAATTGTATACTTTCAATATCTACTGTTCATTGTATGTCAGTATATTTCAATAAAGTTGAAAATGCATTATGAACATATCTGGGTGGGAGATTTTCACCCAATTTTTACTTCTTTATACAGGTATCATTTCAGTAAAGCAAAGTTCCTTTCTTTAATGACATGAGGGCTTATGTGCCTTAAATTCATACTCTAGTACTGGTGGGAAAATGACCCATATTTCACTTCCCTGAACTCTATTTTATATGATTCCCTTTTATTTATTTCAAATTTTTCTTAAGTTGAGCTATAGTGGGGTTCACTGATCTAAGAGTCATCATATGCCCACCACTTTGATCTTATTTTATGAGTCCAGAGCTCAATCACTCAATATCATATTCATTTAGTATTAGAAAGATGACAATTATGCCAATTCTTGGCCAGGTCTTATAAACTGGTAATTTAAAAATGAATTAAACATATGACTTGCCTCCAGTAAGTCAGTCCACTGTCTGGTGTCTTCAAGCTTGAGGAACACCTCCTGCCACAGCCTTCTGGGGGTTCTCCTTCATCTCACTGAGTCTAGCCCATTCATGTATCACATGTGCTCACTGATGTTGGAAAGAATTTGGATGGAAAAGTCATGTAGGCTGTGTCCCAGGTTTGTTGCTGGTACCCATGTTTCTGTGACTTCATTCTAGTGTTTTAGCCCAGCCTGTCACTCCTAGGAAAGCCCTCTTCACATCTTAGTTCCTAAGACTGTAGATGATGGAGTTGAGGAAGGCAGAAATGACATTGTAGAATAGAGCCAGCTTTTTGTCCTTTTATGGGGAGGCCTCAGAGCCAGGTCTTATTTACATAACCAAAAATGGAATAGAGAACGTAGTAACCGTGGTGATGTGGGAGGCACAGGTGGAAGAGGCCTTGAGTCACCCTTGGGCAGAGTGATTCCTCGGGATGGCAGCAAAGATACTGATGTAGACAATGATGATGAGGAAAAGTGGGACCAACAGAAGGATGAAGCCCAAGATGAAGTTCACCTGGTCACTGAGAGATGTGTCCACACAGGTTAATTTCAAGACTGCAGGTACTTCACAGAAGAAGTGATTGATCTCATTGGGATCACAATAGGGAAGAATTAGTAGCAGATGACACCCCAGAATCCACAGATGACCACCATTCACCCACACAGCAAAGAGCTCATGATGCCTTTATACCTCAGGGATAGCCAATGGCCACATACCTGTCATAAACCACCACTGCAAAAAGTCAAGACTCAGTGATTCCCAGCATCAGGAAGCTGTACGTCTGGGCCGCACATCCAATGCAGGTAACGGTCTTCCTCTTGCAAACTAGATGTGCCAGCATTTGGGACACTGTGGTGGTGACATAGCCCATATTTGGAATGGATATGACTGAGGAAAAAGTGCATGGGTGTGTGGAGGCAGGAGTCCATGCACATCAAGATGATAATAACCCCATTTCCCAGAAGGGAGATGAGGTGAAGGAGAGGAAGACAATAGAATAACGTTGATCTCTGTGTTAGTGGAGAGTCCTAGAAGAATAAACTCAGTAAGAGAGCTGCGGTTTCCCCAGAGGAAATCTTGCATCCCTCCCCTATTGCAGAGAAAGAACAGAACCATCATTAATAAGGTGAAAGTTCCAAATCTAGTAGCAAAGTAACTGCATATTAGGACCCCCGCAAAGCTGGGCTTCTAGGAATATATCCCAAGAAACCAGAAACACCAATCAGAAAGGATACATGCACCCCTATGTTCATAGCAGCACAATTTACAATAGCTAAGATTTGGAAACAGCCCAAGTGCCCATCAGCAGATGAGTGGATTACGTCTGATGGCTATTGTTTGCTGGCTGTTGTCATTTTTTTATTTGGAAATCTAAGGGAAAAGAGGTCAGTGCCCTTAACTAAGTAGTCAGGTATTGCATGTTTTAAAATTTCTTATAGCACACTGGTTGAAAATCGCTGATGTAGTCAAAAAAGCCCTGTGAGCCAGGAAATGGGATTTGGGACCAAGCTCTACAACCATCTCTCCCCATGACTTGTAGATAAGTTATGTCATCTCCCTGGGCTGAGCCCTTGTACATATAAGGAAATAGACGCTCAGAGAGGTGAAGCAATTTGCCCAAGGCCACTCAGCTGGTAAGTAGCAAAGCTAGGATTCAAACCCAGTTCTCTTTGGGCCAAAGTCCTACACTTGCCCTTTTGCTAATCTGCCTCCTCTGAGGTGGCTGGTCATCACTATGGTGGCACCAACCACTATGTACCAGTGCTGAAAACCCAGCAGAGCACCAGCCCTGAGGGACCTAAGGTGAAAGGGAAGAGAGAGGTACCGCTCTCGCCCACGTTGCTCTCCTGCATGTGGCAGGCTGTTCCTAGGAAGGCTGGGCGCCTCAGGCAGCTGGTAGGCGGGTGTTGGACGCTGCTCAGCCACCTTTGGAATAAGTACTTTCGTGCGGATGTTACAAAGGCGAGCTGCCAAAGGACTTACATGCATGCATATTAGCATATCCAATGGACACAGGCACTGGGGCGGTGGGGGCTTGCCTGGGGTGGGAATGGCTTCGGGGGGGGGGGGTCAGTTGGGGAAGAAGAAGACATATGTAAAACTTTAGACAATAATAAAAAAAAAGCAAGTCAGAGAGATAGAGAAGTGAGCAGAGGATCAAAGGACAGAGCAAGAAGCACAGGCAGGAAGGGACACACAGATGTGAGGACTTACAGACAGTAGAGGGAGCCCCTGCCACTCTTCACCTGCTTTGGGGCTCTGTGTGAGCTTGGGCCAGGAGTTCTAGGCGCTCTCCTTTGAAACTCTGCGCCCAGGGGCCCTGATTCCCCTGGCAACACATCCGATGACTTTCCAATGAGCTCCCAGCACCTCTGAATTCCCTGAGGTCTGAATATCAAGCATGAACTTCATCACCTAGTACTAAAGACTATGTACGGCCAGCCTCCCTGAGCCTCCCAGCCAAGCCTCAACTGCTCCCCACAGCCCTTGTTCTGGTCAGGCCAGTCTTCTGCTTGTCCACGCCCTCCCATGCTCCATGTTTTCTCTGGATTCGTGTCAGGCTGCATGGGTCCCTGATTTCCCACACTTACCAGCTGTGTGACTTTGCGCACGTTTCAAAAACCTGTCTGGGTCTCTAGGCCTTTTGACAGTAAAATAAAACCTGCTTAATAGGGTCTTAGTGAAAATAAAATGTGTCAATAAGTATAAAGCTTTTAGGACTGCCTGGCTTATCGTAAGTCATCTATAAAGTTATTCATCTCCCAATTATGCACCTGCCATGCTCCCCACTTAAAGGTCCTCTTCCCTCATAACTTCAAGTCTCCCATAAATTCCAGATTCACCTTCCTCAAGAAAGCAGCTGTGAATACTTTGACCCTCTCTGTCCTCCTGCTACGCATTACTCTCCATCGCTGTTCTTGGGATTCCTGAGTGACCTGTGAGGGGTCCAAGGAGCTCATCCCTCTAAGGGGTCCAGCTGCACCCTCCAGTCTAATACAACTGAATGACTTCTGTCTCAACATATACCAGCTCCCTTGGGCACCTCCACTTTCTGTCTTCCAACACACATTTCACATCTCTCCCCTGGGCCAGATCTGAAGAAAGATCATTTAGAGCCAAGAGGAAAATTTTACCCGTAAATAAGCACTTACAAACCAGTGTTTTTTCCAAGGGAATGACATTTACATTAGGCCTTTAGCATGCAATAAAATATTCTATAAGGAAAGGAATGACAAACCAGTGTTTTCAGGGTGTTCAGTGAGGTTTGCACCCAATGCAAGGGCTCTGAAGATGTAGCAACTAAGTTTTTCCAAGGGAATGACATTTACATTAGGTCTTTAGCATGCAATAAAATATTCTATAAGGAAAGGAATGAGAATCTTAGACATTGCAGGCAAACACAGTCTGGGTAATAGCAAAGTACACATAGCATGTTTGGGAAACGAAAATTATTTGGTGGGTTGATCTGAGAGTGTACATCTGAGTTGGAGTTAGGAGAGAAGTTGAAGAGGAAAGCAGGGCTAGGTTTAAAAATGCTCTTAAGCATCGGCCTGCTGACTGAAGGGTCCCAGGTTCGATTCTGGTCAAGGGCACATGCCTGGGTTGCGGGCTCCATCCCCAGTCGGGGGCGTGCAGGAGGCAGCCAATCAATGATTCTCTCTCATCACTGATGTTTCTATCTCTCTCTCCCTCTTCATCTCTGAAATCAATAAAGAAATATATTTTAAAAAAATACAGGTATATGAAAAGTTGCCTCAACACCATTAATAACCAGGGAAATGAAAATCAAAACCATCATGAGATATCACCTCACACCTTTTAGAATGGCTATAATGAAAAAGACAAGAGATGACAAGTATTGACAAGGATGCGAAGAAAAGATGATCCTGGTGCACTGTTGGTGGGAATATAAATTGATGTCTCCACTAAGGAAAACAGTATGGAGGCTTCTCAAAAATTATAAAAATAGAACAACCATTTGACTCAACAATTCCACTTCTGAGTGTATATCCAAATGAAATGAAAACAGGATGTTGAAAAGATATCTGTACTCCCATGTTTGATGCAGCACTATTCATAATAGCCAAGATATGGAAACAAACCAAATGTCCATCTACACTTGAATGGATAAAGGAGATGTGGTATATACACACAATGGAATATTACTCAGCCACGGGAAAGAAGGGAATCCTGCCATTTGCAACAACATGGATGGACCTTAAGGGCATTAAGTGAAATAAGACAAATAAGTATGGTACCACTCATATGTGGGGTCTAAAAACAAAAAGAAAATTTTTCAAAATCATAGAAAGAGAGAATAGAGAAGTGGTTGCCAAAGTGGGTAAGGGAAATAGGGAGAGGTTGGTAAAAGGGTACCAAATGTTAGCTATTAGATGCATAAGGTCTGAGGAGCTCATGTAAAACATGATAACTGTGGTTGATAAGACAGTATTATAGCTCGGCCCGGCTGGTATGGCTTAGTGGTTAAGCATTGACTCAGGAACCAAGAGGTCACCAGTTCAATTCCCAATCAGGGCTCATGCCCGGGTTGCAGGCTTGATCCCCA
This sequence comes from Myotis brandtii, assembly GCF_000412655.1. Classification (NCBI taxonomy): domain Eukaryota; kingdom Metazoa; phylum Chordata; class Mammalia; order Chiroptera; family Vespertilionidae; genus Myotis; species Myotis brandtii. The sequence continues at coordinate 2,103,929 of NW_005358250.1, forward strand.
GTAGGGGGCATGCAGGAGGCAGCCAATTGATGTTTGATGTTTCTTTCTCTCTCTCTTAAAATCAATAAAAACATATTTTTTAAAAAGACTATTATAGAATTGAAATTTGCTAAGACATTAGTACTTAAATGTTCTCACACACACACAACAAAAAAGATAAATATATGAGTTGATGGATGTGTTCATTAACTAGCTGGGGGGATCCTTCCACAATGCATTTGTATATCAAATCACCACGATGTACATTTAAATATCTTATAATTTTATGTCAATTATACCTCAATAAAGCTGAAAAAAATTAAAGTATATATACCTTTTGACCTAATAGTGAAAATGTCATTTATATCATTATTATGTTATGATATCATTAAATCCCTCCACCTTAGGAAAAAGAGAACAAAATTACATTTCTGCATGTCCATAGGTATACAAAATTAAAGCATATTTTTTAAAATCTGAAAACAGACTTAACTTCTGGTGTGGGGACTAGTATGAAAGAGAGGATCCAAGGGGACTTTTACCTATCTATATTATTTGAATGTTTATAATGAGTGTATTAATGTTTATCTGATCATTAGAAAAAATTTTAAAGAAATTACAAGTAATAACAATGAAAACATTTTTGAGGGGCTTCTGATGTAACCAGGCTATCACTGTCACCTTTAGGCTCCTACTAGCTCTGATCTTTAGTAACTGACTTGCACTCCAAGGTTTGTTCAAGGTGGAGAAACACTTCTCAGGCAGTGTAGCCACCTGAATTCAAGGCCTGCCTTAAGATTGTGTGTGTGGCTTTCCAGGAGCAATCATAAGCCCCCCCGACTTAGAGCCACGGAGAATTCCCGGTGAGCTCTGCATTAGTTTGCTACTTCCCAGGAGGATATAAGGACTATCAATTATACCGAGAACTACACTCTTCTCATCCCAATTAAGCTAGATATTCTATCTTAATCACTTTTCCTCCCCTCCACCCCCGCTGTGTGTTTCCAAGTTTACTCCCCAGTTACTGAGAGCCACTCTTGGGTGCCTCTGCCCCAGAAGTCCTCCTTGCTGGCTACGGCCCAATTAAGCCACAGTTGAGAAGTCCTGGGAGGCTTGTTAAATTCGGTGCTTAAGAATAGGGAAGGGACATCATTAAGAACTTCAGCTTATTACTCAGCTGGGCCAATATCAGTAGCTAAGCAGGAAGTCAGAAGTGACTCAGTGCCCCTCAGAGGCATCTGAAAACACTTGTTTTAACTTTTATCTAATTTTATCCCAGGTGTGTGCACTAGCTACTAAGCACATACCCAAAGCACCTTCACTTTCACCACCACCATCACCCTGTTATTTTCATCAAATATTACATCATCATAACCTCATCACCCCATTAGTATTCTCATTGTCACTTCCATTCATCATCAGCTCCCAAGTCTCATCCTTTCTCTATTGCATTATCATTCTCAATATTACCACCTATCTCATCAGCTCACCACCACCATCATCAGTATTATCATCATCCCCCTTATCACTGCAAAATCATTCATGCCTTTGACCATTAAGTATAATTTCAGCTATAGAGTTTTTATAGATGTTCTTTCTCAAGTTAAAGAAGTCCCTTCTATTCCTTCATAGGTGGAGAGTTTTTATGAGAAATGGATGTTGAATTTTGTCAATGCTTTTTCTATATCTATGGAGATGGTCATATGGTTTTTAGTTTGTTACTATGATGAATTACAGTGATTTTCTAATGTCAAATCAACTGTGCATCCCTACAGTAAGTCCCACTTGGTCATGATATATTGTACTTTTGTGGTAGGCAGTTAGACATGAGCAGAGCAAGGACGACAGGCCAGGTACAAAAGGTCACCAGGACAGAAAGCCCTGGGTGCTTAGCAAAGGACAATTATAGGGTGGGACCTCACCCTCAGGTGAGTTTTCCTCCCCTAGCATATCGTGGTCATGCAGTTTGGACCCCCTGACCTTTCCTCCCTAGAGATAACATCTAGGCCTCAGTTGTATTTCTGCTCCAGGCCCAGAAAAGCAGCAAAACCAGACAAGCAATACCAAGGCAGACCTCAGGACAAGCTGCATTGAATAATGACCTCCTACCCTGGCGCTCACCAATCCATCTGTGGAGACCCCTACCCTGAAAGGACACACGTGGGAAGCTGCTAACTATTCTATTGAGATCTTTCCCTGGGACCTCCCCTAAGATCTCCACCCTGAAAACCCCGAGGTGGAGGACCCAGGGCAGAGAGCTCTCTCTTCAGGGAGCACACCGAGCCTTTCCTTTCCTCCTCCTCCCCAACCCTCCTCCCCGCTGCTCCCCAGGCACATTACCATTACCTTCCTCACTTCTAAGTTCCAAGGGCCCTTCCTTTACCTGTATAATTTGTTTCCTAAACCCATTTCGTCTGTGAATTACTTCTTCTACCTCTGTGATTTTCCAAACAAATGTTCTCATAGTTTGTCTGGGCTCTAAATTCTTTCCTAGCGAGAACTCAAGTGCCGAGGTTACTGAACCCAGGTCCAGTCTGACCCCACCAGTCTAACACTTGGTGCTGTTCTTCCAGCCCCCAACAATATGATTGTCTGACCACTATGCTGTACACTAGTATGTTAGAAAAGTAATAATAAATGGAGAATTATATTAACTGGGAAAAAAAAGGAGAAGAATTCAGTGTGTGTCCTGAATCTGAGGATTAATGAGTTTTAGCATTTCTGGAACAGACTTAGTTACTATCACTTCAAATATTTCTCTTCCTCATTCTCTCTACTTTCTCCTTTTTGTATTTATTAGACATGTTAGACTTTAAAATTTTGTTCTACATACTTCTCAATATTACTGTCATATTAAATGGTTCTGATCATCAAATTTTGATATGCAGG
>NW_005358250.1:2108285-2109050 GCF_000412655.1 Myotis brandtii
GCGGGAAGGGGGAGTGTTCACCAGCAAACAATTCAACACCAGCTAGATGTCCTACTGTGGAGTTAGATGGGATCAGGCAAGGCCTCGAGGAGGGAAGATAGTAGATAAGGATGGAATGAGCCAGATGGTCAGAATGTGAGCAAGGTAAGCAGAATGTACCAGTCAACCGTAGAGTGCCCTTCCCCTGGAACCCAAGAGCAGGAAATGAAAGTGTGGAGATGAGGGCCAAAGGAGACTGGCTGGTGTTTTTCTGAAATGCCGGAAGCCGGTCCATCCTTGCTGCTTGACACAGTCGCTGCAGGAAAGAAACATCTGCACAGCATATGTTTCAAGGGACCTGGCATATATAGCATATTGTTCTTAATATGTTTGCTCTCCTTAGCGCCATGTGTTTTAACCAAGGTCACCTCTCCGGGAAAGGGTGTTTCCCCAGGGGGGGATTTTTCCCTGAGGTTAGGGAGGGGATACAACCCCTTAACTAAGTGCCAGGCGGGTAGTTAATCACTTTAACTACAAACAATCATGCTTAAGCTACATAATCTTTACTCCCTGGAATGGAGATAAGAAACACCCTAACCTTTGCAATAGAAATTGACAGGATTAAAATCAACTGGTATAAATACAGATGTAACAAGACAACTAGAGACAGAACCTAGAGACAGAACCTAGGGAGAGAACATGGCAAAAGATCCTGGACAGAACCTGGCTACAGAACTTGGCTGGAGATCCTGGATAGAACATGGCAAGAGAACCTGACTAGAACCT
>NW_005358250.1:2109166-2112408 GCF_000412655.1 Myotis brandtii
TGTCTCTGTGTGATTCCTTCTTCACCGACTCTGTTCACACCTTTGGGGACCCCTGGACCTGCTGGGGTCGGACCCCAGCACTGAAAGAGCCATAGAGGGCAAGAGCAGACAAATATAAACCCCTAGACCAGTGAGCTTCTCAGGCACCCAGAGCTTTGTTACTTCTGCTATAATAAACTTCGATTCCCTTTGCTTACCCTCCCTTGCCTGGGAATTCATTTGTCAATTTCTCGAGCCTCATGTCTCACTACCATTCAACTCAATTCTGACACTATCTGCCCAGAGATGGCATCAGATTCCACAGGTAAAGTACTCAGTCCCACAAGACTGCCCTCCACATCAGATGCCAATTGCTCATCCAGATTGTACCTGTGCTTCTGACCCACTGGTTATCAATCAGAAGTTCCCACAACCCCCTTCTTGAGTTCAGTTAACTTGCTAAAGAGGCTCACAGAACTCAGAGGAACATTTTACTTATAAGATCACCAGTTTATTATAAAAGATACGTAACTCAAGAACAGCTATCTAAGAAAGGCCACCGAGTTTCCAGGCCCTCTCCAGCCACACTACCCTCCCAGCACCTCCATGTGTTCACCAGCTCAGAAGCTCTCCAAACCCGGTCCGTTGGGGCTTTTATGGAGGCTTCACTGCACAGACATAATTTATTAAATCATTGGCCATTGGTGATTGATTTAACCTCTAACTCCTCTCCCTTCCTTGAAGAACAGGGTGGGTAAGACGGAAAGTTCCAACCCTACTAGTATAATCACATGGTTGATTCCTCTGAAAACCAGCCCCCATCCTTAGGTGCTTTCCCAAAGTCACTTCATCCATGACCACCCAATTGTAGTGGAAAGGGTTATCTTAAGTATTAAGACACCTATTTCACTTTTATGGTTCTGAAGGAATTTCAGGAACTAAGGTCAAGACACCAAATATAAGAAAAGGTGCTCCCATAGATCTTATTGCTCAGGAAATTCCAAGAGTTTTCAGAGCTGTTTCCAGGAATTGTAGACAAACACCAACTACATGTGAGAAATATATTTGGGTCATCTGAATGGTCAAATATATGTTTCTTTTAAATCACAACATCACACATTTTTCTTTTTTGATCTCTTTGTGCTTTCTCTTGATAATTCTCTCACATTTATCCTGTGGGGGTTAAAAATATTAATACTTTTCCTCCCACCTTCTAAGTTCTTCTGGCTGGGCTAATAACCAAATTAACAGAGACAGATTAACAGGAGAAAATCAAAGTTTAATACATGTGCATGGGGAATTCACGTAGACACATTAATTCCATGAAAATTCCAAAAACAGTAGTGAAGCATTAGGTACATAAGACATTTTTAGACAAAGGGGGGAAACGAAGCGAGGGGGAACAGGGTAATAGATTTCAAAAGTGAAAATGGGCAATTTATAGGGAGAGCAGAACACACAGGGCAGTAAAATCCTTGCTAGGAAACTCAGAAACAATGGCACACAGTGGGTATCTAGCTAACAGGCACGGCCTGAGCCCTCTTGTGGTTTTGGTTTTTGGTTTTGTTTTGCTTTGGGGTTTTTTTGTTTGTTTGGTTGGTTGTTTTTTTCCCTCTTGTAAAGGATACTTAATTCAAGTTAGGCTAAGGCAAACATCCTAACATCTTTTGCCTGAAGCAGGTTTCTCTGTCTGAATCTTTCAGGCAGGAAACAGGGGGAGGGTCAACAGTTCTTTCTCAATCTTTTGTTTCTTAATAAACAAGCTTAAAACCAATATCCTGCAAACTAGCTTCAGGGTGGCAGAATTTAGGTCCCTTCAGTCTGGCCTCTGGAGCTTTAAATAATAAAATTTCACATTCTAGAAGCTAAGTTGGTATATTGCCCCATATTTCATTGATTCAATCAATCAGTCCTATGAATACGTCAGTTCAGTTAAATTGTTGCGTCTCATTTCAGGAGGCAGTGATGCACCTAACCTCCCAAATCAAGACCTATATTCTATAAGCAAGCAATCAGGTAGTCAACCAGGGGTATGTCTATGAAAACAAGAAAAAAGGCTAATTATAAACAACTAGAAGCCCAATGCATGATCTTTGTGCAAAAGTAGGCCTTCACAGCCGGGGGCAGCTGCCTGGATCCCTCCCACCCAGCCACAGTGTCTGCCTTGATCCCCCGGCTGCCTTGCTCCTTCGATCCTGCGGCTGCAGCCCTGGCTTCTTCCTGGAAGAACATCTCGTCTAATTAGCATATTATGCTTTTATTATAGATTTCTGAGTCTCTAAGGCTGTCAGTGGAGAAGATATCTAGATGTTTCTGTTTCTTTTGCTGGGATGAAGGCAGGCAGTGACTATCTGATTCTCCTGGTCTGCAATTTGAATGTCTCTGGTGATATCATCAGGTTCTCAGGAAAATTCTGCATGGCTTACACAACATTAGTCACTGAGATTGTTTAAGCATGAGCAATTGTGGCAGTTTCTCAAGTTTATGTCATGTCCTTTAGCTGCAAGACTCAGAGAAAAATGTTTTAGTTCTCATTAATTCCAAGTCAAAGGATGAGAGAAAAATGCAACAGTAGTTCAAAGGGTTATAGCCAAATATTTAAGAAAACTAGAAAGATTCAGGATCCAGTCCAGATTATAGGTAAAACAAAACAAAACAAAAAAAACTTTAAAGATAACTGACTGAACTACAATCTAATATCCACAACTATATATTTCATTTCTATTGAAACATAATTTCCCCCTAATTTTTATCAATGATAGCCAAATTAAGACTAATTTATTTATTGCATAAGTACAGTTTCAATAATTTTGGCTTGATTATTTTCATAAACAAAATAAGATTAACAGTTGAGGAGAAACCAAGATGGCAGCATAGGTAAACACCGGAGATTGCTGCCTCGAACAACCACTTCAAAAATACAACTAAAAGACATAACGGACATCATCCAGAACCACAGGACGCTGGCTGAGTGGAATTTCTACAACTAGAAGGAAAGAGAAAAGCATACCTAGACTCAGAGGAGGTGCGGTGCTGAAGTAAATACAAAGGTGCGGAGGTGCATGCGGAGAGAGCTGGCAGCTGAGGACACGATTGTCTTTTTCAATCAGGAGGGAGTCTCAGGCTCTGCGCTACAGTTCTGGGTGAGTCTTTGGGGACCCAGACTCACACGGGGGAAACAGGACTGTCTGGCATCGGTCGGAACTCGAGGGCAGCTTTCTCTCGGAGGCACTCTCACGATTGCCAGGACCTCTGAAGGCAGG
>NW_005358250.1:2114651-2128209 GCF_000412655.1 Myotis brandtii
ATTAACAGTTGATTATTTAGGCTTTCTTAAATTAGCTTTGCTGGAATCTTATAAGGAATCTTCAGATTGAATTTTTTTTTTAATCCTCACCTGAGAATATTTTTTCCATTGCTTTTTAGAGAGAGTGGAAGGGAGGGGAGGAGGGGAAGAGAGAGAGAGAGAGATTGATGTGAGAGAGACACATCCACTGGTTGCCTCTCGCTCATGCTTTGACCGGGGGCGAGGAGTGAACCCACAACCCAGGTATGTGCCTTTGATCAGGAATCAAACCCAAGACGCTTCAGTGCTTGGGCCAGCGCTGTAACCACTGAAAAACATGGCCAGGGCCTCCAGATTGCCTCTCAAAGTTAAGAAGCCAAGACAAATAGTTGCCACCACAGGCTTTGCCTGCAATACCTATAGGTTTGGATGAATTCCTCAGGTCCTTTTTTTTTTAATATATTTTATTGATTTTTTACAGAGAGGAAGGGAGAGAGATAGAGAGTTAGAAACATCGATGAGAGAGAAACATCGATCAGCTGCCTCCTGCACATCTCCTACTGGGGATGTGCCCGCAACCCAAGTACATGCCCTTGACCAGAATCGAACCTGGGACCTTCCAGTCCGCAGGCCGACGCTCTATTCACTGAGCCAAACCGGTTTCAGCTCCTCAGGTCCTTAAGGTTCCCAAAATGTCTTGAGATTCTTCTTTTGCCATCTCTTAGGAAAACAACCTTCATTCCAATGTAAGAGGCATATCTATTGGTTGCCTTGAACCTGAAACCCAGTATCTGATGGCAGTATCTGGAAACACTGCTGTGATGCATATAAGCACGGTACCAGGCTGTTTTCCCAAAGGGCTTTTATTGGCTTCCAAAGTCAATCTTAATTCCTCAAAACTTTCTGGTGACATCCAAGTCTATGCATATCTCTCTCAAACATGATATTCCAGTCAAAGCCCTGGTTAATAAAACCAGTCTCCAATTGTGTTCTGTTTTAAAAAGAACCTTTTCTTATTGAATTTATGCAAACAAACATTGCCATGAACATAGTCATACTCATTAAGAATTTCTTAAATTCTGAAGGGATCAAGTAGGAAGAAAAATATTAAATGCTTCAATATTGCTTATAAAAGTATAATTTACCAAATTGCTCTAAGGAAAAATACAAGTTTCCTATATCTGGAAAACAAAAAAATAAAATAAAAATCAGCAGTATTTTCAACAAAAAGGCATAAAATAATAATTATCCTCAGTTTAGTATCATATAATTAATTCTTATTTATCCTAATCTTCTGCCAACATTTTATGAATCCAGTTAATTCCTTAGAGTTCTATAAATCTTCATCCAGCTTAAAGTTATAACCTGAACATTTATTCTCAGAAAACTCTATTTTAGAATAAGTCAGGATCCTTCCCATGAATCATTAAGATGAGACATATTTGCAAAAGCATCAGAGTAAAACAATGACTGTTTATAAATGACAAAACTTAAAATGACATGGTTATAGCCCTGGCCCACGTGGCCCAACAGTTAAAGCCCAATGGTTGGCACACTGAAGGGTCACAGATTCAATTTTGGTCAAACCCAGGTACCTGGGTTTCAGGTTCAAGGCAACCAATAGATATGCCTCTCCCATTGGTGTTTCTCACTCCCTTTCCCCTTCCCTTCCACTCTCTAAAATGGACAAAAATATACTCAGGTGAGGATTAGCAACAACAACAAAAATGACATGGTTACAGATTTGATTATAATGCAATTGACAAAGAATATTGCTCTTCTGTAATATATAACACTAGAGGTCTGGTGCATGAATTCGTGCACGTGTGGGTCCAGCCGGCCTGCCCAATGGGGGATGATCGGGGGCAGGGCTGGCCAGGGGGAGGGGTTGTGGCAGTTTGGGGGGCCAATTGGGGCCCCAGTCGGGCTGGTTGGATGCTGTAGTGTGCACCATAGCGATGGGTTGTTCCGGTCGTTCTGTTGTTCCGGCTGCTTGGCTTTTATATATATAGATAGAATCCAAGGGGAGGGCGGGTGCTTCGCTGCAGATGCTGCAGGTGCCTTCTGCTCCCTGGGGGTGTAGGGTGTGCAGAGAGCCAAGCAGGGATGGCACCCTCCTTTTCCAGAAGCCCCCACAATATCCTGAGCAGAGCAGCACCCTGGGCCCTAGCAGGAGGAGGAGCATGTCCCACGGTTTCAAAATGGCCCCAGGTGCTAGTCCGCCTGGCCTGGCCACAGAGGGAGCAGGCCTGAGACCGGCAGTTCCTGGAACCGAGTGGGCCTACAGAGCGGAGCAGGGCCTGCGGAACAGACATGGCACCAGGTGCCACCACAGCTCAAAGCCCTGCGGCACCAGCCCAGGACGGCCCGCACCAGGGGCCCAGTGCCAGCTCCCTGTGAGCCCCTGTAGCTTTAATAGATTATTCATCAGCATTCCTGGTGTGCTCTTTCCAGGGATCATTAGTCAATGTAGCTGGTCCTGAGGTAGCCATGGGCCACTTGTCTGGTTTTGCTGCTCTTCTGGGTCTGGAGCTGAAATACAACTGACGTCTAGATGTTATCTTTAGGGAGGGAAGGTCGGGGGTTCTAAGCTGCCTCACCAGAGATATGAAAGATCCAGGATCCAAACCACATGACCAGTGATGTGCGAGGGGAGGATAGGTTACCGGAGGGCAAGGTTCTTGTTCTCCCAGTTTTGCCTCTTGCTAAGCATCCAGAGCTTTCTGCCCTGGTGAGTTTCTGTACCTGGCCCATCATCCTTGCTCTGGGGGTCCAACGGATAGAGAGTACAAGAGCAGATATTTCTCAGGTTTGTCTTCAGAAGTTGCTGAATGCCCTCTTTTCTAATCCTATGAATGACAACTTAATTTGTGTGGAAAATGACATGGAAGAAATTACTCAGAGGATTGAAAATGTCCTGGGTGCACATTGCAGCAGAGATGTAAAACAGATGCTCTTAAAGCTTATAAAACTCCAGTCAGTAACTGGGGTAGAGTCCATGTAACCTCAGCACACAGAGAAGCAATACCTGAAATGATCCTATTTTATGAATGAACCAGCATTTTATACATCTGATGGTGTTCCTTTCACTGCAACTGATGCAGATTACCAAGAGAAATATCAATAGTTACTTGAAAGAGAAAAAATTTTTTCCAGATTTTCCAAAGATCTTTCTTCTAGAAGAAAATGAAAGAGATTTTATCAGGGGCTGGTGATTCATATTTGGATGATATTGATAACGAGATGGGCACAGAGATCAAAGAAGCTTATGAAAAGTTTTGTTAAGAATCAGAGCATAAGCGACAACAGTGAGTTAAATTTCAATGTATCGGTTCTATAAAGCAGTTTAGGTTATGGTGATTTAGTAGAACATAGGAAAACAAGAAAATGTGAAACACTTATGCCAAATTAAGGATGTTCAGTTATGTTACTAGTGTATGCAACTTTAATTTTGCTTGACACTATCTGCCAAAATAAACTTTATTTCCTATAACTTAAAATATATACAAAATAGTATATTATATACAGTTAATTCTACTGTTTGGGCTCCAATAAAATCGATTCTGAAATAAATGAAATGTTAAAAGTGATGCTAGCTAGTTAGAAGTTTATCCTTTAAATGCAGCTTTTCTTGAGGGAAAAAGTCTTTGCCTGGAAATACACATTATTGCAGAAATGTAGCATTCCTTTTTTAGATGTGAGTACATAGCTTGCATCTCGTTTTACATTTATTGTCTCAATGAATTGTTTTAAAAATATGAATCACAATCATAAAAATCTCTGGCATTAAAGTCTTAGAATATGTCATTAACTGATTTACATATCCAAGTGCTATTTGATACCAAGGACTTTTAAAATGTCATTAAAAGAAAAAGTTGGACTCGGCCGGCATAGCTCAGTGGTTGAGCGTTGACCTATGAACCAGGAGGGCACAAGTTCGATTCCCAGTCAGGGCACATACCTGGGTTGCAGGCTCAATTTCCAGTGTGGGGCATGCAGGAGGCAGCTGATCAATGATTCTCTCTCATCAATGTTTCTCTCTCTCTCTCTCCCTCCCTCTCCCTTCCTCTCTGAAATCAATAAAAATACTTTTTTAAAAAAAGAAAAGGAAAAGGTGGAGCTCTCAACTAAACAACCAAGATTCTTCACTGAGGATTTATTGCAATTCGAAATTGTTCAATTTCACTTAACCTTATTACCCAAAAGCCTAGGACATTATTCTGCTCTATTTATATGGCTTTCTTATCTTTATTTGGTAGCATGAATTGCATTGACTTTTTTACTAGAGAATTTTGCTAGATCTTTGTCACTCAAGTTTTCATCTGCTTTGTAATTGATACACCTTGAGGATCACTTTTCTAATACTTTTACTATAATGTGGTACCACCTCAGTCCTATTTTTACCTAATGTCAAAAATCTTCTTCCAACGAACTAAAAACAAAACTTATGTGCAAAAGGATTGCTTGTAAATATGCAGGTAAAAAGTTCTGTTAATAATCCATGCCTTCACATTTGGTATACCTACAGTTAGCTTTCTCACTTTTCTACTTGTTTGTTCAGTCTGGATTAAAATTAGACTTTGAAAAGAAAATGGAAATAGTTTTATTTTCTCTGATAAAAAAAAAGTACACAGAAAAGAATAGGGGACCAAAGGGACTTATGATTTGGGTGGTGCTCAAAGGAACCAGGAGTTTTAAGGAGAGAGAATTCCTACAGACAAAATAGAGAGGGAGAGTGCAGTAGTCCCTAAATCATCTGACATAACAGTAGGCATCTCAAGTGGTAAGAAAGCTGAAAACTGGCCAATAGGCATCAGAAATGGGCAGCCATCCCATCGGCTTTGGCCTTATGTTTCTAGTACCATCTTAGGGTCAGGCAACAAATCAATCTAGGAACCACAGGCACTAACCAGAAAGCACACTGTAAGATTCTGCTCTGAAGCTCCCTTGTAGCATCCTGTCCAGAAATGGAAGGAGGTCATGCTGCTTCTCAGTGCTCTGTGCCATTTTCTGCCTCTTCCTACATGTCCCTACTGTTTGATTTTTGGCCCAAGTTCTGGTCTGCTGCTTGCTATACACTTCCCTCTCTGGCTTCAATTTCCTCATCACTCATAATATGGACATATTATCTCTTCTCTGATGCCTCCTATTCATGGAGTGATATATATGATAGGAAAGGCCTTTGAAAAATGTAGTAGGTTAAATAAATGGCATATTGAGTTCTCCCCACTTTGTCCAATCCTGCCTCAGATCCATTCTCCTGGGTCCCAATACCCTAACTCTATCTTAGCCCTTTGATCAGTCTTTGCCAACTGAGGGACATGGGTACACGTTTTCCCAGGGAATGTGAACAAGTATTATAGCCTCATTTCCACTGTTATTTTCCATGATCACTAGAAACTGGGACCATTTCTCTGGTTTTATGGGGCCTCCCTGATTTGCCCAGTGGATAGCTGTGTACATGTCATAATGGGCATTATGCCACAAGATGAGGCGAGGGCTAGTATATGAGATAACTGCAGGCCTAGGTCAGAGCTTACGTGCAGTCCCTCATTTTGACAAGATGAATAATATTTTGGAAAAATGAGAACCAAGCTACCTCGAATTTCTCCATCTAAACTCCAGCCTCCTTATGTTCCTAAAAAAATTCATCTTCTAAGCAACCTTCCTAACCTGGATCCTAATTCTCCTGGCTCTACTCCCATGTGGCACTCACCTCTTTGTATTTTCTGCTCTACCACTCTCCCTCCTCTGAATAGTAGGAGCTCTTTCCACTACCCCATCCATGTTATTTACCTACCCAGCTCGTATGTGTCCCAGACTACCCACTTTCCCCTCTGTTCATAGTGATCTTCTTTCTACTTCCTCTATCTTTGCCCTTACTCCTACCTACTAGCCCCTCTTTCTAGTATGTTGGTCTCTGCTCCTCGCCAACACTCCAGCTCGCTCCCCATCCAGACCTTCTAATTCATAACTATAACCCTAGACAGATACTTTCCCTACTAGTGGACAGTTCTGGTGCAGTTCAGAATTTCTAGGACAGTGGACTGCGTTAGCCTGAGCTGGTAGACATAAAGCATTCGAGATGGTGGCCTACCAACATTCACCTTAGAGGGTAAGCTCAATTACTTATAGGAACCCCTGTTTTCAGCCATGACCAATCTTTAATCTTGTTTGTATTTTGTCCTCATCCTCATCCTATCAATCATCTTCAGATGTCCAAGACACCTTTAACAAATTTTTATTTCCATAGAGACTGTTTCTTTCCTTGTTTGCCTGATCAGTCAGCCTGCAGAGGCCTCTACCTTTGCCATTAGCTTCTCCATTGAACTCAGTCTGTGACCACAGAGAAAACAGCAAGAACAGTGAAGAGTGGAAAGCATCTAATCTGATCTCTAGAAGAGTAAGTACAATAGCTTTACCCCAAATTAAACTAAATGCAAGAATGGGTGGCCCCTGAGAACTCATACACAGGACACAAAAGTCCCTTTTATTGATATATAAGGACTCTGAAATGCCTTTTTTTTTCTTTTTTGAATCTTAAAATTCTTGAACCTTGGAATTCTATAAAGTTCTGCCCTTGAAAATGCCTACTGTAATAAAGGGAGCTCCCCATTGTGTTTTCTTCACAGCTCTGAAGGTGGAGCCTCTCTCTCAGTCTGTTGCCTGCACCCCAGGTTGTGGCAGGTAGCAGAATCTATAAGGAAAGGACATGTACAGATGCTGCCCAGATGACAGCATCAGAAGAATACATGATATGTATTTTCTTAAAGTACTCTCCTCAAACTGATATATAGTTTCCATGCAATTTCAATTAAAATTCTAATATATAGTTCAGGGTAACTTCACAAGATGACCATAATTTATATGGGAAAAGTAAAAGTGAAACAGTGGAGATATGACTATCCTATATAATAAAAGGCTAATATGCAAATAGACCAAACACAGAACAACCAAACAACAGGTCACTATGATGTGTGCTGACCACCAGGAGGCGGGCATGGAACATGGCAAATGTCAGCAGCAGGTGGCAGAGCATGGAACATGGCAGGCGTCGGCCACAGCGGGATGGTGAAGCAGGTGAGAGGGGGCACCAGACCAAGGCGGGGCGCCAGTCGCTGTCATCGGGGCAAGCCTCTGGTGGTTACTGAAAATTCTTTGCTCCCACGTGCCATGGTTTTGCCCGGCGCTCGCACCCGCTACCAGTTCCGGAGCTGCTGCTCACATCCACTGCCAGCGCCAGTCCCGATCACTCGGTGCTGTTAGTGGTTAGTGGGTACGAGTGGTGGCCACCAGCCCCAATTGGCCCTGAGGGCTTCTCCACCTGCTCCTGCTCCTGAGGGACGATCGGGGCAGCAGCCACCGCTTGCACCCTCTGACGGTGCCGGGCCCGCTCACACCCACTGCTGGCTCACACCCACTGCTGGCGCTAGCCCCAATTGCTCCACACTGTCAGAGGTGCAAGTGGGGCTGGAGCTGTCAATGCATGGGAGCGGTGCCAGCGGGAGCGGGGCTGCCAGCAGAGAGGAGACCAGGGGCTGTGGCGGGAGGGGCCAGGCGGGGGCGTGGAAGATGCGACAAGACCCACCCCTGTGCCCACCACAGCCTCACGGAACACAGTTCCTTTCAAGGTGCACGAATTCTTGCACTGGGCCCCTAGTCTTTTTTATAAATTGGTTCTGGGTCAATTGGAAACTCTCATGAAAAAATATTCACGTATACTTCTAGATCACACTACTCTCAAAATTCAGTTTCACATAAAACAGATCTATTCCTAGCCGGTTTTGCTCAATGGATAGAGCATTGGCCTGCAGACTGAAGGGTCCCAGGTTTGATTCTGGTCAAGGGTACGTGTCCAGGTTGCAGGCTCCATCCCAGTGTGTGGCATGCAGGAGGCAGCCGATCAATGATTCTCTCTCATCATTGATGTTTCTATCTCTCCCTCCCTCTCCCTTCCTTTCTGAAATCAATAAAAATATATCTTAAAAAAAGAAATGTTTGAGGGTTAGCAATAAAAATAAAAACACAGCTTAAAAAGAAAGATCTAAATGTGAAAGGGTAAAAACAATAACTCTTCTAGAATTGCTGTGGTCATGCCTAGCTATTGAGCACTTGAGATGTGCTATTAAGTGTAAATTTTTTACTGAATTTTAAACACTCGGCATTTTAAAAATTGCACTAATTTTTATGTTGAAATAAGAGTTTAGATATATTGGGTTAAAGAAAACATTTTAAATGTTAATTTTGTTTCTTTTTGCTCTTTACTTAGGTATCAGAAAATTTTAAATTATGCATGTAGCTTTCTTCATATTTCTGGTTAAACAGCACTGATCTAGAAGGTATTATAAGAAAATATCTTGACATATCTAATTAGGAAAAAATGTCTTAAGTGGCATTTACAAAGCACTAACCATATAGGGAAAGACTGAGACATTTGACAACAATGAAATGTTAAAAAGACAATATTAAGTAACTTTTAGTTATCAAAATGCACTATAAAGGGACTGAAAAAGGCAAGTCATACAATGAAAAAATAAATTTGCAACACATACAACTCTGAAAGGGCCTATATACAAAGCACTCCATTTTCTTTATATACTTGATATACTTTATACTTCCCTCCACTTGTTTTCTGAGTCATGTCGGATTGGTGTTTTCTTCATTATATGTTTGACAGAATAACCAGAAAAGCCATCAGGGCCTAGAGATTTTATATTATGGTAAGTTTTTCAATTAAAAATTAAATGTTTATATAGATATAAAGCATGGCAGAATGTCCACCTTTTTTCAGTTCTGGAAATTTGTATTTTTACATAAGTTATCCATTTTGTCTAAATTGTCAAATTTGTTGACAAAATTGTAATATTTCCTTATTGTCCACTTAATGTCTGTATGAGGTGTAATGATGTCCCATTTTTATTCATTATAATTGTGTCTTCTTTATTTTTCCTTAGTCTAGCTTATCCATGTTGTCAGTATTTGAAATAAAGAATAGTTTTTGGCTTTCTTGGTTTTATCTATTGGTTGCCTATTTTCCATGTAATTGATTTCCACTTTTTATTATTTCTTCTACTTATTACATTTTTATTAAATTTATTTCCTTCTTTTTTCCAGCTTCCTATGATAGAAGCCTAGTCCACCAATATTGTACTTTGGTTCTTTTCTAATACCAGTATTTAAAGCTATGAATAGTCCTTCTCCTCTCCCTCCTTTTCTTCCTCCCCTTCACTCCCTCTCCCTCTTCTCCTCCTCCTCTCCATTTTACTGTTCCACAAATTTTCACACTTCATGAACCTCAATCTATGTTCTCTCAACAATGCAATATTGCCAGGCTCAGCTTGGGTTTGCCTTTCCTCGTTTCAGAAAGTGTCTCCAGGCAGAAATGTAAGGCAATTGTTGAGATCGTCTCATCTGTTCCCTTCTCTCTAGAAATCACAGTCCAGCGCAGCTTGTTATCCAATGTCGTTAGCCAACAGTTGTTTCATGTATTTTGTCTACTTGTTTGTACCAGGAGGGCAAACCCAGGCCCAGTTATTCTATTGTGGTTAGAAGTAAAAGTCTTGCTTTATTTTTTCACCCTATATTTAGCCTCCCCGCTCTCTTACCCAAACAGATATTAACTCTATACCATGTAGAATTGGTCTTATACCACATAGATTGGTCTATTTGTAGTGCGTGTGTTTTTTTTATAATTTTTATTATTGATGAGAGAAAGAGAGAGGGGGAGAGAGAGGGAGAGAGAGAGAGAGAGAGAGAGAGAGAGAGAGAGAGAGAGATTGATTTGTTGTTCCATTTAATTATGCATTTACTGGTTGATTCTTGTATGTGCCTTGAATGGGGATCAAACCCACAACCTTGGTTTATTGAGATGATGCTCTAACCAACTGAGCTACCCTGCCAGGGTTGTTTGTAGTTTTAATTAATAATATTAGATTCTAAACCTTAGTCTTTTCTAGATTTTTCAATCAACATTGTTTTTAAAGGTCTGTCCATAGTGCTGTAGTACCTCTATGTTGTGGTTCTAACTATTGCATAGTTGTTTCACCAGCATATAATGTTCATCTCTTTATTTGTTAAATTTTGTTTTTCTTAAAGTTTCATGCATTCCTTGTTAATTCCTAGATAATTCAGTTAGTTGCTAATGTGAAGGCATTTAACTTTCTGGTTGATTCATAAGTTTCATGCATTCCTTGTTAGGTTAATTCCTAGATAATTCAGTTTGTTGCTAATGTGAAGGCATTTAACTTTCTGGTTGATTCCCTGTTATCTGGGTCTCTGTATCTGATCCTAATTGAAAAGTAACCCAGAAATTTCAAGAAAAATCTGCAACCTCAGACACTGGATGAGATGGAGGGTCAGGACAATTATGTTTTTCATCTCTTCAGTATTTCTCAATACATAGTCTCAGAGTTTAGAAGCACACTGATGGCTTGGAATGCACCAAGATAAGCAGAAGCTAGCCCCACAGGCACTGGGGTGGCCTGCACTGGACTAAGCTGTTATGTTTAGAGCTCATATCAGGGAAACATAAAAATGTGGAACTGGAATGGGAAGATGAAGCTATAGCAATTCCAACCCCTCTTCCTTCTGAGCTTCCGCCTAGCCCTAGTCCTGTGTGGAGGAAGGGCTGAACCACTGGGTCCAGGCTGAAAAAATGTCAGTTTGGCTGGGACCTATAGTCTTGCTAATTGTCCCAAAGCTAACAGCGTGGCTCCTTAGCAGAATGATGGTTCGTTTTATCCTCAGCCTTAGGAAGGTAGTGAAGACTTTAGGAGGCTATGTGAGCCTCGCTAGGAAAAGGGACCCACGCATGGCTCACAATGACAAGTAACAAAGGTGCTTCTCCCACTCAACCAGCATGTGATGAAATGTTTGCGTTTCTGACGGTTTATGTGATGATGTAAGTAGAAGAAAATCACAGTGCCGACTGGTCAGACATCCAGCCAGCCAGCAAACATTTACCAAACACCTACATCTGTCCATACTGTGCCAGGTATTAGCAATACAGAGATGGACTAGATATAGTTCTTGTTCTCAAGTAACTTAGATATAAACAAAATAGTTTAGTAAAGTATTCTAGTAATTGTAGATTTGGGGTAAAGCATGTCACAAAGAAAAACTAGAGTAGGGTCTAGAGAGTCCAGAAAGGTTTTTGAAAGATGATTACATGTGAGCTCATAATAAACATTGGGTAGGTGTTCCCCGGACAGACCACGCAGGAAAAAGCAAAGGAAGGAAGGAAGGAAGGAAGGAAGGAAGGAAGGAAGGAAGGAAGGAAGGAAGGAAGGAAGGAAGGAAGGAAGGAAGGAAGGAAGGAAGGAAGGAAGGACACACGGGAAGAGCACAGGCTTTGGAGTCAATGTTTAGATGCTTACTTTTAAAACCAAGGGTGGCTCCTTTCTTTATGCTAGGCCTGTTTTTTGTTCTTTTAAAATAAACTATATTATATAAGGTATCTAAGAGTAGTCAAATTCATAAAAGAGAAAGTGATAGTTGCCAGGAGCTGGGGGTAGGGGAAATGGGGAATTGTTTAATGGGTATGAAAAAGTTCTGGAGATGTTCTCACATGATGTGCATACACTTCATGCTACTGAACTGTGTACTTGAGAATGGTTCAGATGGTAATCTTTTATGTATATTTTATCACAATAAAAAAATAAACTATAAAGTCCCCCAGTTACTTAAGTTAGGAAAGGGTTATTCTGTCTATATTATCACACAATGATCTGGGCCAGAATGTGTTCTCAGATATGAGACCCCTGCTGTTTTGTGAGATAGACATAGAGAGGGCTGGATTCTGGGCATCAGTTTTAAAGTGAGAAAGGTTTCTTTGTTTCATATTTTTCTCATTTGTAATTTTAATCAATGCATTGCTAATTCATTCCGTTTTAACTATTTCTTATAAGCATCAAATTTACATATATATAATTAATTTATTTCAAAGAGGGAGAGGGAGAGAAAGATAGAAACATCAATGATGAGAATCACTGATTGGCTGCCCCCTGCACACCCCCCACTGGGGATTAAACCTGCAACCCGGGCATGTGCCCTGACTGGGAATCGAACAGTTACCTCCCTGTTCATAGGATGACACTCAACCATTGAGCCACACCAGCTGGGCATAAGCACCAAATTTTAATATCTAAGTTAACTTTTGGGGGAACATCATAGAGACTTTCCTCCAGAACAAAACAATGATATTCATTCCTCCAAACAATCAAATTCAAAGTCTAACAAAACAAAAAAACACAAGAAAAGCCCATACATTTTTAAAGAGTAACAAAATCACATTCTAGGGGTTCATTGAGCAGCCTTCTTCAAGCTGTCTCATTATCTTCAGCTGGCTTTCATAAACAAAAGCACCCTAGCTCATAAAAACATACATTTTCCATTTGCTTTTTTAAATTAAAAGTAATTATTAGACCAAAAAAAACCCCAAAACACTTGAAGAAATTCACCAGCAACCGCCTGACTCCATTCCATGGCATGTGCAGCCTGTGCAGGTCAGGAAGGCTATCTGCAACATTCAGGATTAGGGCATACTGATCTTCAAGGCTGAGCTTTCTTCCAAACGGTGTAAAATACCCACAGCTCCAAGTATGAAGGGACACAGACCACTTCCTTGGAGAATTCCACCGGGCAGTAGAGGCATCCAAGCTGCTGTTCGTAGAGTGAAAGGGCTTCCGTCAGGTTGACACCGTTTCCCTGCGTGAAGTACTTCCCGTTCTGCTTCAGGACCCTCATGGACAGGTCCAGGATCAGCCTGAGGAACTCCCACGTGGAGTCCTGCTCCGGGGCCGTGGAGATGGGAACCGCCGTCAGGTCGTTGATCACATAGTCAAACGCTCTGCCCTCGGCGGCGTACCTCTTCAGCACCGGAACGCAGTCCTCCACCAGAACCTGGTAGCAGTCTCCCGTCAGCTGGTCCAGGACGTCGCCGCACGTTTTCCGCATGTGTTTCTTACACCCGTCGATCACCATCTGGTCAATCTCGACCATTGTGGCCATCCTGGGCTTCAGTTTGACTATTTCGCATAAGACGCCTCCATCCCCGCCTCCCAGGATCAGCACGTCTTTGCCAGCGTAATCCTCTCTGCCGCTGCCCATGATGGCATGGGTGTAGACCCAATCGCTCTCCGCCAGGTTGATGTCCCCGCTCAGGATGAGAATATTCCCGTACTGCTTCGAGTGCAGGATCTTAATGTTCTGATAGGGCGAGTCCTCATCATACACCACCTCGTCGATGTCGTACTCCACCAGGCGGCCGTCGGCCGTGGGCCAGTACCGGTCGATGGCCCCTCCTCGAACTATGGGTGGCAAGCGCTTCGCCCTCCCAGGGCTGCCCCGACTCAGGTCTTTCATTCTTTCCTCTACTTCGTTCAGAAGACCGTCCACCTCCGTGGCTTGCGCATCGCCGCCGTAGCTCTGAAGGTCCAGCGACACCAAGCCATGCGGGTAAATTCTCAAGTTGGCGAAGCTGCCGCTCGCGCTGATGTAGGTCGCTAAGCAGCCATGGTCCTGCCAGGTGTGCAGCGACTCCGTCATGCCCCGCGCCCGGAACACGGGCCGCAGGGCTGCG
>NW_005358250.1:2128949-2132023 GCF_000412655.1 Myotis brandtii
CCCCGCCCCCCGGCTAGACTTCCGGAGTTGGGACTTCTGGCTGGGAAGAGGGGTCGGGGTGTCTCCCCCCACATCGCATCAGATATATTAGATGTGTTTAAATAGTCATGATGAAATATTTTTGTTGTAAAAAAGTTGAAAGGCTTTTTATAATTTTGTTTTTGAAGTATTCTATTTGGCAGGGTTTTATGTATTTTGTTTTGCCTGTAATTTTGGTTTGTTTTTAATGAGCAGAAGTTTGAGGGGTTTTGTGTTTTTTCCAGGTTTCTAAATTGCCTTAGACTTTTGGAAAGTTCAAGGGTAGTAGACTCAGGGCCCATAGTGTCCCCTGGATAAAATGGCCCTACCTTCCGCTTTGCACATTCCTTGGGTGGTCCTGTAACATCACCTCCCCCTGAATGCCATTGAGGCTCAAATGGAGCCCCAGACTTCCCAGCTCCCCCTTCCCCTGGACAACCCATGGGTGCCTCCAATTCACCAGTTCCCCAAATAGGCACATCCTGCACCCCCTCCCTACCTGCTGCTACTCCAGGATATCCTGTCTTAGCAAAAGTCACCACAACCGTTGGCTCCCCCAAGTTAGAAGCCTGGGAGTCATCCTCCATCACTCTCTCCCTCACTCCTCATCTCAGTCCTCAGAGTCCTGGTTATTAACATTTCTTTCACCTGCCCCTTCCCCTGTTCCTTCCTCAGTGAAACACACCATCGTGCACATGGAGACATCTCACCTCTCCTCACTTCATTCTGCCCTCTAAATAGTGCTTGCATCTGCCTCTCTCCATGCTCATCCCCAGGCCTCAACGGAGCCTCCTCACTCCTGCCTGGCCTGCTCTGCTGGGCTCCTAACTACTCTTTTCTTCCAAGCCCCCCTCACCTCCAACCTTGACACTGCTGGCTAGAGAGCTATGCTAAAACGCTAATTTGATTCCCCCCCCCCCCCCCCCCCCCCCCCCCCCCCCTCACTGGCCCCCCAGCTTCTGAGCTGAAGTTTGAACTGATCTGTGGATCTGGCTCTGTTGCCCCCAGCTTCATCCTCACTCCCCTCCTCACCCATGCACTCTTCCTTTGAGAAATACTTCAGTGCCTGCTCTGCACCAGCCACATGCTCCCTTCTCTTCCATCGTCTAAATAAATGGATTTCCTAACACATCCAGGCATTCCCAACCTCTTTACCTTCATAAAAATTGTTCCTTCTTCCTGAACTTCTACCCCAACTTCTAGACTAAATTAACTCTAGTCCACTGCAGCCCAGATTCATAGAGAAAAATGTAATGTCATTTTTAACTTTAAAATTGTATATATTTAAGGCGTATTACATTATGTTTTGATATACATAGTGAAATTATTACAACAGTCAATCTAAGTAGCATAGTCATCTCCTCACAGTTACCCAGCGTGTGTGTGTGTGTGTGTGTATGTATGTGTCTGTGTGTATGTGTGTGTGTGTATGTATGTATGTATGTATGTGTGCATGCACATACACACACAAAATCTAATGTCTTCACTTTTCTTACAATTTAACCTGGTTTTTACAGTGGAGTCCCTAAACACTAAATTCAGGATAACAAATTAATGTCAATTTTGTTTAAGTTTGGTCCATTCCAACAATTTAAATAATCCCTCGGCAGCCTCCAGGCTTTCTAGGGAAAACATTGCTCTCCTAACTGCCCCTTGAAAACATGATGAATATGGTCCATTGCGGTGGAGTGAGAAGATACTAGAACTTGTATTTATGTTTACTTTTATGTGGAAAAAAAAGAAATTATGCTTTGTTAATATGCTGATAATCATAGGGATGTAGGCTCAGGCGTTTGAGATAAAATCACTTTGGAGACCACTTGTTCCTTCTGGCCTCTGCTCATTTCCTCCCACTCTCTACCTCGCTCCCTCCTCTTGAATTACTCTGGCCTTTTACATGTTTCTCAAAGTCACCAGGGTCACTCTTGGATTCCTCCCATGTCCTCACCCAGCACAATCCCTCACTTTATGCAAAACTCTGCTTTAATGTATCTCTCATCCCCACCCCACCCCCAACTCTCTACCCATAGAACCTGCTTTATTGCTCTGCATATTGCTTGGATTTGCCTGAAATGGTTTATTTGTATATATCACCACAACTAGAATGGGAGCTCAGGACGTATGGGAACATTCCCTGTCTCCAGGGCACCAGTAACTACCAGCTGAGTAGATGTCTATGGATTCTGTACCTCTATTACCATGTGGTCTCACTCTCTGTCTAACCTTGTTTGGCTGAAGGGTGTGTCTGCATCCCCGAACAAGGATGTTGTCCAAGAGAATGGTCTGCAATGATGAAAATGTGCTGCCCAAAATGGTAGCCATCAGCCACATATGCTATTGAGCATTTGGAATGTGCCTAGTGTGACTTAGGAATTAATTTTTAATTATACTTAAGTATTCAAATTCAAGTAGCCACATGTGGCTGATGGCCACGGAACTGGACAGTGACATTCTAGACTATGAGGTCCTTGAGGGCCTTATTCCCTCATGTCCAGCACCATACCTGACATGTGACAGTCACTGAGAAAATACTAAGTGGGTGTCTGGCCTACTGCGGGTCTTAGAGAGGGCAAGGATTAGTGTTTTAACGTGAACTTATGATGCTATTTCCTCTCTAGTTCACACAATCACCAGAAAGCCCATGTCTTGGCATGATAACCTGGAGGAACCTGCAGATGGTAGGTCCTGGGGTTTGAGAACACCACTGACATAGAACAAAGACAGGCAGATGGCTGCACAGTCCTCTCAGGGGAGTCTCATCTTGGAGCAAATAACAGTCCTCTGCTTTGATCATCTGAAAACTGGGCTCATACTATCCAAGCTCATAAGGTGGACATATTCCACCACAGTTCCAGTTTATTAACTTTCAAGCCAACAAACATGTTTCTAATGACCGCAACATTGCATTCATTCATTCATCAAACATTAGCTGTTATAAACACAAATTTTGGAATCATACTTAATTCAAATCCTGGTTCTGCCGCTCATGAACTGTGTGACTTTGGACAAGATTTTTTTTTTATTATTTTAGGAAGAGAGAGAGGAAGGGAGGAAGG
>NW_005358250.1:2133560-2143705 GCF_000412655.1 Myotis brandtii
ATTGGTTATTCTTATATGCATGCATATAAGTCCTTCGGTTGATCTCTTAACCCGCCCTTCCCCCCAAACCCTCCCCAGGCTTCCCACTGTAGTTTGACAGTCTGTGGTGGTCTTGAGAATAGAATTGGTGGAGGCAATGGTAGAAGGAGGTAGATCAGTGGAAAAAAAAAAAAAGATTCAGGAATTCTTATGCAAGACACTGATACTGACTCAGGCGGTAGGGATAGGGGCAGACATTTTAACAAGTATTGTCAATAGGATTTTCTGGTAGATTAGGTGTCGGGGATGAGAGAGCCAAGGATGACTTGAAGGCTTTGGCCTGAGCAATCTGAAGGATGGGGTTCCATCCTCTGAGAGGGGAGACTGCTGGTGGGAGGTTTGGTGGGAAGAGCAGGTAATTGGCTCTTGAACTCTCCGTTAGACATTTGCGTGGACATGGGAAGAAGGCAGGTAGATATAAGACTCAGTTTTGACAGAACCATCTGAGCTGGGGATACAAGGTCAGATTTAGGAGTCTTGCTCATGAAGATGGTATTTAAAGCCACGATGACATGACTGGGAGTGAATGTGAGCAGAGAAGGGACCTAGGACCAAATCTAATCTTTCTGAGCCCCAGCGGAAGAAATAAAACATAATGTTTCCTTCCCCTGCCTACATCACTGGGGTCTTGTCAGGGCCATCTTCCAGCCTTTAAAGCACTTAAAGCGATGCATGAAACACCATCACACAGGGCTCTGTTTCAGCCACGGGAGTGGAAGGCGTGAGGGGTAGGCGCCCATCAAGGAGCAGGGCCAGAAAGGAGGGGCCCATGTCTTCCTGCACTGGAGGTAGGTCACACCTCGGGTGCTGAGGGAAGTCATGAGCCGGGGGTTAAATGCTGAGAAAGCTCCAAGGACCTATGGAACAATGTTTAAACTTGGGGTTAAATACTGTTTAAATATTGGATTAACTACGTAACTGAAGGGGGCTGAGTATCTGTCTTGGAAGGAAGGGAGAGAGAGGAGAGAGAGAGAGAGAGAAACACATTGATTTGTTGTTCCACTTATTTATGCATTCCTTGGTTGATTCTTGTATGTTCCCTGACCGGGGGTCGAACCCACAACCTTCGCGTACCAGGACCACACTAACCAACTGAGCTACCAGACCAGGGCCTGGGCAAGATTTTTATACCTCCCCGAGCTTATCTCTTAGGGTTGTTGTGAGGATTAAACAAAATACTTCAAGTGTTTAGAACAGTATCTGGTACATGGTGATCAGTAATTGTAGATGCATGTCATTATTTTCATCATTACTAAGTAATAGTCACTATGTGATAGTACTATGTGATGGGGCTGGGGAGGAGATCTCATACCATAGTGAAGAAGAGACAGATAGATTAGAGACCAGGACTAGGATGGCAACAGCATAGAAAACAGGTGCCTAAGTCAGGCAGTGGAGTTTTGGAAAGTCTTCTTAAAGGAGGTGGGCACAGGGCGACGAGGAAAGACATTCTAAGTTACATGGAAAGGCACAGAAATGAGAGACACCACCATGACCCTAGAACTATGAGTAGTTTGGCAGGGCCACAATATATAGGTGGATGCTGGCCATGTGTGGGAATGAGGGAAGAGAAGTATTTTATGGAAAGCTGCTCTCCTTCCCCCCTATGTTCTTAGAGTGGAACACGATGTAGGACATGCAGGGGGATGGGGTGAGAGGTGTGGAGTGGGGGGAGCATGAATGATCACACAGCAGAGTGGAGACAGACAAGTCAAGTGAACTATCAAAAGAGCATAATTAAAAAGGTACGGTTCTCATCTGTAGTGAAGACACCAGCCTAGGTGAAGGACAGGAGCTGGGGACTTGTAGCAATAAGAAAAATAACAGGCAGTGAGGTCTTGAAAGCCAGGCAGAAGTTCATTACCAGCTCCCTCATGCTAAGGACGAGCTTGGTCGGATGCACAGGCCCTTCAGTCACACCCCTTCGGTCCATTCTCAGTCACCTCGCTGAGGTGGGTATTTGCCTCCCATTCTACAGATGAGCAAAGTGAGACCCAGAGAAGTTAAACCCCTTGACAAGCGAATAATAGAAGATCCAGAATGTCCCACTAAAAACCCCAGTTTCTTCCTGATGTCAAACTGCCTCTCTCAAATTGAGATTTGATAAGGTATGAATTAAAAATGAAAATTCTTTGAGTCCTTAAGCTGTGGAGCTACAAATATACCTGGCGTTGGCAGCCAGACTTATTTCAATACAAAAGGATTTGACCTTTTTTGTTTTTTGTTTTTTAATCCTCACTGGAGGATATTTTTCCCCCATTAATTTCTAGAGAGAGTGGAAGGGAGGGAATAGGGGGAGAGAAAGAGACACATCCATTGGTTGCCTCCCGCACCTGCAACTGAGGTACGTACCCTTGACCCTGGAAATTGAACCCACGCCCCTTCGGTCTGTGGGCTGACACTCTTACCACTGGGCAACCAGCCAGGCCTGACTTGACTTCTTACAGCCCTCCTCCTCACTCTTTGGGCCACAGCTACAGTGTCCAAACTTATTCACGCCTCAGGCCTTTGTTCTCATGCCGGCAGTGGTGTACTTTCCCTCTGCCTCTTGCTCAGGGCTGGCTCCTGCTTGACATCCAGAGAGGCATCCTCTGAAGGTCCTGTGGACTTAGTCAGCTGACCTCTGTGTGCCCCTTTGCCCCCTTCTTCACAGTTCACCTCATTGTTTGCCACCGTTGGGTTTGTATACTTGTACATGTGTCCCCTGTCCCCTCTCCTAGACTCGGGGCTCCAGGAGAGCAGGGACCATGTCTGTCTCACTCTGCTCTCCCTCCGGGGCCCAGACAATGCCTGGCACAGTTTGTGCTGAACATATATTTGTTGAAAAATGAATGGAGGAACCGGACACCCTTGGCATGAGGCCCAAGAAAGCCTCCGAGCCCAGGTGCTCTGCCTCTAAGGAAGGAAGTGTCCAGAGTAAAAAGGGCACAGGACCAGGTGTCGTTCCCAAAGACTGACTTTCTAACTCATGCCCCACCCTCCAGACAGGTTTCTGAATCTTATTCACCACACTGCCCAGGAGCCCAGGAAGAAGTACCCAGAGACACAGACTGAAAGCCAAGAAATTGGGTGGTTCTCAGAGCCCTTGGTAAGTGTCTCCTTTACTTAGGAAGCTCGGAGGCAACAGAGGTTGGGGGCTGAGAGAGCAGAGTACGGCCCTGATGCCTGGTTTCGAACTCTGGCTACCATTTGCTAGCCGTGTGACGTTGAGTAAGTGACCGAGCTATTTTATAACTCAGTTTTCTCCGTGTAAACTGGAGATATTACAGGACACATCTCAAGGTTATGAGGAATAAATGAGGTAGGATTTGTAAGGTGCAAAAACAGTGCCTGCCACATAGTAAGTCCTGTGTGGAAGGTTCGGAGTGGGCCGGGGTCATGCACCTATGACTTGAGGCCATAATGTATCAAAAGAAATTTTATGCCAGGCACCTGGGCACAGGTGGGCTGAGTCCGAGAAAGGAATGGGTGCAGACAGAAGGGAGAGAAAGGTTCTTATTAGTCCTTGCTGGCTGCAAGCCATTCTGCTGACGTGAGGGTCCGGTCCGTCCTTGGCTCCTCCCTGTGCCAGATGTCTGGCTGTTATCAGGCTATGTGGTGGTCAAGGCTGCAAGCTTTCTGCAAGATATCTGCTAAGCACAATCCGTTTTCTCTGCCCCGTTTTATTCTCTTTAACCCTTTCACTGGGTTAGTGTTGATTGCACAAAGGTTGCTGAGAACAGACCGCCTGAATTTGCTCTGCCAGTAATTAGTAGGCTGGTCTTGGCCATGTCACTTAACACCTCTAAGTTCTGTCCCCTTCCCTGTAGTGTGGGAATGATAGCAACAGTACTCACCTCATTGGATTGAAAGGTCCCACTACCTACAAGGAGCCTGTAGCCCGTCATCACCCTAAATGATACAGGGCTTCTGTAACTAAGGACTTTTAAATAGACATCTCGAAGAACTTTCTGCCAGTCTTGTCTTTTAACTCTGCTTCTGTCTCCATCACCTAGAGGTTTTGGTTTTTAAGGAGGCAGTGTGCCAGTGTTTTGTATGATGGTTCCTGGGTTTTGTGCCTTGCTTAGGAAAACCTTCAACATCCTGAGTTACAAAACAACTAATTTTTCTTCTACATTTCCCCCTAAATGTTGTGTTTTTTAACACTAGGATTTTAGTGCTTCTGTATATTTTGTGGGTGGCAGGATGTTCCACAGCTGTATTGGAACTTCCTTCATGGCCTCGAAGGTGCCACGAGCTTACACGCCCTGTATCTCCACATGTGCTGCTCCTGCAGCCCAGCTCCGGGCCCCCAGCCACTGCTCCTTGGGGAAGTCCCGTTCATCCTCCGACACAGCTCTGGAGTCGCCTCTTCCATGAAGTCCCACTAAGGGATTTCTGCCCCCCACTGGCAGAGTTGGGCACTGCCCCCTGTGCTTCTGCAGCACCCTGTGCCTCCTCCTATTACAGCTCAACTCAATTCAATGTTACATGGTGGCTCTGGAGCCAGACAGCCTAAGTTCAAATCCCAGCTCCACCACTTTCTAGCTGTGTGAACTGAAACTCTGAAACTCCATTTATTTACTATCAAATGGGGATAAAAATATCAATACTTGAAGGTTTGTTGTGAGGATTAACCAGAAATGTATATAACTTGCTAGGAGAGTACCTAGCACAGGTAAGTGCTCAATAACGATGGGCTACTGTGCTGTCAGTGAAGAAGAGAAAAGAAGGCACATGGCCCCACCGCGAGCCGTCAGGTACTTCCCCGGCCCCTTGGCTTATTCCTGATTGTCTCTGTCCACTGAGTAACTATGTAGTGCACACCCTTCCCTCCAACTCCCCATTCCCGGTCCTCCTCTTATTTCTATATGGGGGCCTGGCTTCTCCACCGTTTCCACACTCCAGCCTGGGGCTAGTGGCTCTGCCGCAGGACAACTGCACGGGCATGGGATGAGTGTCTCCGTAAGTCCGTTCAGCCAGTGAGGAGAGAGCTAATAGCTGCGCGCTTGCAGCAGCTCCTCTTCAGACACGGGGGCCTCGCCTCGGAGAGAGGAGACTTTGGGAGACAGGGTGAGGGTTCCAGCAGGAGCCCCACCACTTTCACAGAGGAGCTGAGTCTAGGGAGAGGCTGAGGAAGAGACAAATGTTCAAAGGGAAGTAGGGGAGGATGTGGGCATGTAGACGGGGAGGAGTTCACTTATAGTGAATAAAAGGATTGTGAAGGAAAGAAGGCGAATTAAAAATCATCCAAGTTAGATAATTTTGCAACTTCTAAAAGTATTACAAAGCACAATAATTTAGCTCATTGTTCTTTGTTGTTTTTTAAAGATAAAGGCCTGGCTCCCTTGGGTACAAAGTGTGCATGTGGAAATGTATCTTTGACAAGCACATCTCACAGCAGGCTCACCATGCAGTGACAGTCACTAGTGTGACTGCTGTGGCCAGCCTGCCCTGCTCAACCCCCTTCGGCCTTGCAGATAACTGATTGCAGGGGCCCTCACATCAGGTCTCCACCATGGAGTTGCGAAGGGTCTGCAAGTAAGCTAAACGTGTTCATCATTATAAACTGGAGGCACTGCCACAAGATGGCGCCAGTGTCATAGTGAGAAAGTATACCCCAATCCCATGACATCCATTTGTGCAAACATAAAGTTAATTACGCTGGAGTTTCAGAGTGACGCCCTAGAGGGCACAAAAGGCTTGATCAGCCCCAAATTCACTTAGGGCTCCCTGCCCCCTGGCAGGACCTCAGCCTGCACAGGAAGAGAACTCCCACCCCAATAATAGGACACGGGGGAAGCACACGCAGTGAATACTGCTCGGCCTCTGGTCTCCTAGTAATTTGTGCTGAATGTGTGTCCGTCAGGTTAATTGCACAGTGGAGCTCCTATACCATTTACATTTACATGCCAGAGTTCTCACTCTCTCTCAGTCCTCTGTGTAATTACAACACATTCATTCGTTCATTCACAAATATGTGCAGAGTCCCTAGTGTGTGCTGCTTACTGTTCTAGGTGCAGGAATAAGCAGTGACTAAAACAAACAGCACCTGCCCCCCTGGAGCTCACGTTCCAGTGGGGGAAAGAGTCCATAGGCCTCCAGGTTGGGCAGTGGGAAGAGGAGGGCAGCAGCTTTGCAGGATATTCTCACTCCATCCTGCATCTCTTTTGGTGTCAGGGTTGTCTTCATTTTGCAAACTGGGCTTCGCAAGGAAAAGAACCAGGGGGTGGGCATCAGCAGAGTGGACCTTGATTCAAGTCCAGGCCCGTCAGCTTCAAGCCCAAGTCTTCCCCCTTCCCACAGGCTGCTTTCTGACACTCACATTCTCCTGTCTAGGTCAACCCGGAACGCGATGACGCCAGGCTGAATCACTTCGCGGTCTACAGTGACATCACTCTGTACAAGTCTAAAATGTGGAGCTTGGGAGAAGATGATCGCCACAAGTAGTTCGCCAGCAGTGGTGTCTGCCCACCTTCCATGTGCAAAGTGTGTGCTGCCCAAATAAATAAAGGTCCTTCCTTGAAAGTCTAACCTTCTCCTATCCAGTCTCACCTTTTTCCTTTCTGCCCATGTCCACTGGTTCAAGTCCTTACCCTTATAAACTAGTCAGAGAAGTTCCATTAAAGATGGAAAACTAACTGCAAAAATACCTCCTCTGCCTCCCCAGACCCTAGTAAAGAAAATAAAGAGATACCGAAAGTATGAATCCACAGCAGAGAGAGAACACTGGTAACCAAGAACACTGATGGGGAGCTAGAACGCTGGTGAAAGAGGGTGTAAGCCACCAGATGCAAGCTAAATGGGACACCTCTCAGCCCAGAGCCCACACCCCAGTCCTCCTTGGACCCTTAGATAGGCGGGTGTGAAGCAGGGAAATGACCGTGGATGTTGGTGAGGTGACTCTTGGCAGCCTCTCGATAGATCTGAAAAGGGGGCTGCTCACCGGTAGGCCCACCCCACACACACCAGCATCCAGGCAGGTAACATCTCCCACGCTGGAGGGTCATCCTTAGAGAAATGGGGAAAGCCCAGCGTCAGGGAACTAAGGAAAGCACAGAGTAGGAAGGAGGTATGACAATCTGAGAGGGAAGGTTGAATCCGTAGCTCACACCTACGGATTCAAAAAAACCCTGCATTTTTGCCCAGGGTTTGAAGCTAATGGAATCCTCTCTGGAAAAATAGAACAGCTCTAAAAAAAGACCCCGACGCGGACCCACTTAAAGATCCTTTAGAAGAGCCAGGGAATGGCCAGTCTGGGAATAGGGAGGTGTTGGGAGAGGGGTACACCCAGGGAGGACACGGAGGCTCCATGCTCCCTCCCCACCCTAGGCCGTAATTATGCTGCAGTTTCAGAGCGAGGCGCTGTGTCTCTCTCCCACTTGGCTGCTGGAAGGGTGAAGCCATCTGCTGCTGAAATCACTCCTGCGCTGGGAGCCTCACGCTGCCGAGTGAAAGCCCGCAAAGCTGCGAGGCCTCTCCCGGGAGACATCTTCATACAATATCATGGACCAGGCTAATTCTTAATGCCTGTGTGGTGATCTAGAAATGGGCCAAGATCCTTTTGCTGTAAGGCAGCAATTTTCAACCTTGTTCACCTCATGGCACACCAAAAAAGATAATTTTTTCCAATCTGACAAAAATAGGTATAATTTTGATTCATTCACACCAGACAGCTATTGGTGTGTTGACTGTTTTCATTTTTTAATTTGACAACCTAAGGCAGCGGTTCTCAACCTGTGGGTCGCGACCCCTTTGGCGGTCGAAAGACCCTTTCACAGGGGTTGCCTAAGACCATCCTGCATATCAGATATTTACATTACGATTCATAACAGCAGTAGCAACAGTTATGAAGTAGCAACGAAAATTTTATGGTTGGGTCACAACATGAGGAACTGTATTTAAAGGGCAAGAAGGTTGAGAACCACTGACTAAGGGAAATAGTCAGGTATTGCACGTTTTAAAAATTCTTGAAGGACACTGGTTGAAAATCTCTGCTCTAAGGGATCCATGGTCAAACACCAGGGGGTGGCATGGTTTCATAGAAAGGTATTTCCTTTCTCTGGTTCATAACACAGAGCTCCTAAATCCCCAGCAGTCTCATATGTAATAGCAGTGACAGGAATGCTTTTGTTGTAACGAGTTGACTCTTGGCAGCCTCTCTAGGTAGATCCGAAATGGGGGCTGCTCACCAGTAGGACTAAGCCTTGCTTAGAACCTTGGAACTCTCAGTCCCACCACCAACTTCTGAGGAGAGACTAAGGGTTGAAGATTGACTTTCTCACTAATGGTCATGATTTAATCAGTCGTGCCTACATGGCGAATCCTCCATAAACCCTGCTAACTACAGGGCTTCTCTGTGTTTGCCAACTTGTGGTGCTGGGAGGGTGGTGAGCCCAGAGAGGCATGGAAGCTCCTTGCACAACCCCCAACATTTAAAAAAAATGTTGTCAAAATTCATTAAGATCACTTTGCATGGTTCCAGCAAGTGGTCACTTTGTGGTCCTGCCCTACTGTGCAAAGTGAAGACTATGTCTTTTTAGAGAAGCCGGTGAACAAAGTAACAGTTCTCTCTCTCTCTCTCTCTCTCCTCTCTCTCTCTTTTTCTCTCTGGTGATATTGGGAAGGTGAAATGTGGCTGCTCTATTTAAAGAAACACAAGCAGGAGCACCATGAGCAGCACTTTCACTTTCAGAGCTAAGGACGTTATGATGAAAAGAATCTGGAACCTACTCTTACAATTTACACTGGATCACGAATAGCCTCACCTCTTTACATATCAATTAATCCACTTTTTATGCTTTCCTCAAAATACATTCATGATGAATAAATTTTTCAATTTTTGTTGAACTATTAAACATCTTGTTAAATGCGTAACGAAAACATAAAACATTGAGGATCAAATGTTTCTTGTAAAAAAAAAGTGCTTGCCTTTTTTTTGTTGTTGTACGTGACATGGAGCAGGCATCATTTCTACTCGCCAGCAAATTGCCTTGCTTGTTTCTAAATTTGGTTTTCAACATTTTATCATTTCTATTTTCAATGTGACCAAGTATCTCCTAGAGTCCCTTCCATGAGATTTTTCCAGTGTCACTATTTCTGGGACACCTTCATCACCTTCCTCATTATGTCCCCCAGCGCTTGCTGCACAGCTACTCTGGAATGACAGCAGTGTCACCACGCCCACCTCGGCTGACTTCAACTCCATTTGCATGCTTTTCAAATTTTGCTTCTAGCCTTATCACTTTCCACTTCTTTACTGCACTTTCATCTTCATTCATCAATTCTCTCAATTATCTACTTTTGTAAAATGCCATGTAGGTTCATTGCTGGGCAAAACAGAGGCAACACAATTCCACACATTGCTTGTCTGTGCGGTGACCAATCACCTAGACTTTGTAATTGTTATGCATCTCATCTGTAATTCATGAAGTGATTTGGGACTAAAAGGCTAATAGAAGTTACTGCTTTCTGCAAGTTCTCACAGTTAACAATACTTTGACAACTGAAATTTGAACAGTGTTGTTGAAAAACTATTACTTAATTGCACTTGATAACTGAAACCCATGGATATTGGAACTGAACAAACTATGAACAGCCTGTCCTGGGGACTGCTAGGTTGCTACCTTGCATTAAGTTGGTATTCTAAAGAACATGAGGAATGACAGTGCCTGCACCTTGATTACACTTTGAGGGCTGAAATGTACATAGCAGTAATAACTTACTTTTGGCCTTACCTTTGTGAAATGCTTTGTGAAAAGAAGAACCTATGTTCTTTCTTAAAACTCTCAACATCTTCCAAACATGATTCAAAGTTTCTAACGAATTCCAAGGCTCCTTGTTTGAAATACTATGCTTTACCCCATTTGCTAATATTGTACAGACAATCAAAAACAAGTCAGGGGGAAATAATTTCATCTTCTGAAAATATGGCCTCTTTACTCAGAATTTTATGTGAAATTAGTTTACAAAAGCTAAATTCACTTTTTTTTGTATTAGAATGCCGGAAGCCGGTCCATCCTTGCTGCTTGACACAGTCGCTACAGGGAAGAAACATCTGCACAGCATGTTTCAAGGGACCTGGCGTATATGGCATACTGTTCTTAATATGTTTGCTCCCCTCCTTA
>NW_005358250.1:2143726-2153060 GCF_000412655.1 Myotis brandtii
AAACCCCCTAGTGTTACAGAAATACCATGTACTACTTATGAAGAACTTGGACTAAGACTGTTGGCAATAAATTTGGGACTTGTTGGGCCCACATCCCCAGGGGTCTGCCCACCAGGGAAAGCACCAAAGCCTATACCCCTGGAGACCCACCGACATAGGGCAGTCCCAGGGAAGGCAAGCAGTGAGGCTGGGAGGACATAATCTCCTTCAGTCACTTCCTTGTAGCTTATCAGTAGAGCAGTGACCTTGGAATAGCCCTTATAATGGAACACAGAGATTAACCTAGACAGGATTAAACTCAAGGGAACTAGATTAACAAACGCCCTAACCTTTGGAATAGAATGGATAGGATTAAAATCAACTGGTATAAATACAGATGTAACAGGACAATAAAGATAGAACCTGGCTAGAGAACCTGGCTAGGCTGCCGATCAACTGAACGCTGTCTCCATGTCATTCCTTCTTCACCGACTCTGTCCACACCTTTGGGAACCCCTGGACCTGCTGGGGTTGGACCCCAACACTAGAAACTCAACATGAAAAGGGAAACACAAATGCACAGAGAGGGGTTCAGGGAATCCCAAGGTAATAGGATGAAGGGAACAGAAGAAACCTCTTTTCAAAACCAAAACTATAACTCATCTTCTGAGAGAGATGACTGGAAACCACATCTAGAGAATGAGAGTAAAATGATGTGAGAAAGAGTCAATTAGAAGTAAACTCTTGGGTATAAACTGAAAAATGAATGCTAAAGTAAATATTCAATAAAATGATCAGAAAAAAAGAATCAGCCCTAACTGGTTTGGCTCAGTGGATAAAGCTTTGGCCTGCAGACTAAAAGGTCCCAGGTTCGATTCCGGTCAAGGGCATGTACCTTGGTTGCGGCACATCACCAGTAGGAGGTGTGCAGGAGGCAGCTGATCGATGTTTCTCTCTCATCAATACTTCTAACTATCCCTCTTCCTTCCTCTCTGTAAAAAAATCAATAAAATATATATTTTTTAAAAAGAATCAAAGAAATCTTCCCCCAAAGGAGAATTTAAATATAAACACACACTTAGATCATCAGATTTCAACATTTGACTAACAGAAATTGCAAAATGAGAAGAAAACAGGGGGAAGCAATCCTTTAGGAAATTTACCAGAACGAAAGAGCGCACATTCTTCCAAACACCCTATTCAAAGGCGCCACCAAGGCATGGCCGATGGCATTCAGATGATAGGGTGAACACTTCCAGAGACAAGAATGAGAACTGGAAGGGCGTGGGCTTCTCAGTGGCAACACTGGAGCCATGGGACAAAGAAGCGTGCCTGCAACATCCTTTCCCTGAGGCATACCCACCAAGTTAAAGGCAACTCAAGTCATGCAAAGAGGTAGGAAATTCACCTCCCACATTCCCTTTCTTAGAAAGATACTAGAAAACGGTACAGAGCAAAAGGAGGCCTAAGACACAGGAGAGTACGGGATCCAGTGGATTCAACCTAGAAGGTCTAAAAAGGGATAAGGTGACAGCTGTATGACAGACAGACCTGGGTTACAGCGGGAAAATTATATGGGTAAAACGAAACGTCTAGAAAGAAGTTAACAATATAGAAGGAAAATTTAGTTCACACACAAAAAAACAAGGTGACAACCCAAGAAAAAAACAAAAACTGTACCACAAAGGAAATATTATCATAGCTCATCTAGCTCTCCAGTGATTGCTAAAGGATATTAATGATATAAACACTGATAACTGATTTACCTCAAATCATGATACAACTATTTGGGAGGATGGATGGGTGTTAAATCTTCATCTATCATAAAAAGAAGACAACTTGGACTCAACGTCTAAATTATCAATAAATAGAGGTATTATTTAATACGTAAAAGTAACTTCTAAATCTTTTAGTCTTAACTGTGTTTTCACCCAAGGGTTTATGCTTCTTTGGTAATTTTTTTATTGAAAATTTTTTTACAAAAAGGGACCCAATTGTATTGTGAAATCCCAAGTCTTCATCCTTTTTTTTGGAGATGCTGCTTAGCGTGCCCTGCTCTTCATTTTCTCTCTTGTCCGTTTCCCAGGTCTCTTCTAGAGAAAAAGAAACACCACATGTGGTCACATGGCAGCCTGGCCTTCTGCCCATGATCAGGATGCACAGAAAAAGGAATGGAGAGGGTGGGTATGAGTCCGGCCCCTCACCTGGTCCCCAGGCTCACTTACATTTGATCCTTTCTTTCCAGGCCTCTTGAGGCCCTTGCCATGAGCTTTCTTGGCCCGGAAGCTGGATACATCATCGTAGCTCTCACGAGTGTTCCACTTGCTGCCTTTCTTCTTACCACCAAACCCAAACTTCTGGTTTTTATAGCGTCGTTTGGCATTGGGACTGGGGAAAAAGTGGTTTTACAAGTTACCCTCAGCCCTGCAAATCCTGATGAATCTTATGCCCCAACAACACCCTCAGTATTTTGTCTGTAAGTAGTTACTACTGTTCCCTAGAATCTCATCCTTAGCCCTACATTCCCACTCAACAAACTCCCCAGGCAAGCTCATCTATTTACAGGTTTAACCACCAGAGCAGGAAAACAAAGCAAGGACCAGGAAAGCTTTGAAAAGCTTTCT
Organism: Myotis brandtii; assembly: GCF_000412655.1. NCBI lineage: Eukaryota > Metazoa > Chordata > Mammalia > Chiroptera > Vespertilionidae > Myotis > Myotis brandtii. Next base: position 2,146,330 of record NW_005358250.1, read on the forward strand.
ATTTTAACTAAATCTTGCTAAATCATCCTCATTTGTTTCTACTCCTCTCGGGGATATATACATGCAGTTAACATTCAAATGTAATAAATCTTAAAACTGATCATCCCGCAGGATACTCAGATTCAGCATTCCAAAATCACTTCTCTCCCTTCCTAGGCTGGTTTTGCCTCCTGTGCATATGCCCTAAGAGCGTGGTGGTACTGCCATCCACCCAGACACCAGACTAAATCAAAGGTGAACTAAAACCTGGGAGTCAGCCTTGATTCTTCCTTCTTTCACTCTCTACACCCAGTTCAATTACCGAGTCCTGCTAATTGAGCTCTTGAATATTCCTTCAATCTATTATCCCTTCCCTACTCCCATGACCACTTTCAGGTTATTATCATTGCTCATCTGGACTTCAATGGTCCCTAATTAATTTTCCTGCCACAACTTAATCACTTATTTCCTTTTCTGCTCTTTGTTGCATATAGTATGACCATATATGTGTAGCCCCATGTAAGATATAGTTTTGTGTTTGCTATTTACTAACTTTATATAAATGGAATCATTCTCTCTCATCATTTACACAAGAACCACAATATTTTTTTTTTAAAAAAACATGACTATGGGGGATATCTGTAATACTTTCAACAATAAAATAAAATGTGACTATGACCTGCACATTATTTTGAGGAAAGCCCATCATCGTCTCCCCGCTGCCTATTGGCTAAAACCCAGGCTTCTCAACAAGACAATCTCTGCCTCTGTGACTTGGCCGGGTCCCCTCCAGCTACGTCTTGCCACTCCTTGTCTCACACTGTATTCCCAGTGATACCAAATGCTTGCTGCTCCTCACAGGCCAACCTGCTGTCCTCATCTCTAAGCTTTTGCTCATCCTTGTTCTTCCGTATTCCCCAAATCTGAGCCTCTCCTATTCTGGTTAATTCTTACTCATCTTTCAGACTAAGCTCAGGTGGGATCCTCCTCCAGGATCATCACCATGGGCCTGGTGTCCAGGAATGCATAAGTGAACTAAAAGTAATAATAATAATAGCCAACATTATCCCTTTTAATCTTTATAACAGCATGAGGCACATACAATTTTCTCCTTTTCATAGAAGAGGAAATTAACACTTAAAAAAATAAAGTAACTTGATGACAGCTACCCTCCCAATGAGGGGCGGAGTTTGGATCTGAACTCGTAACCGTACTCTTAACCATCACACTGTTTTATTAAACATTCACTCAAATGTGCCAAATCCTTAAGTCATCTTACTTTAATCTTCAAAGACTGATATGGCTGAAAGGACCATCACATAGCCTGGTAAGACTGGGTCCCAGGCAGCAGTGCCACGCTCTGAACCCTGCAGCTGCTCCTATGGCAGCCCCTATACTTGTGAACTGTTGCCCAGCACACACCACAAAATGAAACAAACACTTCATACCCTTTTTTCATCTGCTGGCCTTTAGCTCCTTCCTTCGAGCCCCGTGCAACAGGTTTCTGATCTCCGTCAAGGAAATCCAGTTTGTCAGAGAAGCCTAGGAGTGGACTGTATTTGATTAGTGCCATCGCATTTTAAGAAAAGCTTAAACTTCAAAAGAAGATTGCTGCTTACTGGATTTTAAGAGGTACATCTTGTTCCCCACACCCTTCCCAAACCCTACGTCCAATAGCTCCAAATTAATCAATTCTCCAGAACACTGGGTGTCAGAATTAGCAGGGACCCTGCCCCCTGTATCCTTAGGAGAGAGAAATACTGACCTTTCTGGTATTTCTTAATGGCATTCATCATGTGAGCTTTCTCCCGCTGCCTCTTCTGAAGAACCTCTGTTTGCACCTGGGACATGGACGTAGGCCTGTTACACCCACTCCAAACCATCACAGCAAGTGCCTATATTCTCCCAGTATTTACACTGTGATAATACCACCACTACTGAACATTTACTGTGCGACAAAACTATGCAAACACTCAAGTTTAGCTTCTCAACAACCCAATGAGTCAGACATTCTGAAACATCCCTGAGACTGAAGCACAGAGAGATAAAGTCACTTGTCCCAGCCACACAGCAGGAAAGGGGAGATCTGAGGTTTACACGCAGGCAGTCTGCACTCTTCCCCCAATACACAATCCCTCCTACAAAACTGTAGCCAATCATGTTTGGGTCCACGTTCAATTCTCCCCATTGTTGAGTTAATTAAATATCTAACCTACTATTGCTAGGCATGAAAGTACCAACAGGAAAAAAACAATCTCCCCAAAAATCAGGAAAGAAAAGAAGCTTTAAGGACAAAAGGAGATGCTTTTACTCTAAGGGATATTTCTTAATCTCAACACTACTGACAGTTCAGACAGGAAAGCTCTCTGCAGGGGGAAAGACAGGCTGTTCGGGGCACTGTGGGATGTTTAGCAGCCTCCCCATCCTCTACCCACCAGATGCAGCTGCACACTCCCCACCAAGATGCAACCAAAAATGTCTCCAACACTGCCCAAAACCCCTGGGAGGCAAAATCATCCCCAGTTCGGAACTAGTACCCTCAGATTCCTCATATTAGAAAGAGTGAGCTAATTAGCCTGATTTTTTCCTTGCTTTTGATAATTTGTGTTAAACCAATTGCCCATGTTTTTGAGCTGATCTCAGCCATCGACCACCAGCTCAATGTACTAAATCCACAGCTGCCCATTTGCAAAGGACAGGATGCTAGTCTACCCTCTATAGTTACTCCACTGAGGATCTACCAGTGACATGATTCCCAAGGAGAGCAGCTCTGTTAACACCCCAAATCATGTTTATGTACAAAATATGGACAAAGTCTTAACACCCATGCTGAATCTCCTCACACACATTTCTTCCCACACCTCTAACTTTAATTCCTATCATCTTCTTTAAGTGACCATGAAATAAAGAAGAAAAACCAAAAAAAAGGTCCACGGTATGCCTGCTCTGGTTTTACATTAGAACTCAAGGCAGTCATAGTTCAAACTCGCAGGTGCCATTTGCTTTTTCTGACCGAATGACAACCCATATGATTTCTTCAAGGACTTCACAATCATGTAGGCCAGTGATCATCTGAGAGTCTCTTGCGGGAAGGGAAGAAAACATACACAGATTCCCAGACACTAAAACCTAGAAATCTGTTTTGAAAAATTTTCCCAGTGATTCTGCTGTGAGATTGGGTTTGGAAACCACTGGTCTGGACCCCCCAACTCTTCACTGTATAAAAGTGCAAACTGGAGAGATAGATGACTTGCTACAGTTACCACACTACCCTTGGCAACACCCTGACTGTGCTCATGAATACTAGCACCACCACCCACCCACCCCGAACTATGAGACAACAAACACAAGCCCTAGCCGGTTTGGCTCAGTGGATAGAGCATCCGCCTGTGGACTGAAGGGTCCCAGGTTCAATTCCAGTCAAGGGCACATACCTAGATTGCGGCTTGGTCCCCTACCCCAGTAGGGGGCGTGCAGAAGGCAGCTGATCAATGATTCTCATCATTGATGTTTCTATCTCTCTCCCTCTCCCTCTTTCAAATCAATAAAAATATATTTAAAAAAAGAAAAAAGGTAACACCAGATCTAACACATACGGGTCATGGAACCAAATCAGACTGCGGCAATCTGACCTGACACACACACTCGGCATCATTCTATCCCCTGCCACTTTCCTTCTTACCTTCTTTCCATATTTCCTAAGTGCTCGAAGTTGCTTAGCCTTTTCTGACTTCTCCATGGCGGCCTGTTTAGCCTGCAGCTTTTGTCGAATCTAAAACACAAAATGTGTCAGCTTATGTTATTTAAATCTGGGATGACTGCTCTTTTGGGTGCCCTGGAGCAGGAAACAGATATTCCTTGATCTGCAAACTATGGAGCTCAGAGAAACCTTGTAAATAATCTATTCCAAGACCTGGGTTTTACACATGAGGACAATGCAGCCCAAAGACTGAGCACTTTGCCCAGCATACCGAATGTATCAGTGGGGAAGCAAGAACTCGAAAGCAACCTTCCCACTCCTGGTGTGCCATTTGCTCCATTATACAAAACTGCTATGAGGACAATGCAGCCCAAAGACTGAGCACTTTGCTCAGCATACCGAATGTACTCTGCCCAGCATACCCAATGTATCAGTGGGGAAGCAAGAACTTGAAAGCAACCTTCCCACTCCTGGTGTGCCATTTGCTCCATTATACAAAACTGCCTGCTTACAGCTTTGCCAAGAGAAACTAACTTCTGCCCATCCCTACTGTCTACCGACTGTTAAAACAGCATGCAGCCCTAGTTCCCTTCTCCAATATACCATATACATAAAAACACCAACAGATATCAGGCACGTAGCCTTTTCTATCAAACATCCACATCCCAGTTAAAGGATGAGCAGCTGTCAGTGTGAATGTACAGAGATGTGTCTGAGCTCGTCTCTAGATTGGTTTCCCTAAGTACCTCTAAGACAACAGCTCCCTAAAATCCGGCTTGAGACCCAAGGGAATTATTCAATTCATCTTGAACTAAATTTTGGCAATTCTTTTCCTCCCAAAGTCAAACAAGGACCAGTTCTACCTAACTCTAAATTATACTGCATCTGAGCCATATATGAATCCCTCATTTTACAGAAGCGAAAACTGAAGCCCAGAGAAAATGAACTGTCTACAAGTTGCAGCACTCCCCCCTAGCAAAAGCAGGACAAGAACTGTAATTTTTCTACGCACCATGCCATGATCATGCCAGCTAGGAAATGGACCTCATTTCTTCCTGTACTTTTCCTCCCCTTAGTTGTTTAAATTGGGAAAAAGTCATCCTTATACTTATCTAATTGGTGGTGACTGGCATGAGTCTGAAGTAGACAACAGAGATAATAATTGTCCTCTGGCCATCAGTTCCCTATAATTAGGTTTAGTCTTCTTTTAAACATTATAGGAGATTAGCCGGGTAAATATATTTAAAAGTCCAAAGCCTCAGCTTTCCAGGAAAAAACATCTTCTCTGTTTCTTACCTTCTGCATCTGCTGATCAGACTTAGCCATCTCTGCGAAATAATCAGTGGGCCGCTTAGTAGGGACTTTGAGCTGATGGAGCCGAGGTAATACTGCAAGCACTGCAGCCTGGGCCTGACGGTAGCTGAGGGTATAGGACAAAGTGTGAAATAAGCCAGGCAGCAGAGGCCTTACATTCCTTCACTCCGTTTCGTGAGTGACCCAAGGTCAGACGGACCCTCAACATCTGACCTCCACCAGAAGAAGACACACAAAGACAAAAACTGTAATAAAACCTCATTAACTTGGCATCTGGAAGAAACTTAACTGTGCACTCTTTTAAAAAGGGGGGGGGGATAGTAAAAAGGGGGGCGAGGAGTACTGCTGAAAATAAATCAGTAGTTTCAGAGAATGACCGCTCTAAAAGCACCTATCGATTTACAAACTCATTATGAATTCTTATGGAGTCACTACAAAAGTCTATATAAGGACCTTCCATAAGATAACGTTTGTTCTAATAATTGAATAGGAACACACGCAACACCCCCCCCCCCACACACACACACACACAACTTTAGCTAAGCTCTTTTTAGTCAAAAGCAGACTTCCTCCCTGCTCCTACCCTTTCGGTAACCTCTGTGGGGCACAGGCTCACCAATCTCCCCTCCCCCTAAGCACAGGGACCACAGCTTCTCCCACATTTGAAAACAAACATACAAGCTCATCTCCCGCTGGAAGTCATCTTCGGGATCAACAGCTTTCTGGTCCTTGTTCTGAGGTGTTGACTGAGGTCCACTGATTTCCGGCACCGGACCGAGGGTGACATCAAGCCTTTCAACCCATTCCAGATCCCGCTTGAATTCTGCCAAACACTGCTTCAGGCCATTCTAAAAAATTCAGACACTGAGCCCCTAAGAAGGGAACCCTGACGATGTCTCTCCCAAGCCCAGGGTGCTAGGCCCACGGGCAAATTGCTAACCCCCACCCCCCAACGCGTAACCGACCCTCCTGACAACGCACAGGCTGCCTCCTTCCCAGGACAAGAACTCAGCCACCCAAGCATAACCGTTCCTTGCGCTCAGCTCACGCCCCGGTACCCCGACTCGGCGCCCGAGCTCACCACGTCGTTCACGGCTTTTTTCGGACCCTCAAGCACGACATTGAGGCCTGGCTTCAGAAGCCCTTTGGAAAACGCGTCCTGCAACTGCAGGGCACGATCGGCGTCAGTACCAGGGGAGGAAGGACGTCCCTCTCCCCCCTCGCCCAGCCACGCGAGCTCGGCTGACACTTACCTCTCTGTCTGTGACAAGAGATTCCTCAGAATCCGAGTCCGAGCCGGAGGGCAGGGGGGTGTCCATCTCGCAGCACGCACGTGCTGCACCTACCAGAGGTCCGGGTAGGCCCAGGCCCGTGCGGCGGGAAGAGGGCGCCTGCCGCCGCTGCCGCCTGCCTTCAGCCCCCTACCCTCACTCCGCGGCTCCACGTGGAGAACGGCTCCAGTGCCCACTACACACCGCAGCGCAGAACTTTTAGATCAGACTTCCGCTTCCGGTCGCGGACCTTCACTTCCGGTTTTCCGTTGCTATAGGAACCGCTCCGGCGTCGGAGAGTGCCCGAGTGGCTTGGGATCCGTAGGAAAACTACCCCTAGATACAAGAGTGGTCTGGTGACTTGGAGGAGAAGCGTAAGGTGGGAGGGGGTACCCGGGGGTCGTCCGGAGGAGCAGGAAGCCGCGAAGGCTCAAAGGGGAGAAACTAAGCCGCGGTGGGTTTGAGGG
>NW_005358250.1:2153197-2160572 GCF_000412655.1 Myotis brandtii
CGATACGCTTCCCCACGCTCACCTGCTGCGCTGGGTCTTCACAGAACTCTGGCCAGGGACCATGTCGACCGTGGTAGCACAGTCGCTGCATGCTTTTGGTCTTCGATCCCACGTGGCCAACAATATATTCTTCTTCGACGAACAGATCATTATATTTCCTTCAGGGAATTACTGTGTGAAGTACAATATGGATCAGAAATGGCAAAAATTCATTCCAGGTAAAACCCTTTCCATCCTGACACATTAACCTTATGTGGCAAAAATAACCTCATAATTCCAACATGAAGATTAAAAGAAAAGTTTTCTGGCCAACTCCCATAAACGTATAGTTCTCTAACTGTAGACGAAATCCATGTCTACTTGCATTACATGCAAATATCACATGTGAAAGAATATTAATTTAAAAGCACTTTTTCACTGTGATTTAATGAAAAATTATTTTAACAAGTCCCTTTTCATGCTTCTTCAATATCATTGTCTTTGTCATCACCTAGGCCAATTTTTGAGTTGTCTAACACAGTTTTCTAGAGCACACCACCCTCAATCCAGCACCTTTTGAATTCATGTGTGATGAAGACACTGGAGATTTTATCCCATGTCACAAATATAACTATTTGTATAATGTTACATTGTTTTTGTTCATTGATGATATACATGATTTCCACAACTTAATCACTTATTTCCTTTTCTGCTCTTTGTTGCATATAGTATGACCATATATGTGTAGCCCCATGTAAGATATAGTTTTGTGTTTGCTATTTACTAACTTTATATAAATGGAATCATAGTATGTGTGTTCGATGACTTGCTTCTGTTGTTCAACATCAGGCTTTTGAGATCCTGAATATTACATGCATCTTGAGTTCATTTTATTGCTACATCTATGAATTTAATGTCTCAAGTATATCTATCCATTCCAGTGTTAATGGACTTTTTGGGAAACAACAGTTTTTTGGTATTACAAATCATGCTAGCATAAAATTTATTGCATTCATATATGCTTGTCCCCTTGCGCAGAGATTCTTCAGGGCACACAGCCAGGACAAAAATTTCTGGGTAATATGGTAGTACCAATTTACACTCCCACCAGGACTACATGAGACTTGCCATTCCTCCACAACCTCACCGACCCTTGGTATTATCCAAATTTCTATTTTTTTGCTAATCTAGTGATTGAGAAAGGGTATCTTATTGTTTTTAGTGTTATATTTCTCTATTACTAATGAGGATGAATTTTTTTCACATGCTTATGGGCTATTTCTATTTAGTCTCCTATGAAATGCCTTATTCATCTCTTTTACCCATTTTTTTTTTGTATGGGAGTTTTTGGGTAATTTTCTTATTGACTTTTGGGCACACTTTCTATATTCTTTATACCAATCTTATGTATTGCAAATAATGTCTCCCAGTTTGGGGCTTGTGTTTTCTCCCTCCTTATGGCATCTTGATGGACAGAAATTCTTCGTTTTAATGAAGTTCATCAACATTTTCCTTTTTGTGTCTTCTTCAGGAATTGTTCCCTAACTCAAGCTTATGAATATATTCTCCTATATTTTCTCCTTTATGCTTTATACTTTTGTCTTTCACCTTTGAGGCCCTGAGTTAGGAGGGTGCTTAGTGTGTTAGGAGAATAGCAAGGAAGTCAGTGTGGCTGGAGTGGAGGGAATGGAGGAACAGGGAGCGAGAGGTGAGGCAGAGAAGTAATGGGGAGCAACATCACATAGAGCTTTGTAGGTCATAGGCTCTTACTCTGAGTGAAATGAGAAGTCATGGGGGGATTCTGAGCAGAGAGAGTAGCATCATCTGACTTATGTTTAAACAGGTTCATTTTGACCACTGGGTAGAGAATAGCTTTAAGGAGGGACAAGGGAGGGAGCAGGAGACCAGTTGAGAAACTATTGCTACAATCCAGGTGAGAGAAAATGGTGTCAAGGAGCAGGTTGTAGGTAACAGGAATGGTGAGAAGAGATCAAATCCTGGATATATTTTGAAAGTGGAGGTAACAGATTTTCTCAGAAACCAGGTGTAGGGTGGAAGAGAAAAAGAAGAAGCAAGATTTCTGGCCTGATTAAGCAGAAGGATGGAGTTGCTGTTAAGTGAGAAAGAGATCTTAGCCATAAAGCACAGTAGACACAGAGCCTAGGACTCAAGAGAATGTTTTCATTTTAACTTATTTTAAAATCAGGGAAAAAGTATAATAATAAATATGTCATAATGAATCTAGCCTGGCTCTATTCCTCTTTATACCAATGCAATCACAAAATATACTTTTTAAACTTTCTTTAATGGAGGAAGGGGCTCTTGAAAGCAATAGTATCTAGGGCCCGTGAAAATCATAACGTGATTGCACTTCCCAGATAAAGTATGTGCACTTTAGTGTTTGCCTCCGGTGCTGCTATGTAGAGGACCATAACTTGCATTCTCATGTGTTATCTCATGGTTGCAAGATGACTGCTGTAATTCCAGATATAACCCCTAGATGCCAGGGAAAGGGGGAGAGAATGTATCCATCCCTGGTTTTCAAGAAAGCACAAGCTTTACCATAAAGCCAGTCCAGCAAACTTCTGCATCTGTCTCATGGCAAGAATGTCACATAGATCACCTAACTGCAAGGAAGGCTGAGGAGTCAGTGGTTAGCATCCCAGCCTTGAGAGCAGAGGGAGAGTGTTGAGTGCTGCCCACTCAAGGCATAAAGGCCTATGTAATATGACCCTATCCCACGGCTCTAGACTTGGTCTAATAGTGACCAACCCTGGCTCACATGAGATGCTCCAGCAATATCCCACTTTCTCACATCCACACGTTTTCTCCTCCTACCACCTGTCCCACCCCTTCCCTGTCCCATTTTGTCCTCTAGGGATTGATCCCTGACTTCTCCGCCTACCTTGGCCTCAGGAAGGTGCCCACCCTGGTCATTGTTCTAATACCCCAGACATAGTTGTACCAAGGAGCTTCACAGGTTGACAATGACCTATTTCTGCACTTTTCTCCTATTGCATCAGCAGTGCCTACCACTATGCCTGGTTCATATTGAATCTTGGCGATCTACCCTCATTATTCCGTTTTACCTGTTTGCAGGCTCAGACAAGAGTCAAGCCATGTTAGCCTTGTCCATCAGTCCCAATCGGCGATACCTCGCTATCTCTGAGTTGGTGCAAGAAAAACCTCTCATCACCATTTATGAACTGTCATCCATCCCTTGCCGGAAGCGTAAAATCCTTAATAACTTTGAGTTCCCGGTTCAGAGATTTACTTGCATGGCTTTTTCTCCAGACTCCAAATACCTATTGACTCAAACATCGCCTCCAGAGTCCAACCTTGTCTACTGGCTGTGGGAAAAACAGAAAGTAATGGCCATTGTTAAAACCGACACTCAGAACAACACTGTCTACCAGGTACCTCCCAACATAACAAGTATCGTGCAGACTATTAAAAATAGTATGAGCTGTTGTTTATTGAATGTTTTCTATGTACTAGAAGCAGTGCTAATTCCTTAACATGCATATTTAACTTTAGTCTCACAACAACCGTATATGGTATTCATGATTATCCCTATTATACTGATGAGGGAACTGAGGCTCCAAGAGGTTAGGTAACTCACCTAAGATCACAGAGGTATTGAATGGCAGGGCCAGGAGCCCACTGCCTGTCTTCTTTACTCTGGCCTAGAACTGCTTTCTGGTCACAGATTCAGCCCAGAGGTGAAGTGATCCAACTCGCTCTCTCTTTCTGGTTCTGGCCTCTTTTCAGCATCATGGCTAGGCAATGGGAGGATTTCAGGGAGTAATGTGAAGTGGTAGATCTTTAAGAAGCTGTCAATGAAATTGTAGTTATAAGGGGAGCAGAGTTTTCTATTGTTATTTGAAGGCAAAATAAAGAGCACCTGTTAGGAAGCTGGTTCACTGCTAAGGCAGTAGGTCCCAAAGAGTTTTATCCTGGTGCAGTCAACCCAGTGTAGGATCTAGAACTCGGTTTTACAGGTTGTCAGGAACTCGGCTCCATTCAGTGGACTCAGTCATTCCCACAGGAGGCTAGTGCATAAACCAGCACCTCAAGACCAGAGCACTCACATCATTTATCCAGTGTATTTCCACCCTAGGAATAGAGAACTTGGAAGTGAAATTAGCAATTAGAAGGCTCCTTGGTGATCACAGAATCAGGGAGAGCCAAGGGTCATTTCCTCCAGGCCATAGCGAGGCCTGTGCAGCATCCCCATTCAGAGCAGAGAGCACCTTTGCTCCAATAGATGCAATGCACATTCATTAGATGTTCACTATGAACCCAGCGCTGGGAATACAGAGATGACAAAGCCACAGCCCCTCAAGTTGCTCACCATCTAATGGGGGTGACAGGTTGACTGCCTGTCACTGTACGTGGGGATGAGGAGGGTACAGATAAAGGAAGCTCAGTTGGCAGGAGACCACATAGCAGCCCCTGACATTTGGTTCCTTCCCCCTGGTCAGGGCACATAAACCTGCCAGACCCTCCTGTTCCTGTGTTTGCAGCTGAGCCTTCATTCCTTTTTGTTGACACAGTGCTCGGCCATTGTCAAGACCTGCTCATTTTGCTTTTGGCCTCTGTAAAATGACTTTTGTAGGTTTCCTAGTTTAAAACAACGGGCCCCACAAATATAATGGATATAGATCTGTGCTTTTATTAAATATGGTATCAAAAGTATATGATTTAGTGATGTTTCAAGGGTACTCTGAGTTACCTGAAATAAATATTAATTGGTAACATGGGAAGTAATTCCATTAAGATCAGTTTTATAAAGCTTTGTCTTTCATTCTTTCACACTCTGCAGGTGAGCTTCAGTCCTCAGGATAACACGCAGGTGTGTGTCACTGGAAATGGGATATTTAAGCTTCTCCGCTTTGCCGAGGGAACCCTGAAGCAAACCAACTTTCAGAGGGGAGAACCCCAAAACTACCTAGCCCATACCTGGGTGTCTGATGACAAGATTGTCGTTGGCACTGATACAGGCAGGCTCTTCCTCTTTGAATCTGGAGATCAACGCTGGGAGACAAGTATAATGGTCAAGGAGTCCACCAACGAGCTGAAGAACCTGGAGATGATGCAGGAATCAGAGAGGTAATGGCACCCCGCTGGTGCTCCTCTAAAAATAAGCTCCTCGTACTAATAGCGTCACATGAAAACCAGCATTCTTTAAAAATCACTCATTACCTCTCTACCTTAAAAACCAACTCTTCATTTTCCCTCTGCCTTTCTAGTGTTCATCCATATTCAAGCACAAATTTGACAGTTATGACCGTAGCCTAGAAACAGTTCTTTTTATTTTTATACCTAACCTCATTTTCGTATGACTGGTCTTCCAAACTACAGATTTTCCAAATTATATTTTCGAATGGCTGCCTAATTTACTGAATCAATTGAATAAATGTCCACCGAGCACTTGCAGTGTGCCAGGCATCTTGCTAGGTGCTGGGGACACAGATCCCCCAGGACCTTGCAATTCAGTAGGAGGCAGCAGACCAACAAAGAGGTGCAAGGAAATATCAACAGAAGCATATGGGCTAAATTAGAGGCTCAGGGGGGAGCTATCAATCTTACCTCTACCAATAGCCTCTCACCCATATTGGACTGTACCATTGTATGTACTAGGCACTGCTTATATATATTCTCATTTGAGTCTTACCCATATAGTACATATTATTATCATGCCCATTTTATAGACAAGGAAACTGACACTCAAAGAGGTTAACTGGCTTACCCAGTTAGCACTGAGAAGTGGCAGGGTCAGGATTCAAACCCAGATCTGTCTGACTCCAGAGCCTGAGCCCTCAACCATAATGGCATACTATAGCTCCTCCTTCCTCAATAACTTTCAGTCCACCATTTTCACCATTCCTGCCAATGATGTCTCTTAATAAGTTGCCATGCCCTCCAGTTTGCTGAGTTCAAAATCCTTCAGTGGGTCTAGACTTCTTCCACATGTCTGCTACTCTGTCCCTTCTTTACTTCTAGAGCATTGGCTCTGCCCTCTACGGACCATGCATGCCTCATGCATGCTCTTGCTTCTGAGCTTGGTAATGTGTAGTTCCCCTGCCCCCTTCACACCCCACTCCCATGGATACATACACATATGTGACGTACTGTTGCTCGTTCTTTAGATCTTAGCTGGGAGGGCTTAGCGTCTGCATATCTCTGGTCAGTGCACCTTCCCTATAACCGTATTCAGAAAATCCTTGCTACCTGTTGACTGGCTGTTCCCATCCTACTGAGCTACCCCCTAACAGTCCTATCACATGTGCTCTAGAACAGCGGTCACCAACCTTTGAGACCTCATGGACCACCAGTGGTCTGTGGACCACTGGTTGGTGACCACTGCTCTAGACTATAACCTTCTAAAGGTAAATAAGATGTATCAATCTTATTTACCACTAGAGGCCCAATGCACAAAATTTATGCAAGGGGCTTGGCCCTTGCAGCCCCTCACAGCCCTCGCAGCCCCAACTTCGTCTGGAAGGTTGTCTGGACGGTCATTCGGCTGTTTGGTCTATTAGCATATTAGCTCTTTATTACATAGGATTATTTCACAGAGTTGTTACCACTGTATAACACCATTATATCTATAATAATAAAAGCGTAATATGCTAATTAGACCAGACAGCCAGACGACCTTCCGGACGAAGCCGGGGCTTTGAAGTCCGAGGCAAGCCGCCATGGCTGGGTGGTTTCTCCCACACCCAAGGGCTGACACAAGCCACCGCAGCTGCGAGAGCCAAGCCCCTTGCACGAATTTCATGCATTGGGCCTCCAGTTGTTAGATGAATGAATGAGAGGAGTAGAGAGAGAGGGAAGGAGGAAATGGATACCTTGATACAAATCTCAACTCTTCTACTTACTAAGTGTGTGATTTTAGAAAACTCAATCCCTTGAGCCACTTTTTTCTAAACACCAAAATGAGGATATTAATAATATTCTACTTACTAGAGGCCCGGTGCATGAAATTTGTGCATGGGTAGGGTCCGTAGGCCTGGCCGGCAATCAGAGCCAATCTGTGGAGTGACTGGCGGGGTGATTTGGGGGACCCCCACTGGCACCCACCTTGGCTGGCCTGGTGCCGCCCACTTGCTGGTCCCACCTGCTCACCAGCCAGCCCCACCCTCCCTGATCACCCCACCACTGCTGCCGGTCGCCTTTCTCAGTGGGGCGACCAGCAGGGCAATTGAGGGGAGGGGCCCACTGGCACCCACCTTGTTTGGCCTGGGGCCTGTGAGCTGGGGGCAGCTCCTGTGTTTAGTGTCTGCCCCCTGGTGGCCAGTGCAAGTCATAGTGACTGGTCATTCTGCCATTCAGTTGATTTGCATATTAGGCTTTTATTATATAGGACTAGAGGCCCGGTGCACAAAAA
>NW_005358250.1:2161909-2169633 GCF_000412655.1 Myotis brandtii
TCTCTTTTTTTTTTTATTCTGGGCCAGCTTTAGCTCTGAGGCCTCGCTGCTGAAAACATCGATACAATGTTGCGGTCCGAGCCCGGCTGAATGGAAGCCCTTTTCTGGGGTTTTGTTTAGCTTCTTATTTGCAACATAGTATATAGTTGCTTAGAGTTGCAGATGAGAGGCCGGCAAGTGTGGCGGGGAACGTTGGAGTCTGCAGCAAGCAAGCCTCGTGCTCGCTTCAGTGCCTGGCTGCCGGCCGCCATCTTGGCTGACAGTTAATTTGCATATACTCACTGATTAGCCAATGAAAAGGGTAGCGGTCGTACGCTAATTACCATGTTTCTCTTTTATTAGTGTAGATTATGACAATAGTAGTAGTGACCACACAGGGTTGTGAGACTACCAAATAAATGTGTAACTTTCCAATCTTCCTTTGGAGTTTGTGTGGCATTCCCAGGGCAAAGGGCAGTGTTTTGGCAATGGGAAAGGGGTTCACACTGGGTGGTTTCTCCCACACCCAAGGGCAGCCCTTCTTTCTCATCCCTAGCAGAATTCCTCTCCTGGGGATCGTCTCTGTAAACTTTACATGCTGTTTTCTTTTTCTAGCTTGATCGAATTTCCAACACTCAGTTCCCCAGTCCCTTCCTTTGAACAGATCTTGGAGACTGATAGCCACACCCAGCAGTCCATGCCCCAGGTGTTTGCCATTGCAGCCTACTCAAAGGGATTTGCCTGTTCTGCTGGGCCAGGGAGAGTTCTACTGTTTGAGAAGATGGAAGACAAGGATTTTTATCATGAGAGCAGGGAAATCCGGGTAAGGAGAGAAGGAATAAGCAAAACTGGGGTCCTACTGACATTTGTTCTCCAGCAGCAGAGCACTGACAAGGAGTTTGATGGGGAGAAGGGGGTGTAGCACTGAGCAGCAATGGGGATTTGAGCCATTTGTCCTGAGGAAGTTTTAGGATGGGTTGGACAGAATTGGGGTTTAGAACTGGGATGATCTGGATTTCAATCCTGGGAGAGAACTTTGGCAAATTCTATTTCTCTTTGACGCTTAGTGCTCCCATGAAAAATTGTATTACGATGATACATAATGATATTTAATGTCCGGCGTACTACCACGCACACAGTGAGCATTTAGTAAATGTGTGTGGAATAAATGATACAAACTGTTTTGAAGAGAGAGCATATCTAGTTTGGGAAGAACCAGGAAGGCTTCTGGGTGTTTGATTGTAATTGTTGAAGAAACAGAGGATGGGTAGCACTTAAAAGAAACAGATTAGGAATTCCAGGTGGAAGGAACAAATTAAGCAAAGGCATCACTGACAGGGAGCGGGTGGTGTACTTGGGATACCTTGTGTTCCCCAATGGAGAGGGACTGACATCACTTGAAGGGAAAAGATGAGAACTCGTGTGGGTGAAAGAGCTCCAACCTGAGGAGTGTGTGCCGGACAGCCTGTTCCTGAGTGGAGAAGCATAAGCTCAAGAGAGTGCTCTGCCTGCGAGAGAGGGTGGGCCATTGCGGGGCCCTGGACAGGAAGCAGCTAAACACACATTGAATGAGTTAGACGTGACTCTGCTGCTTAAGATGAGCATCTGAATCCAGCAAAATCTGTGTATCTTCAGTTTTGTGGGAGACAGCAATGGGGCAGCACACACAAGGTCCCAGGTCTGCGGGCTCCCATTTTACTGTACACAGCAGAGTGTCACACAAATGTGACAGCAGAGGGAACTATCAGGTGCCATGGGCACAATGAGGGAATATCAGTGGCCGCCCAGCCCAGCGCAGTGCAGGTCAGGGACTTCCCAGAGCCTTCATTGTCCTGTGGAGCAGGGGCAATTGACTATGTGAAGAAGGGTGAAGAACTCCAGGCAGAGGGAGGGAAACAGGAGAGCCCGGTGTCCTGGACCCCAGGGAGGCAGTGCCGCCATCACAGCTGCAGGCTCTAGAAAAGTCAAGAGGATGAGGACTGAGCATCTGGCTTTGGTGATAAGGACATTTCTAATGCGTATGAGGACAGTGAAAGGAAATTTTATTTATCAAATGATAAGGAATTAAGAACTGAGTGGGTGATAAGGAAGAGGAGATGGTATGTGTAGGCCAACCTTTCAAGAAGCTTGGTTGTTCATAGAAGAAAAGCAATAGCAGGGAAAAGGAAATCTAATTTTATAATGCCTACCTGGGAAGTACAGGCCCCCTCAGAGACTGCTGGCAGGAGCTGTGTGACCCCTTCTCTTTTCTCTGCCCTGGCATCTACCCACATGGAAGAGGGGCTGTCACCTTCCCCTCTGCCGCCCTGAAGCGCACGCTGGTATCCTCGGTGCAGGTGGGCGCCTGCCCTGGGGTACACAACCTATCCCAAGTGAATTCAAGAGTGGGAGTGAGTGGGAGTTCGACTGACACTTGTTTTCAGAGGAGATCTCAGCTGGGCAGGTGCAGATCGATCATTTCTACGTGTGCCATTGTCTTATTATTCAGCCACTAATCACTTCAAGGTGAATATGAAACCCACAGAAACAGAGGCAACTCAAGCCCCCCTCCCTTCCCTACCTCTGAGGGGATCGGAGCCATGCTGGTCTGGGAGTCCTAGTTCATTACACCTGAGGGAACCCGCCGATGATGCGGGCACGTCACTGACAGCCGTCTTGTGTTGTGGGCAGATTCCTGTGGACCCGCAGAGCAACGACCCGAGTCAGTCTGACAAACAGGACATCCTCTGCTTGTGCTTCAGCCCCTCAGAGGAAACCCTGCTTGTCAGCACCAGTAAGAACCAACTCTACAGCATCACCATGTCCCTGACGGAGATCAGCAAGGCAAGTCTCTCCCAGCAACGTTTCTGTCCAGACTTTTCTCATCTGTCTTCGTAGCAGAATTGGTCTCTAGTTTTTTTCTTGATGCCTTTGTCTGCTTTTGGTCTCAGGGTAATACTGGCCTCATAGAATGAGGTGTAGAGATGAGGCTGAAGAGAGAGAATTGTTTTGTTTTTAAGGTAAGCGAGATCTAAGTGTATTTAAAAGCTAACAGGCCCATATATCAAATCATGTTGTATATCCCAAAAGAATGCAATGTTATATGTCAGGTATATCTCAGTTTTTTTAAAGGTGCTATCCAGTAGAGCATTTTTGAAAGTATCACACATCAAATGAGTTTTTGAAAGTTTGGGAACTACTACTTAAAAGTTACTATGTGACTTTGGATAAATTTCTTTGGATTAAACCTTTCTGGGCATCACTTTCCACATATTTTCAGCGGGAGATTGTAAGACATAGCCTCTTTTTCTTTTATTTTCTTTCTTTCTTTCTTTTTTGAGGTAACATATATAAATTTCAGGTGTCTAACATTATAATTTGACATTTGTACATACTACATCGTGCTTACCATCAAAAGTCTAGTTTCCATCCATCACCATACAATTGAACCCTTTTCCCCATTCTGCCCTCCTGCCCGTCTTCACCCCAACCACCAATCTGTCATCTGCCTCTCTGAGCTTGTTTTTGCTTTTTTGCTTGTTAGTTGGTTTTTAATATTCCACATACAAGTGAAGTTCATATGGCATTTGTCTTTTCCCATGAGGGCACCCACCTGACTTATTTTACTTAGTGCAATACCCTCCAGGTCCATCCGTGTTGTGGCAAATGGCAGGATTTCACCTTTTTTATAGCTGAGTAGTAGTCTGTTGTATGTATATGCCACCTCTTCTTTATTCGTCTATCCATCAATGGACACAGGTTGTTTTCATAAGAAGTAAGTAAAGGAGATAATGCTGTCTGCCCAGTGCTCTCAGGTGGGGTCTTTCTGGCCACCTACACTTGTGGTACCATGAATCCAGCGCTGTTTTTAACCTGCAGATTTAGAAACTATTTTTATCATTTCACCTGGGGGAACTAATTCACTCAAAAAGGACTAATTTGATGGCCAGATCTCCAATTTGTTCACTTTCTCTGTCTGGAGGGGTGAGCTCATTGCAGATCCTCTCTCCCTCCAGGTGGCAGGGCCTCTGAGAAGGAAGTCTGCATGGGGAGGAAAGAACTAGGCCAGAGAAGTTGGCTCTTCTATGGAGGGGAGCATTCCCATTCTCTCTCCTCGACTGTAAAAGTCTTCTGCCTGTGCCTATGCCTACGCTCTACCTTCCTGCCCCTGAGTTATACTCCATTTTGATGCTAAAGTGGTCTTTTCAAAACCCATATCTGGTCACTGCAAGATACAACCTCCTCCACCACCACCACCGTCATCACAGCTGTGACCCCTCAGTGGCCTCCCTGTGCTCTTGAGGAGACCAAACTTGGCTGCCCCAGCCCATCCCATCATTCCACCTAATAAGGCTGACCTTTCCCATCACTGTGACTCTGCATGTTCCTTCCTGCCAAGAGGCTTGTGCAAACACTGTCCTGTCTGCCTGGAACGCTCTTTCCTCCTCTCTTCCCCATATTAGTTCTTGCTCATCCTTCAGAGAACAAAGCTAATAGAGGCAAACGTTTGAAGGTACTAGAGAAAGAAGGGGTAACAGATGGAGAAGAATGGGTGCCTGCCCCCCTCCCCAGCACAGCACCTCTTTCTCTGAGGCAGTAGAAAAGGATGGATGATGCAGAATGTGAAGGAATTCGCATCTCAGCTTTTGCTTTGTCCTGGGAACAGACCCAAAATATCTACACCTCATTATATTTCCCAATCATCACTCCTCATGCAGGTGTCCCAGGTAAAATGCCTCTGATGGCAGACATCTGGAACCTATACACACAGTGTAATAGGATACATTTTAATTGGAAGTCATTCACCCAAGTCTCATTGCTGCTGGAGGTAGAGTAACTGGCCTCCCTGGGGAGAAATTTGGCAGTACTGATCAAGATTCTTAAAATCATCCCTACCATGTTTCTCTGCATCCCATTCTAGGACTGGGTCCGTTGTGTCAGTCCCAGCCTATTGATAGTCATGCTATCAGCTAGGAAGGCCCCAAGCACTGGCCCAGGCCCACATGTTTCCCCCACAGGGGCCAGTGTTGTAGCTGGACTGGCCTTTGTGGTTCTTAATGATTGTAGGATGCACTCCAACAAAAACCATCAGGGAAGTTGGAGGAGCAGGTCTTGGTGGGTACACAGCATGTGCCCAGGGGCCTCACAGAGAGGTCACAGGTGGAGAGAGAACACAGACCTGGGGCTCTCTGCCTTTGGTAGGGCACAAGGGTGGGGCGTCTAGGGTTGTTCAGGTTCATTCTTTAGTGCCTAATTGACAGTCTCAGAGTGGGAATTAGGGCATGGAGGAGAGAAGCGGTATCCCTGAAGTCATCAGTTATCTCGGTTATCCAGGGTTTTCTGAAAGAAGGGGTGGCTTGGTTCCTTATCTGGCTGTTTTGCTGGGCTTATAGAGCTGGCAATATGTTTCTTCAAGATGATGTTTTCAAACAGATGCCTCAACAATCAAAGCTGACCGTCAGGCACTTGGTTACAATAACAAAGCTTAATGCCGGCAGCATCTGAGGAAATAATCAGAGGTACACAGACTTACTGCAAGGAAATTAGTCTAGTTATTCCCAAGTAAGGAAAATTGGAGACCACTTAAATGTCCCCACCGTAGAGGAATGGCTAAATTAAAAATTCTGGTATATTCTTGGAATAAAATATTTTATTGCCATTGGAATAATGGTTTTTTTTAAATATTTTATTGATTTTTTACCGAGAGGAAGGGAGAGGGATAGAGAGTTAGAAACATCGATGAGAGAGAAACACCGATCAGCTGCCTCCTGCACACTCCCACTAGGGATGTGCCTGCAACCAAGGTACATGCACACCTCCTACTGGGGATGTGCCCGCAACCAAGGTACATGCCCTTGACCGGAATCGAACCCGGGACCCTTGAGTCCGCAGGCCGACGCTCTATCCACTGAGCCAAACCGGTTAGGGCTGGAATAATGTTTTAAAATAATATAGGCTTAGGAAAATATGCATAATATTAACATGATTGGTTCCCAGCCTGCTAATGTCCTTAGATAGTATGAAAGCTGAAATGCACAGCCAGCCTTTTGCTCACTTTGCCAGATCTCATTCTCTATGATTTCTCCAGGGGGAGCCTGCCCACTTTGAGTACCTGATGTACCCATTACACTCAGCATCCATCACCGGTCTGGCTACTTGCATCCGCAAACCCCTCATTGCCACCTGTTCTCTGGACCGATCCATACGCATCTGGAATTATGAGTCAAAGTAAGGAATGCAAAGGCTCTGTTACTTTAATATGCAGGATTTGGGTTGTTAAATCTTTCATGTGAGTTATTTTAGAGAGTTTTAAATTTTAATTACTTAGAAGCTTTCAGTTGGGAAAAAAAATTATTTTTAAGTCAAGTCAGTCAACTGCCTTCTCTTTTCACTCTTATATGAGCTAGAAAATGACTTTGTGCTTTATTAAATGCTTGCTCCATGCCAGACACTGTGCTAGGCTCTAGGGACTCCAGTATCTCACCTTATTCCATGACCTCCTATGTCCTTCCAGCTCTCCTACCCCCTTACTCCCACTAGATCTGCTTTTGACCTCAGAGAGCTCGCCAGACTGTTATTTATCCTTTTTTCTCTCCTCATTGCCTGCAACCCCCCTCAACTCCCTAGTGATATTTTTTGCCTCCTGGCATAGCTTCCCTGAGAATCTGTGACCTAGATTGGCCCCACACCATAATTTCTTTGTTCTTGTGCGCAGTTGCTGGGGCTGCTGAAAGATAAAATGTGAAATCCTTCTGATTTGGGAAATCTAAATGGAGCTGCACATTCAGCATCACTAGATAACCCCCTGACCAGTCTCCCTACTTGCCATACTCATTGCTCCTATCTTCAAATAACCAAACTCTAGAAAAGAGGGAAAGCAATCATTGCAAGCAACAAAGTGTCTCAAATGCTGTGATAAAAAATACATACCAGGGGAGGGCTCGAGGGATTTAGCAGGCTAGACTGATAATGCAGTAATTGACCTTCCTCACAGCACTCTGGAACTCTACAAGGAATACCAGGAAGAGGCCTATACCATCAGCCTTCACCCGTCTGGTCACTTCATTGTAGTAGGGTTTGCTGACAAACTACGCCTCATGAACCTACTCATTGACGATATACGTTCATTCAAAGAATATTCTATCAGAGGATGCAAAGAGGTAAGAACTGCTGGAGATAACGGT
The DNA here is from genome assembly GCF_000412655.1 of Myotis brandtii. Lineage (NCBI taxonomy): Eukaryota > Metazoa > Chordata > Mammalia > Chiroptera > Vespertilionidae > Myotis > Myotis brandtii. Next base: position 2,169,052 of record NW_005358250.1, read on the forward strand.
CCAGTTTCTTGGAATGCCGGGGCTGAAATATCAACTAACACACTCGAGGGAGGTGGGGCCAAAAGGTGTCTTAGAAAACTTCAGTGGCTTTAAAAAGAAAAGAATCCAATTCTCCCACCAAACTTACTGAGTCTATGGCTCTGTTGCCTTTTTCGTATTCTCACCAAAATCTTTAATTGGGCCCAGCCCTGTGAGATCCCACCTGCCGTAGGTCCTCTCTGTGATTGTGGAGTAATACAAAAGCATTGAAAAGGAAGGCTTACCACAGAGTCAGAGTCACAGCTGGGAAGGCGAGGCTGGAGCCTGGGAGAAGCTCAGAAGTCAGCAGAGAGGCAGTGGGCAGTCCATCAGCTTTCCCGGCATGACCTGCAGGAACAAGACGTGGTTCCAGGAGTCACTTCCCTACTCTGAAACTTCTACAGACAAATGAGTGCTCTGCTCTGTGAACGAAGCAGTTTCATACTTAATGCACATGGCAGTGAGCTACAGTAGTTGTCAGCCAGTTCTCAGTATGTTGGTACCTTGCCCCAATTCCCACCTCCACACATGGTTTCAGCCTGAACTCTTTAAATATAAATATAA
>NW_005358250.1:2169660-2180691 GCF_000412655.1 Myotis brandtii
TGATTTCCCCCATTGATTTTTTTTAGCGAGAGTGGAAGGGAGAGGGAGAGACAGAGAGAGAGAAACATCGATGTGAGAGAGACACATCAATTTGTTGCCTCCTCCCACACACTCCCTGACCAGGGATGGGGATCAAGCCTGCAACTGAGGTATATGCCCTTGACCAGAATTGAACCCAGAACCCTTCAGTCCGAAGGTCAACACTCTATCCACTGAGCCAAACCAGCTAGGGCTCAGCCTCAACTCTTTGAGAAAAGGAGGACTTGACGGTAACAGAACGAGACTGCTCACTTTTTTCATGCTTGCTCTCTGGCTGTATTTCCTTGTAGTGTGCCTTTAGCAATGGAGGTCACCTGTTTGCTGCAGTAAATGGAAACGTGATTCACCTTTTCACCACCACAAGCCTGGAGAACATCACAAATCTGAAAGGACACACAGGGAAGGTAAGTGGGTGTGGAGGAGCACAGAGTCCAGCATTATGCTAGCCAATGGGGAATAAGTGATGAAAAGAGAAGCGAGTCCTTTACTCTTGGAGCTCATTGTCTACTTGGGGGAAGAGACAATAAAACAGATGCACAGACAAATTTAATTACTAGTTGCCATAAATTCAATGAAAGGAAAACACGAGGTGTTATGAGAGGAAATAATGAAGGAATTGGCATAATGAAGGAAATTGGGTGTTCACAAAGGCTTGGTCCTAGAGGAATGGGTAGGGATTAACCACACAGAGCTGGTGGGATAGTCATTGCAGATAGGGCTCCAAAGACACTTAGGTGGGAGAGTGCATCGTGTGTCAGAGGAACTGAAATGTCTGTGGGGCTGGAACATAGGTATCAGGATAAAACTTGAGGTGAGCTGACATTGGAGAGGTTAGAACAGCGGTTCTCAACCTGTGGGTCGCGACTCTTTGGGGGTCGAACGACCCTTTCACAGGGGTCGCCTAAGACCATCAAAAAACACATATATAATTACATATTGTTTTTGTGATTAATCACTATGCTTTAATTATGTTCAATTTATAACAATGAAAATACATTCTGCATATCAGATATTTACATTACAATTCATAACAGTAGCAAAATTACAGTTATGAAGTAGCAACAAAAATAATTTTATGGTTGGGGGTCACCACAACATGAGGAACTGTATTAAAGGGTCGCGGCATTAGGAAGGTTGAGAACCACTGGGTTAGAACCTTGTAGGCATTTAAGGGTTTTTATACTTTATCCTTGTTCCTCGAAATCACTGAGGACTCTCAGGGCAGAGAATGATATGACCAGATTTGCATTTTAAAAGCTTACTTTGGCTACAGAGTAAAGAATGCATTTAAAGAAATAAGGATGTCTACACGATAGAAGATAGTATTTTGAACCAGGGTGGAGGTGGTACAGATAGGGAGAAGTGGATGAATTTAAAAGATATTTAGGAAGTAAGACCAATAGGTAAAGAAGATAGAGTGGATATAGGGCATGAAGAAAAGGGAGGGGCCAAAGATTAAAAGGCTTAAGAAGATGTCAGCAGATGAATTTGGAGAGAAAAAGCAATAGAAAAAGAAAGGCATTCTAGGCTCGAGGACGTGTTACAGATGGTAGAAGGGGAGTATAAATAGGATGGTGGCTTGTGGTTTCTATGGCTGGCACATTGGGCACACTTGAGGAGCGATAGAAGAAAGAGCTGGAGAAATTGCCTGTATCCCAGAGTGTTGTATGCCAGGCCAAGGAATTGGACATTGGCCTGTAGGTGATGAGAAACAACTGAAAGGATGTAAGAAAGGACGTAACGGGATCAGAAAGGTAATTCTGCAAATGGTATTGAGGATGGCTGAGACAGGAGGAAAGTTGAATGATGGAGCCCCGCTAGGAAGTGAGGGTGGAGAATGAGTTAGGAACTAAACCATGGCTTTAGTAGTAGGGACAGAGAGAAAAAAGATGTTAAGTCCCATTTGGACATGTTATGTTTGACATGTCCAGGAAGTACGGAGGTCAGGAAAGAAGTCAAGGCTGATATTAAGATTCCGGGGACTAGGGTGGAGTGGATTAGATCACCAGGGGCCTGTGTGGAATCTGAGAAGGATCTTGGGCAGGAGACAGATGGCCAACATTTAAAGGATTGTTAAAAGAACAGAAAGACTCCAAGGAAGGTACAAAGAGAACCTGGCATCAGGGACTTGTAGCAAAGAAGCCAGGGAACTAGTTCCAAAAGGATAAAGCAGTCGCTGGCATGGAATATCAGAGAGAGGTCCTGCAAAGACTAAAAACTCACCATTGACTTTAGCAATGGAAGTGCTATAAACACACACATTATGGAGAGGGGCTTCGCAGTGGGATTGGTCTTCAAGCGACTGTGGAGACACAGATGAAAGTACACTGTGCTATTCCAAATAAGTCCTTCCCCTCAAGCAGAGCTGGAGAGCTCTTGTTTTATGGCCTGACCATCCATCCCCTGGGCAGAATCCCTGCTCTGCTTTTCAGGAGTGACCCCTTCAGTCCGAGTGGCACTTGCAGAGGGAGAGGGATGGAAGCCCCTGGTCTTTTCAGCTCTCCCCTCATGATTGGGAACCAGCATCCGCAGACCCTCGATATTCTTGGTCTCCTACAGTTGGAGTAGAGCTCCCACCAACAGTGGGGACTGGCTGGGGGGAGGGGGACCAGTCCTCTTGGCCATGCCTGCCTAGAATAGAGCTTCTGAGTAGGGATAAGAAACACTAGCGGTCTTCCCTCCCCAGGGTGACACCGTAGCCAAAGACGGAGAGCTGGAGGGAGAGGGAGCCCCATCTTTTGGCCACACCTGCCCAGAGTGCACAAGAGTAAAATTCTTGGAGCAGAGCAGGTCATGGCTCAAATGCCACAGCTTCTGTTCTTACTGAGGCTGAGTAGATTTACTTGAATGAATGTTTTTACATTTGCTATATGCCCTTAGGACAATTTCCAGAGACTTTACATACTTGACTGTATTATTTTTAACAGTTAACTTATTTTTTTTAGGGGGGTGGGGTCAGCTAAGAGACTTAATCTGCTATTTCAGAGTAGAGAGGTCCTTTCTACTATTTTTGCAACTTCCTGTGAATATATAATTATTTTTTCCCCAAAAAAAGTGTTTTATTAAACATAGTCATAATTGAATGGTTGTAGCATTATAGGAACCATTACAATTTAGTCTTGCCATTCTAAGGTAAAAAGGAAATGGGAATATTTCATCTACCATATTTTGCAAGCATCTTGGCAAACAGAATATGAATATTCTGTTTCGTGCTGACTGGAGGGTATGTACCAGGAAAGGACATTCTGCCTCAGTCTAGTGCAGTGGTCGGCAAACTGCGGCTCGCGAGCCACCGACTTCTGCACATGGGCCACAAAGTTTCAATCACACTGTACGTGCGCACCCGCACGTGGTATTTTGTGGAAGAGCCACACTCAAGGGGCCAAAGAGACGCATGTGGCTCGTGAGCCGCAGTTTGCCGACCACTGGTCTAGTGGAACACGTGAAGAGTTCATGCGCCTCTGCCATGTGAGGGCTGTGCACGTGTGTGCGTCCTCTTCACTGGGCATGTCTTCATCCCCTGCAGATTCGTTCCATTGCGTGGAATGCAGATGACAGCAAACTGATTTCTTGTGGCACAGACGGTGCTGTATATGAATGGAATCTGTCCACAGGAAAGAGGGAGACGGAATGTGTGATCAAGTCCTGCAGCTACAACTGTGTAACCGTCTCCCCTGATAGCAAAATTATCTTTGCTGTTGGATCTGACCATACCCTCAAGGAGATCGCCGATTCTTCCGTGAGTCTGCCTGCCCCTGCCCGGTCGCTGGGCTGCTGCTGACCTGCAGGGGACAACCCCTGTGGTTACCACAGAAAGAGGGTTGTGAGAACAGGGGCTCTTCTTCATGGAGTCACACCTGGCTCCCCGTTCCTTTTCGGTCATCTCAGTTCTTGTTACTTCTGGAATTTTCTGCCCAGTGCCCTACCTGACTGGGCTAAATTGTGGGGCCCTTTTTCACTTGGATTTTGCTTGCTACCTAGACCTTCTCTCCACCCTCCAGGCATGGAGCTCAGCAGCATTTCGAACCTGCACCCTTACTCTAGATCTGCACTTACTTTCCTGGGGTAGAAGCAAAACTGTAGTTATTGCTGTCACCTTGGCTTGCCACCGTATTCATCTGAGACCCCCAAACTCTGAAATGGTGGCAGTAGCTCCCAGTGGTTGAGGGAGGAGAGAAGAGCTCAGCAAGGACGCCGCCTCCTCGCGTGGCTGTGTCCTTCTCCAGGAGCCCAGCGGCAGCTGGTCTTCATTGATTTCTCTCGCTTTCCTTTGGTGCTCGTCACTCTCCGGGTCCTGATATCTGGGGAAGGACAGAGGTACCACGGCAGCAAACTGACCCGAGGCAGGTTTCCCCAGGACCGAAACAGCTTGGAGCAGGGTGTCTCACCACTGTGCCCAGGTAGCTTAGTCCTGGTTCTGTGGTGGCTTTCTCAGTGCGGCACCAGAACAAAGCTCTGGGAGGGCAGAGCCATGGTTCTCCCTTCTTGGTGCTGCCGACCAGCCAGCACCCACTGCATGGCCCAACGCAAGCATCCGATCAATGTCTGGTGGGTAGGCACATGGGTGGGTGAGTGGGAGTGGGGGTGATTTAATATGTGCAGGAATGAGTTCCTTGATAATATAGCTTTGTTTATGTAATGGACATGAATGAATGCTTGCTGAATGCATTTATGATCCACATCCTGTTCTGCATTTGAGGTGCATGGTAATATAGCAGCCAAGGAGCCCAATGCTACTTTCTAGGTGGGTGAGTTGAGGCAAATAACCTACCATTTCTGTGACTCTATTTCAGGGGTAACAGTCACTCCATCAAAGGGGTTTTGTGAGGATTTAATGAGTTACAACATACAAAAGCCATAGAATGATGGTTGGCACCTAATAGGTGCTGTTTGAAAGGTTCCCTTTATTAGTGTTATTCCTAACTTGTGGAACTGTTTATATCAATCAAGCAGCCAAGAAATATTTAGTTTGTGCCTTTTATGTGCTGAGCACATTTGCAGGTGCTGTCTGAAGTAGGAGACACCCCCCTTTTTTTTAATCCTCATTTGATATTTTTTTCATTGATTTTTAGAGAGAGTGGAAAAGAGAGAGAAAGGCAGAGAGAAACAGCAATGTGAGAGAAACACATCAACTGGTTGCCTCCTGCACGAGTCCTGACCAGGGCCCTGGCCAGGGAGGAACCTGCAACCCAGGTACATGCCCTTGATGGGAATCAAACCTGGGACCATTTGGTCCGCAGGCCGATGCTCTATGTGCACTGAGCCAAATCGACTAGGGCGACACATTTTTTAAAAATATGTTTTTATTGGTTTCAGAGAGAGGGAAGGAGAAGGAGAGAGAGACAGAAACATCAATGATGAGAATCATTGATCGGCTGCCTCCTGCATGCCCCCTCATCGGGATTGAGCCCATAACCTGGGCATGTGCCCTGACCGGGAATTGAACCTTGACCTCCTGGTTCATGGGTCAAGGCTCAACCACTGTGCCATACTGGCCGGGCAGAGACATATTTTTTAAATACAGAACTTGCTCTAACATTGCTATTAGAGGAGAGGAAGAGAATGACTTGGGAACCTGGGGGCATGGCTCACCCCTCACACTGAGCAGAGCTGTCTTTTCTCCAGGTTCTTCGGGAGATACCAGCATTTGATGTCGTCTACACAGCCATTGTTATCTCTCACTCGGGCCGCATGATATTTGTGGGAACCTCAGTGGGAACCATACGTGCAATGAAGTACCCTCTGCCTTTGCCGAAAGAGTTCAATGATTACCAGGCCCATGGCGGTCCTATCACCAAGGTGAGAGAGTCCCCTCTCTTCAGGGGTCCAGTCCCAGAACCAGCAGTCAGTAGATCCATTTGATCCTGTCCCCACATACCTTCTTCACCCCATCAACCCGCAGTGTCTTTTCTGTCTCCTTACTTATTCATCCAGCCATCCCTTCAATAGACATTTATTGGCTATTAATATTCTTTGTTTCACCTAATCACAGAAATTTATCCTAGGAGCCCTAACCGGTTTGGCTCAGTGGATAGAGCGTTGGCCTGCGGACTCAAGGGTCCCAGGTTTGATTCCGGTTGAGGGCATGTACCTTGGTTGTGGGCACATACCCAGTGGGGAATGTGCAGGAGGTGGCTTATCGATGTTTCTCTCTCATCGATGCTTCTAACTTTCTATCCCTCTCCCTTCCTCTCTGTAAAAATAAAATATAAAAAAATTAAAAATTAAATAAAAAGAAATTTATCCTAGGAAATAAGTGGATGCACCTAAAGATTTATGCACAGATGGTTCACCACAATATTATGGATAATGAAGGGCCATTTGAGAGATGCTGGAGGTGCCTCACCCAGACCTCCTCTCCCCGGCCAGTGCATTCCTCCCAGCTCTGAGTGTTGGCTGATCACAGCTCTCCACCTCCTCCACAGAAGGCCCTGGACTAAAAGGAGTCATAGCCCAGGAGATGAGCCCTCCCCCATCCTGAGACCTTCCTGGGGGTAACAACCTGAGCACACATTTGTAAATTGTCCCTCCATTCTCCCTTCTAAAACAGCAGCGCTTCTGTTTACATGGAGTTCTGAAGAACAGGCACTGGGAGAATGTGTAGCTCCTCCCCCCATCCCCCTCTTACTCCAGATTGAAAACAGCAACACCTGAGGCTTTTCACTAGGTCCCAAATCCTATTGGCTTGCCTGTAGACACTGTCCTTACTAGGAAAGGATTTTTCATTATAAACTGGAACATTCCTGTATTGAGCCAGTTCTTGTTCCAAAGCAGATTCCTATGACATAGTCCCTCCCACCTTCCCTTCAGATCTACTAAGTTTTATGGATAAGATGTTTAGTTTTCTGATTATAAAAGCAATGCATGTTTATTTTAGAAATAAAAATCCTCATAATAATATCATTAATAATTGGGTGCATTTGAAACGTCTTCTCTTTTATGTATATAGTTTGTATGTTTTACAAAAATTTAGTTTATACTATATATTCACTCTTTTGTAGCCTTTTTTTAAAACTTAATGCTATTAGCACTTTGCCATATTCAGTAATTAAATTGTCCTCAAAAGCATGATTTTAGTAGCTACACAGATATTCTTTCATGTGATGAACCATAACTTATTTAACTCTTCTCTTATAACTAGGTATTTAAGTTACCTTATAAATGCTAATGAGTGTCCTAGTCTACAGACTTTCAAGGGCATCTCTGATTATTTCCTGAGGCGAAGTCCCTAGACAGAGAGAATTCCTGAGGGCAAGAGCGTGGCCATCTTTAAGGTTTTTGACACATACCACTGATTGTGGGAAGATATTTTCATAGTTGGCTCTTTTCTGTGTGTGTGTTTCATTTTGAAATAATAATAGATTCACAGGAAATTTTAAAGATAGCATAGAGGTCCTGTGTACCCTTCACCCCGTTTCCCCTAGTAGTTACACCTAAACTGACTATAGTATAATACCAAACCAGAAAGTTGACATTGGGACAATATGTGTGTGTAAGTCTCTGTCGTTTTATCTCGTGCATAGATCTATGTACCCACCACTGCAATCAAGATACAGAACTATGCCACCATCACAAAGAGCTCCCTCATGCTGCCCTTTTATAGTCACCCCCAGCTCCCTCCCACCCCCAGCCCTAGTCCTTGACAGCCAGTCATTTGTTTTCCATTTCTAACATTTTGTCATCTTGGGAATGTTACATAAATGGAATCACACGTATGTGACCTTCTGAGAGTGGCTTTTCCCTCTCAGCCTAATGTCCTCGAGATCCCTCTAAGGTGTTTCATGTCTCAATAGTTTATTCCTTCTCCCTGCCGAGTGGCGTTCCATGGGAAGGCTTTACCATAGTTTTCCCAACCATCATCTATTGTAGGATATTTTTATTTCTCCCAGTTTTGGGCTACTACAAATAACGTTGTATGAACACTTATGTATAAGCTTTTGTGTGGACCTACGTTTTCATTTCTCGGGGATAAATGCCCAGGAGTGCCATCGCTGGGTCATATTGTAAAGGTATGTTTCATTTTTCAAGAGCCTGTCAGCCACCAGCAGTGCACGAGAGAGAGTTTCTCCACATCTCGGCCAGCGTTCGGTGGTGTCACTATTATAGTTTAGCTGTTCTAATGGGTGTGTGGTGCTATCTCACCGTGGTCTTAATTTGTAGTTCCCTAATGGCTGAACACCTTTTTGTGTCCTTATTTGCCATCTGTACATTCTCTTCTGTGAAATGTCTCCATATCTTTTGTCCACTTTCTAGTTGGACTGTTTGGGCTTTTTACTGTTGAGTTTTGAGAGTTCTTTGTACAGTCTAGATAATAACTGACTCTTAAAATTCCAAATCTACAGAGACCTAGTCTTGCTTCTTTTATTAATTACCAGGAACCCGTGAGAGCTCCTGTTTCATCCTAACCCAGCATTGCGTCTTCCTCCCCATGAGCTGTGCCTGGGCCTGCATGGGGGACGGGGGGGCTTGCACAATGGCCAGTCCTGTCACCCAGGGCCTCAGAGAGCCTCCTCTTCATGGGCTTTTTCTCAGATGTTGCTCACCTTCGATGACCAATTCCTGCTGACGGTCTCCGAGGATGGCTGCCTGTTCACCTGGAAGGTCTTTGATAAGGATGGTCGGGGAATCAAGCGAGAGAGGGAGGTGGGCTTTGCCGAAGAGGTGCTTGTGACTAAAACAGACATGGAAGAGAAGGTAAGAAATGGATCTGATGAAGAGGATGTGGAAATTCCTTACAGATTGCGTCCAGACTCCTGGGCTGGCATTCGAGGCCCCCTACAGGCTGGCTGCACCTGTGCCCGGAGCCCGCTGCACATTCTCTGCCCACACGGCCATGCCGCCCCCCTCACTGGCCCTTGGTCTGTTCCCACCGCACCTGCCTGTCATTCCGCCGCGTGCCCATCTGATGCTGTGCACTAGCTTTTCTCTCCCTACTGGTTAAAGGCGGGAACCATGACATACAATTCTCTTGTATGACCAGCAGTTTCTAGCCCATGGAAGACAATCAGTAAATACTGATAAAACTGAACTGACACACTGAATATCCCAGTTGTATCTGTGAAACTTAATAGCTGCTAATATAGGAAGCCTTCTTAAAAAAAAAAAAAAAGGAGGTATTTATAAAACATTCCTGAAACCCATTCCTCTTAACAAAACAATAAAAGTAATAGCCAATAACCAACATTTTTTTAGGTTTGCCACACACCAGGCACTGTGCTAATGATAAGCATTTTCTCATTTAAAACTCACTAGGATCGCCAAAACCGGTTTGGCTCAGTGGATAGAGCGTCGGCTTGCGGACTGAAAGGTCCCAGGTTCGATTCCGGTCAAGGGCATGTACCTAGGTTGCGGGCACATCCCCAGTAGCCAATAACCAACATTTTTTTAGGTTTGCCACACACCAGGCACTGTGCTAATGATAAGCATTTTCTCATTTAAAACTCACTAGGATCTATGAAGAAGATACTACTGTAATTCTCCTGTGTTTCAGGAAATGGTTTCACAGAGGTTGAGTGATGTGTCCAAAGTCACTGAGCTAATAGGTTGCAGGACCAGAGTTCTGATCCGGATTTAGTCTAGAGTCCATTCTCTTTATCCCAAAGGGCCTTCCCTCCTGTTCATGTAAAAACTGCATCCAGATGTGTTTTGAGAGCTTCGAGGGCATAGCTGTGCCTCACTCCCCTCACTAGGATCTATGAAGAAGATACTACTGTCATTCTCCCGTGTTTCAGGAAATGCTTTCAGAGAGGTTGAGTGATGTGTCCAAAGTCACTGAGCTAATAGGTTGCAGGACCAGAGTTCTGATCCGGATTTAGTCTAGAGTCCATTCTCTTTATCCCAAAGGGCCTTCCCTCCTGTTCATGTAAAAACTGCATCCAGATGTGTTTTGAGAGCTTCGAGGGCATAGCTGTGCCTCACTCCCTAAGGGAGGAGCTGAATGGATGATAAACTCAAGAGGCTTGGGGCAGATGGGAAAACTATGCAGTCGGTGCTGTTCACCCAGAATCCAAAGTGCACTTACCAAATACCTACTGTCCACTAGGTGCTGGGGGTGCCTGTGTGAAACAGGCATGACCCTGTGCTCAGGAAACTCACCGTCAAATGAGGGGTGGAGACAAGTAAAACCTTCAGACCAGCAATGCCGAAATGGCCCAGAGCAGGATGATGGGACCCTCGCATTTTCTGGGGGTCCCTCCTAGAGCTCCCGGAACTTTCTGCAGGAAAGGCACAGTAGGGGGCGGGGGAGAGCCTTTGAGAGTTGGAGTCTGACCTACTGCAGGCAGGCAAATAGGTTTCCTCTTCCTTCTCTGTTTTCTTCTCTTTTCCTCCCAGAGGGTAGGGGAAGAGACTCAATAGGAGACACCAGCCTGCACCGAAAGCCTGAGGTGTCTGGGCTGCCGCCTGCCCCCTCCCGCAGCTGGGAAATGACTGGTGCATGCACCGCTCATCCCGAAACGCCCTTCTCTCCCAGCGTCCCCGAGACCACACGTTCTTATTATTCCTTGTGAGCCTCTCTGACTGCTCCGCCCTGGCTCTTCCTCCTCCCGACCTTTAAAAGTCACATTCCCAGACTTCCCAGCTTGCTTGCTTGCTTTATATTCTATGTCACTCTCTCGGGCCACGATTTACCCACTCGTTCAGCCATTCACTTATTCGTTCATGCAGCTGGTACTTACAGAGGAGTCTGCTGTGTACCAGACACTGCACTAAGGCCTGGGATCACAGAAATGAAGGGCATAGAGGGCCCTTTAGCGTATAGCCTGGGAGGAAGTATAGGTGAAATTTAAAAAGGGAATTAAGGGTGTAATGGGCGTTATGAAGGCACAATGCTGTGAGGGCACAGGGAGGGGACCCTGACCCAGGCCAGGTGGTACCAGAGGAAGTGAGCCTTGGAGGGAGCCTTCCAGAACAAAGGGGGAAGGATCTTAACACGGAGGAATAAGTGTGTGCAGAGGGATGACAGAGGGTTGCTCTGGGGAAGATTCTCCTGGC
>NW_005358250.1:2181479-2197724 GCF_000412655.1 Myotis brandtii
GAGAAACAGTCTTCATCCCCAGTCCTCTCACCTCTTCACACCTTCACCCACACCCAGTCAGGCCCACGTTCCCTAAAATCTCTCCCGAATCTTTCCATTACTCTCTGCTCCTCTAATCTCCCTACGCCACCTCTAATCAAGCCCCTCCCATCCCCCACGGGCTTGTGCCGTACCCCTGCCTTCAGTCCTCTGATCTAGCCCGTGCTGCACGCTGCCGTCAGAGAGGTCTTTTTAAGGCCAAAGTCAGCTTAACCAGGTTAGATGAGGGCCTTCGGAAGCCCTGTAGGTGAAATCAAAATTTCTTAGCATGGCTTACAGGGACCTTGATGGTCTGACCCAGTCTCAGCCTCCTCTCTCACCCTCGGCCTCCTACCTCACCAAATCACAGGCAGTGCCCTGACCAGGCATCCTCGCTCTTACCTTCCTGACTTTGCACATGCAACTTGTGTTCATCTCTTGTCTCAGCACTTCCTGTGTGCCAGATGCACACTAGTCCACTGGCCAGGAAGTAGGGGAGACAGACCAGAAGAGATGAATGGGGGTACACACACCTGTGTTCTCACCTCCTCTGTCATCAACATTAACTCTTTTTTGAGTGAGGGGGTGTGTAGTACAGTATTTTATCAAACTTGGCAATGGTGAATACTGTGGATTGGAAGAAGAAGACATTAGACAGAGGAACCAGGAAGTTGGAAAGACTTAAGACCTAAATTAAAGTAATAACAGTGAGGCCAGGCAAAGCATCACAGACCCTGAGAGGGACAAATGAATAGTCCTCAGAACCGCCCAGCTTTAGCACTTATCACAATTCATAATGCTATGTGTATTCTCTGACTGTAAGTTCCATGGGGGCAGGAATCATGGCTCAACAAATGTTTTTGGATGCCTGCTAGGTGTTGGGCACTGTCCTAGGTACTTGGGATATATCAGCGTACAAGGCCAACAAATATCTCAGACTTCTTGGAACTTAAATTCTAGTGGAGGGAGAAGACAAAGACAATAAACAAAATGATAAAGTATATTTTAGAAAGTGCCAAGATGTAAGGAAATAATTAAAAGTAGCGCAGAGTTGGGGGGAAGGGTGGTCATGAGTGCTGGGAATGAGAAGGGGAGAGTAGCAGGATAAAATGGTGTGGTCCACATAGCCCTCACTGAGCAGGTGCCATTTATTCATGTTTGCAGGAGATGGTTATTAGCATGTGCCTGGCACACAGCCGGGCTCACTGAATGCATGTTGTGAGGGTAGAGGAAGAAGCTCATATGTCTCCTAGTCTTTAGTCTGTGTGTTTTGTGGAGGATGATGAGAAGTTCTGGTTGAGACACATGAGTTGGAGGCTAAACAGAGGTGCCGGTCTCAGAGAGCTCAGGGCCACAGGTGTAAACAGTCCAAGTCACCCTCACTGTCAGTGTTCTTGATTCTGTGTCCTTCTCCCAAAGGCTCAGGTCATGTTGGAGCTGAAGACTCGTGTGGAAGAATTAAAGATGGAGAATGAGTATCAATTGCGACTAAAGGATATGAACTATTCAGAGAAGATTAAGGAGCTAACCGACAAGTTCATCCAGGAAATGGAGTCCTTGAAAACAAAAAACCAGGTCTGTTTGAGAGACAAAACCAACAACCACAAATATCAAGAAATCTTCTTTTCACTCCCATGTACTCAAGATGGAACTGGTATATGCTCATGCAATAAGATCCATGACAATGTGTGATCTGAAAGCATAGCTGATAACATCAGAAATGATTACGACAAAGTGCTAAGTGGAAAAAAAAGCAAAATATAAAACTCTATAGTGAATAGTATTAAATAAAATAAATACACATGGAACAATTTTTTAAGAAAATAGTTAACAGTGTGATTATCACTGGAAATTGGAATTATGGGTAATTTAAATGTTCTTTATACTTCTATGTAATTTCCAAATTCTCCTCAATGAGAATATATTACCTTTATGATCAAGAGAAACTTATTTTAAAATTAAAAAGGTCACAAGAAAAAGTAAGTATAGAAAGAAAAAAGCTAGCAGAGTATTGATCTCCGGATTGTCAGTAGGTTAAATAAAATTAGTCTAAATGGTCTTCCTCTAGTTAGATTTGGTCCAGGACTCTCTCAGAATAATTTCTTTGTTCTGCACTAATCTGCCTGGCCTTTCATCCAAAACTCCCTATTTTTAGCTCAAGGGATATTTGTTATTTTATGTTATCTCCGTGGGTCACACAGTTTGGCTAAACACACACACACACACACACACACCACAAACCTGACTGTTGATTTAATTATTTCATTCACTTAGTCAGCACACTGATTTGGGGCCCTCCGTAAGCTAAGCACAAACTTCGGTCCTGGAGTTGGCCCCTCCCCTGCCTGTGAGGAGCTTCCTGCTCTGGGAAAGGAAACACTTCCTCAGATGCTGACACATTCACATAGCCAAGGATTTTATTTAAAAATGTGCTGACAACAGAGAACTCCACTGAGTCCTTACCTTTTTCACCCCAAAATGCATTTGCTGCATGTCCAAAACTGACCTCATTATTAAGACCCACTTAGTAGAAGCATATAAATAGTGAAAGTATAGAACTTTCAGAGCAGAATGTAATGTAAATGAAAAGTGGTAGCTTGGTCGCTGCCCATAGAACAGTGCTTGGAACAACACACGGGCTTGGGAAATGTTTGTGGGTGAAGGTGGACGTCACTTGTAAAATGTGTTCTCACCTCAGCAGTGCTTTCAGCAGATGTGTAGAAACAAGAACATGTGACCCTGTGTTTTAGGTTTTAAGAACAGAAAAAGAAAAGCAGGATGTATTTCATCGTGAACACATGGATGACCTCCTGGACAAACAAACCCGGGAACTGCAGGACCTGGGTGAGTCCACAGTGGAGGCCACGTGGGCAGAAGGTAGCAGATGTCTGAGAGTCCCCAGACCCGGCAGAAGTCCTGGATGGTGAGGCTTTGTCTATATACAGGCTGCCTTTATCCCCTGGAACTCACCATGGTTGTTGTTTTTTTTTTAATATATTTTATTGATTTTTTACAGAGAGGAAGGGAGAGGGATAGAGAGTTAGAAACATCGATGAGAGAGAAACATCGATCAGCTGCCTCCTGCACACTCCCCACTGGGGATGTGCCCGCAACCAAGGCACATGCCCTTGACCAGAATCGAACCTGGGACCCTTGAGTCCGCAGGCCAACGCTCTATCCACTGAGCCAAACCGGTCAGGGCCTCACCATGGTTTTACTCCTGTGTATTTTTCTCATTCATTAAACACAGATTAAACACAAGCCAGTAGGGAATACGGAAACGTGCAGGTTTGGAGCCTGATCTACTGTCCCAGACTCACCATGTACTTGCTGGGAGCTCTGGGGAGTCACCCAACCTCCCTGGGCCTCAGTTACTCCTCTGTAAAATGAGGATACTACTATCTATTTTGCACACTCAAAATAGATAGACATTTCTACTTAGCCCTGAACCCCCAAGCATCCCATCTGTACTTTCTTCAAAACCTTGCTGCCTAGGCAGCAAAGGGGAGGGGGGTTGGCTGCCTGATGAGATGATGGAATTGTGGGCAGGAGAGGAAGACAGGCTCTGAGTCTTGGCTTTGGAGGCAGAGGTTCCGGCTGGTGCTGGAAGCGGGTGGAAAGCACCCAAGGCTCCTAGGTGTCCCTGAGGTTGGTGCCACTGTCTCACCTTAAACACCTTCCTTGCTTCTCTTCAGAATGTTGCAACAACCAGAAGTTGCTTCTAGAATATGAGAAGTACCAGGAATTGCAGCTCAAGTCCCAAAGGATGCAGGAGGAGTATGAAAAACAGCTTCGGGATAATGATGAGACCAAGAGCCAGGCCCTGGAGGAGCTGACCGAGTTTTACGAGGCCAAACTACAGGAGAAGACCGGCCTCCTGGAAGAGGTACTCGCAGGAAGCCAAGCTGTGCCTCCCTCCCACAGTATGGGCTGCAGCCCCGACCTCTGAACAGCCCAAGAGCTGTGGGAAGCCTCGCCTGACCTCCTCCCCCAACTTCCTTTCAGCGCGTGTGCCCTGCGACCTCTGTTTCAGACATTTGTTTGTAGACCAGGGGACTCACTGAGCCAGGAGGTGCTCTGGTTTTGAGACTAAAATTCCTTGGATGGACTAAGTGCATGCCTGTTGTTCTATCTTAGCTGTACCCTCAAGCCTTAAGAATTGGGGAGACCTTTCTAGAAGAAGCTTATAGAACCTGGAGAGGAACAAGGGCCCTGAATGATGGGGAAGATGGCTGTCTGAAGCCCCTTAATAACCTCTCTCTTACAAAATGAAGTCATTCCTCCACTGGTTTACCAGCCTGAGTGCTGGGTGACCAAGAAAAATAAAACATGGGGCCTGGTTCTCAGCTGGGTGAGGGAGGCGGTCACATTCATGGCCACTCATAAAGGTGTGCACGCAGATGAAGGGCACCGACCACGCTGGCCTGGGAGGTCAGGGAAGGATTGCAGGAGCTCATGCGATCCAGGAGGAATATAAGTTAGCATGACCAGGAGCCAGGGAAACGCAAGGCAGAGAACACCCAGGCAGAGCGAAGGGATAGATGCTCAGGCAGTGTGGGTTTTGCCAAAATACCTAGTTTCCCAAGATGAAGAGAAAATCGCGAGGGGCCAGATGGCCTCCTTTTGGCATGAAATGGCAGGTGGTGTGCTGAGAGTGAGGGGCAGGAGAGTCATGAGGTACGGAGTAATTTTTGAAGAAAATGTGTCAGAGCTCTGCCTCTAGGGATATTGAATCCACCCAGAGGGGAGAGAGGCTGGCCTTCCTCCTAGCGCCTCCCACACTGACCACAATGCATTTCTTCTTTGGAGTCAATAAGATTTCAACTCAGAACTTTCTTAGGGAGCCTCCACCTGGCACGCCATCTCAGCTAACCTGGCCGGGCTGCTTTCATGCCTTAGCAACATCTACCAGAAAAAGAGCAGGTGTTTGTGGGCCACGGAAGGCTTCAGGCAGAGCTGGCCTGGCCAGACTTCTGTCTGGCAGGGGTGTGGTAACGTGCGGTGGGCAAAAGGAAGCCTTTCTCAGGAGGCCATTGGGCCCAGTTTTCAAATCATCTTGTCTCTCTCAACCCTGGAAACACACAGTCCAGGGATGGCACATGCAGCCTGGGAGAGTGAGTGCCAGATCGACTGGCCTGGGAGGAAAGCAATTGATTCTGATATAATTGGAAATTTCCACCACTCGGTGGCAGTGAGCAAAGAGGAGCCATGCCCTAGCCCAGCCGTGGGCAAACTACGGCCCGCGGGCCGGATCCGGCCCGTTTGAAATGAATAAAACTAAAAAAAAAAAAAAGACCGTACCCTTTTAGGTAATGATGTTTACTTTGAATTTATATTAGTTCACACAAACACTCCATCCATGCTTTTGTTCCGGCCCTCCGGTCCAGTTTAAGAACCCATTGTGGCCCTCGAGTCAAAAAGTTTGCCCACCCCTGCCCTAGCCACTTGCCGAACTCCACCAGGCAGAGCTCCTTGTCCCAGCATCTGAGCTCTGGGGCTTGTACTCACTCAGCACCAATTATGGACCCGATGCTGTGCTGGGTGTTCACAGTGGTGAGCAGGGAGGTGTGGTCCTGCCATTGAGAGCTCCCATTCCAGTGGAGGACGCTGTCAAACAGGCAATTCCAATATAACCGAGTGATGGCCGAGTGGCAAGAAAGGATAGCTGAGCCGAGAGCTAGGAGTGAGTCGCGGGAAGAGGGCTGAAAACAGGGACAGCGTGTGCCAGCCCAGCAGCTGAGGGACATGCGTGTTTGGGGGAACGGAAGTTAGGTTACTCTGGCAAGAGCTTGGGGCTGGAGTGCCAGCTGAGGCTGAGAGGTGAGCTGGTGCTGTAGACCCACCTCAAGAGTCTGGACTCTATTCTGAGGACAAGGTGAGCCATGGAAGGCTTTCAAGTGGGAGGTAGCATGATCAGGTGTGTGAGTTAGAAAGCTCCCTGTGAGTAGAGAGTGGGAACAGGCGGGAGGGAGGCGTGACTGGAGATGGGAGTCTGGTCAGGAGGCCAAGACAGCAATCCAGGCAAGTGGCTTGGGCAGTGGTGGAGGCATAAAGGGAAGTGGACGGATTCAAGAACCATGTGGGAGGTGAAAGATCAGGGTTGACTGGATTAGGATCTGGGGGGGCAGAATTAAAGGTTCACTCATTCACTCAGGTATTTTCTGCAAACCTGCTGTGTGCTGGTATGTGTTGTACACTGGGAGTTCAATGGTGGGCATGATCAACAGGGTTTCTACCCTTGAAGAACTTATATCTAATGGGAGAGACAATCAAATAATTTCATAAATAAATATAAAATCACGAGTGTCCCAAGTTCAGCAAAGGAAAGATAGAGGAGGCCTGGATGAAGGCTAGAGGTAGAAGAGGGTTTGGGGGTGTTGGTAAGACAGTGGTTGAAGTGATGGGGCCTGAGGCCTAATCTGGTAGGAAAAGAAGGGAAGGTAGAAGGACAGACAGGAGGAATGTGGAAGTGTCGAGAGACCCATGGCCTCGGTTTCCATTTCTATAATAACCTCAGTCTCCCATTCCCCACGCGGGCCCCCTATGCTCATCTCGCCCCAGGCCCTCTTAGCACAAGGTGCCCAGCGCCCCTTCTCCCCGAGCACACACTCTCCCTCTCTCTGAGCCAGGCCCAGGAAGATGTCAGGCAGCAGCTTCGGGAGTTTGAAGAGACTAAGAAACAGATTGAAGAAGACGAAGACCGAGAAATCCAAGATATCAAAACCAAGTATGAGAAGAAGCTTCGGGATGAAAAGGAGTCCAACCTTCGGCTCAAAGGAGAAACAGGCATCATGAGGAAGAAGGTATCGGGCTGTTCCCTCAGAGGCCTGGCGGGGGCAAGGGCAGTGCTGCAGGGAAAGCGAGGGGCGGCGGGTGGACGGCAGTGGAGCCTGCCCGAAGGGCCTCACCTCCAGCAAGTGGGTTAGGAAAGGGGCGTGGCCTGGTGTCAGGGTTCTCTCTGCTCTCCCTCAGGCAGACAGATCCTTACCACGTCCTGTAACCCCTGTAACCGGGTAACCATCGGGGCTTCCCCTTCTCTTCCCAGGGATAGTGAGGTTCACAGAGGCACTGATGGGCGCTCTGGGCGTTCATCTATTGGCCAGTAGGATTTAGTCATCAGAGCTAAACCCCGATAGTAATGGAAATGAGGTCTTCTGGAGGTGAGACGGCATTCACCTGGAGGTGTCCTCAGGCTCCTGGTGCAGGGAGCCCTGGGTGGCTCCTGTTTAGACTCCATGGGTGGGCGAAGGCTTGGGGGTATAGGATGCTTAGTTTACAGGGCAGGGAAAATGTGTTTAGCCACTGATGGTTGGGGTGAGGAGGGACTCAATTTATAGATCCGTATAGACTTGCCACAGTTTTCCCAAAATGTGCAGTGATAGAGAAGACAAGTAAGCAAGCCCGAGTTCCTTCCTGTTAGGAATCACTCTACTACTAGTCAGTCCGGGGAGCCATCATGTCTTCCCTCTTGGACATGGCTAAGAAGACTCGCCAGTTAAGGCTCAATCTTTGTGACCCCGATGAGGCATGGATTCCAACCTTTCAAGGCCGGTGTGGTCATGGAAAACTCTGGGTCCACTCGGGGAGCTGGTCTCCGGAGCCTCCCAATGAAGACAGTCCATCCTCGCATAAAGGGATGGAACTGGATCTTATCAGACAGAACACTACATCCTCCGTGTGGCCTGGGAAATTGCTGACTGTCCCAAATTCTGATGGGGAGCTCTTCACATTCACAGACAGTTGGGAGGAACGGAGACAGTTCAAAGCCTTTGTTGTTGCCATTTGTATCTTTAGTTCAGCAGCCTGCAGAAGGAGATTGAGGAGCGAGCCAATGACATCGAGAGCCTAAAGGGAGAGCAGATGAAGCTGCAAGGAGTCATTAAGTCCCTGGAGAAGGATATCCTGAGCCTCAAGCGGGAGATCCAGGAAAGGGATGAGACGATTCAAGATAAGGTGAAGGTTCAGCTCCTGTCCGCCCTCAACTGCAGCCTAGATGGACCTCGTCAATGAGGACAAGGCCCAAGAGAACATATTTATTTAACTTGATGAGGGATAAGCAGTCAGTAAAGTGCCTACTGTGTGCTTAGCACTGGGCCAATTGCTGTAAACACATCACATTGAATTCTCCCAGCAACCCCAGGGGCCATGAGCAACCCAGTTGTAAAGCTCAGGAAACTGAGTTCCAAGTGGTTAAGTGTCTTGCCCAAGACCATACAGTTAGTAGGTAACAGGCTTGGGATAAGAACCTGAGTTGGCTGACTGCAAGGCCCCTGCTCTCCACTGCTCCAGGTATCCCAGGGGGGCCATCCCCATGGACTGGGGGCAGCTCATCTGCCCCATTGCCCACTTGGCGCCCCTGGTCAGAGAGGAGCTCCCCGCTGTTGGCCCCATAATTGCTGGGCACCCCAGAAGACTTGTATCACATTTCAGGATACCTTTTCTCACAAAACACTTAGAAGACAGACCCATTGTATTTTGTAAAACATACCAAATGATTTTATATCATCCTCCTGAGCAAATCCAGGCTCTACCATTACTTCCAAATGTTTGAGAACGCATGGGCTTTAGCCTAGTTAGCTAGGTTCCAACACAGACTCTTCCTTTATCAGCCAAGGGATCTTGGGCAAGTTCTCTAAGCCTTTGTTTTCTCACCTGTGAAATGGGGCCCCTCGGGGCACCTGATGGGATGACAGTTCCTGCACGTAATTTCTACATGTGAGTGTTTATGTATATATCTGGGCATTTTTTTAGAGGGGGGTTTAAAGCTCTCTTCAGATTCTCAAAGGGGGTGAGGGGTTGACAAGAAAGAGGTTAAAACCTTCTGACCTAGAACATTACATCAGCCTCCTAACCAGTCTAAAGGCCTTTCTTCCCACCTCCCTGCCACCACGCTCTGTAATTATGTCCCTCTCCCTCTTAAGATTCTTCCCTCGCTCCCCATGGCCCATGGCAGGGGTCAGCAAGCTTTTTTCGGGAAGGGGCTAGGTAGTAAATATTGTACTCTTCGCAGGCAGTGTAGTCTCTGTCACAACTACTCAACTCTGCCATCCAAGTGTAAAATCAGCCACAGACAACCCATAAATGAATGGGCTTGGCCATGTTCCAGTAAAACTATGGAAATAGGCAACAGGTCAGAATTGATCTGAGGTCCGTAGTTTGCCAACTCCTGGCCTCCTGGATAAATTCTGAACCTTTTATCCATCGCGCAAGACCCTTGCCTCCTTCCCCTACTTCCCTCCAGCCTCATTCTTCACTTTCCCCGTGAACCACCCACCCCCTTGTGTTCAGCACCCTCAATACACACCGCACCTTCCATGCCTCCTTCTACAACACCTGCCACCGTGCAGGGTACATTTGTTGACACACCTGCTTCCCCAGCTAGTGTTTTCTCCTTAAGGGCAGGGTCTGTGTCATATTTTTATTTAGTATCTCAGACCTTAATAAAAGGTCTTCACTTAGTGAATGTTTGATGGATAAATAGACCTACATTTTAGTGACTGTTGCCTTGCAACAAATTACCCCAAAACTTGGTGGTAAAAGCCAACAACTCTTTTATTATGGTCACAGATTCGGTGGGTCTGGAACTAGGCCTGATGGGTTGTCTTTGTCCTCGGTGTCTGGGGCCTCGCAGGGCCACAGCCAGGGGGACACAAGCAGCTGGGGGTGGAAAGATCAGCATATAAGGTGGCTTCTTCATCCTCATGCCCAGCCCTTGGCAGGGACAGCTGGGAGGCTGGGGTCAGCCAAGACCATCCACCAAAGCACCTACTGTGTTCCCCAGCCCGGAGGTCTCAGTGCAGTGGGGCTGCTTACGTAGCACATGGCCTCCCCCAGAGAACCGGTGGCAGCTGCGTGGCCTTCTCTGATCTAGCCTGGGAAGCCACACAGCATCATGTGATCTACATGCTGAGGGTTACAAGCGAGCCCTAAGTCCAGCCAGAGGCAAGGGGAGGAACCAGATCCTACCTCCTAATGGAGGAGCATAAGGTTGTGTTGTACAAGAACATGTGGGACGAGAAATGCTGGGACGAGGCCAGCTTTGGGAAACAGCCGGCCACAGCCTGTACTTGAGTGAGTGAGCGAATGCACGCAGTCCTGGCACAGAAGCCAAGGAGTCAGAGCCACAGCCTTTGTCTCCCCAGCGAGCAGAGCTGTCCGGGGCCTCCTCAATCAGGGGGGCACAGGATGTATGTTCTTTGCCTAACAGGATCCCATATCCTGGGCCTCCTGACACCTCACTTTTCTCTCATCTCACCTGCAGGAGAAGCGAATTTATGACCTGAAAAAGAAAAATCAAGAACTAGAGAAATTCAAGTTTGTGCTCGACTACAAAATAAAGGAGCTAAAGAAGCAAATAGAACCTCGAGAGAATGAGATCAAGGTGATGAAGGAACAGATTCAGGAGGTGAGAAGGCATCTGCCTCACCCTGCCCTCCCCAACCCATAGCCACCTGCCCAACTATGCCTGGCTGGCCTGGAGGGAAAGAAAGAAAACTCCTCACAGTCCCTCCCTGGTCCCACGGGCGTGCAGCCTCCACTCCTCAGAGGATGCCACGGAGAAGGCCCAACCGGGTGTTCAGCTGTGCAAGAGCGAAATGCATTGGGATTTGGCTTTCACAGGTCCTAGGGGTGGACTTTGGCACGACCAGCACCTCAAGGTGCGTGCTCTGGGCCCTCTAAGGGAAACCGCAGCTTTTGGGCCTTAAGCCACCAGGGGGCGATGTGTGCTCAGCCACCAGCCTTGAGCACCGGAAAGTACACCCCTCCAACATTTTTTTCTCAGACTGGAAATGTTGGTTCGGGCCCTATGCAAAGCCATGTTTGGACTTCATCTGATAGGAATGGGAAGTCCTCAAAGGCTCTTGAGCAGGGGAGTGGCATAATTGTGTGTTTTGGAAAGCAAACAGGATGAAGGTAGCTAGGAGATTAGAAGCAAGAGCAACTGGAAGAGGGCTTCTGAGAGTCCATTGAGGTACAGGTGTCCCATGATCCTCCCAGGGGCTTAAGGTAGAAGTGTAGACGTCTTCTTGGTCCTTCCCTTCCCTTAACCCCTATAGCCAATCATCACCAGTCTGCTCAGTCTCCAAAAGACCTCTCAAATCCAAGCCTTCTTCCTTTCTGCTGCCATCACACTGGTCCAAGCCTCCGTCATCTCTGGTCTGGACTTGACTCCAGCCTCCAGTCGACTCCCACATAGAGGCCACAGCGAACCACAGTGGTGTCCCATCCCATCTAGAATAAACTCCAAGCTCCCTACTGAGGCCCAGGAGGCCTCTACCTGCCTCTCCAGCCTCATCTCCGGGCTCCCTCCCCTGCTCCAGTCCACAGGCTTTCTGACAGTTCTTGGGGTAAGCCAGGCTTTTCCCATCTCGGGACCTTTGCAATGCTGTTTCAGAGGTTCCAGGTCTTCACATGACTGGCTTCTTTTCGTCTTTCAAGGTCTCAGCTTATCGGCCACCTCTTCAAGGAGGCCTTTCCTGACCGCCCTATGCAAAATGACCTCCTGCTCCCCTTCCATTTTCTCTAATTGTGCTGAGCAAGGATAACAAGTCAAAGGGTGTCAGAGAGCATTGGTGACCCAACTAGAATTGGATGCACAAGAGCTATGGTGGAGAAAGCAAAGCCCTTTCTCTAGGAGGCCCAGGAAAGAAGCCAGGCATGGGATCAGTCCAGGGCTGGGGCAGTCCAGAGAACATATGTCCTTTTGGCAATGACTTTCTCCCTGGCCTCTGGGATAAGGAAGGATGTCTCCTCTGGGCCTCCTGCCATTCTTGAGTGACTTCAAGGCCCAAAAATGGTAGCCAGAGAATATGAAAGAGAGAGCAGAGGTCCCCCTGCCTGGAATCAATGTGCTGCAGGCCCCTGGAGATCACTGCCCGTTTCTCCCTCCTCATTTGACATACTTTTCAACTAGATTTAAGACTTAGTCGATTACTACCCACCCCAACATACCTGAGAGCTTACTCATTTCCCTTCAGTAACTGGGCCAACCATGGCATTGATTCTTGGCAGGGGATGTGCCGGAACCTGGGGAGTGATCAAACAGAGCCCTCCTACCCCACCCTGGTGCCAGTTGCTGCCAGGCCTGATAGCTGGCCTGACTCCTTCCGCAAGGTCCTTTGACCTCGATGATTACCTTTGGTGGGGGTGGGTGGTCAGTGACACATTTAGGCTTCTCTGTCTATACAAAGTGCTTTCAATGATGAGGACAAAGTTCTTCTAAAACCTGCCCTTTTGTGTTCACAACGTGAGTGTGGTTCATGAGGACCTCCTGGTGCCCAGAAGGTGGCCGGGAGCCTTGAAATCTGAGCAGAGGGCCGGAAATAGACTCAAGGGGCTACTCCATCCAGCCATGAACAAACCCAGTGAATGTCCCATCCCCCTAAACAGCGAACCTCTCTATTAACAAGAACACTAGGGTCCACCAGATTTCGTGTGAAAATGAACTTCACTTCTCCCTTTTGGGAGGAATTAAATCAACTGAGAGCTCAGCTACTGCTGGTTTCACTCTAATCAGAAGCTCCAGATGTCAGTCACATCTTTGGTCACTACAACTGCAACAACAGATAAATCTTCCAGAAGCTCCTGTGCTTTCTGCCTTTTCTTTTGAAGACGGGACACTCTCCTCAGTTGTACTTTTTAAGACCTTTTCAACAGAGCGGTGAGGCAGAGGTTCCTCCTCAGCTTCCTCTTTCCTGTCTTATGCCTTTGGCTGGGGATGCCCACAGGCTGGTCCCTCAAAACTTTCTGCTTTAGAATCGATTCTGATGAGTTGTGGTCCCAGAGGGTCAAGATTCACTCACACAGTGTCACGAGGTAGGCGAGGAGGGTGCTTGTCTGAGGGACCCTGCCTCTGGCTGGAGTTGAGGTTCCAGAACTGGAGAGTTATCCATGATAAGGAATGTAAGCGAAGAAGGTAACCAGGCAACTAAGAGGGGAAAACTCATGGCCCAGCCATGGAACACGTGACCTGGGTTCACATGTCAGCCACGAGGGTGGGGGCTTTGGGGGAGACGAGGAGCGAGAAGGAAGGTTTTGCTCCAGAGGACAGGTGGGAGCTAGAAAAGACACGTCCTGGTATCAGGGGAGACGTTCCCACGGAAAGACCTCGGTTCAAACCTAATTTCCATTCTCTCACTCTCTTATTCTTGACTCTGTTCCTTGTTCTCTACAGATGGAATCTGAACTGGAGCGTTTCTTTAAGCAGAACACGCAGCTGGAGCTGAACATCACAGAACTGTGGCAGAAATTACGAGCCACCGATCAGGAGATGCGCAGAGAGAGACAGAAGGTGTGAGGATTTTCAGCGTCTGGCGGTTCTTGGATTCAGGATCTGGCACCTGCCTGCAGTGGGCAGCTGGCTTCTAAAAGGCAGAGCCAGCCCACTGCTAAGAGACATTCCCATTTTAACTTGCATCCTTGCTCACAGCCCTGCCAGATTGCAGGCCCATGCAAATGCACATGACTGAATCCATCTGAGACTGTACAATGACTTTGGGTAAAGTGACCAGGGGGTGGGAAACCAGTTTCGTGCGAATGCTCTCAGCGTTGGCTTGTTTGTCCTGGGCAGGAGCATGCTCAGAGTCATTTGTAGTCTGTGCTTAAAGGCCTTGACTATCAAATCGATGCTGTGGCTAGGAGGACTTCAGAGATCACCTATTCTAGTCCCTGTTGGTAAGAAATAAGGAAAGCCGTGCCAGAAGGATTAGGAAGTTAAGAAACTTCACCTGGCACCCATAGTTCATACAGAGCCGAGAGCCAATCCTGGGAGCCAGGTCTTCTGGCCCTGGGCCAGGACTTGGCTGCACTTTCACCCACTGGCACGGGGCACCCTGCAATGCTGGTTGGATCAGACTGGATTTTTCCATTCCCCACAGTAAGTATTGGCTCTGTACTAGGTAATGCTAGGAGCTGCTACAGAGCTGCTACAAACACAAACAGGCACAGATCCCGCCCTTCACAAACTGGAAAGGTTGACAGGTGATTTGTGGCATGTGCATAAACATAATAATGCACGGTGGAAAATTGTGGAATGTGAATAAAGGGCTATGGGAGCCAGGAGAAAGGAAGGACTCGCTAGGTCAGAGGTAGGGGAAGATGGGTATCAGAGCAAGCATGATGGAAGAGGGGGGATCTAGCCCAATTTTGTCATATTTTCCCTACCCACACACACAGCCACCCTCAGGAAGGATAAACCCTGGGCGAGCTTTTGTAGTAAGGGGGCCTGGAAGCCCTGGCCCAGGGACCCGCAGGAGAGAATCGATGCTCCAGCTCGGCTCCGACAGGAATAAGGGTGACTACTGGGCTTCCTCTCATCCCTTAAGGCCCATGGTCCTGAAGGGAACCCAGAGCCAATAAAGGAAGCAGTCTGTGTTGGCCTCTTAAAGCTGGCGCTGTTCAGGCCAGGTGCGTGGAGGTTTAGGGCCTCCACGTCTGGGCTGTGTGCCCATCTAGGTCTCTGTGCCCGGTGTGGTCAACTGCAAGTCCCAGATGTGGTGCCTCCTGTCCCTTTCTGCAGCCACTAGCCTGCAGCCCCTGCCCCTGGAGAGTCCATCCTTTCAGCACCAGAAGTAAGCGCCTCTGATTGCAGGAGCGGGACTTGGAGGCGCTGGTCAAACGGTTTAAGACGGACCTTCACAACTGCGTGGCGTACATCCAGGAAGCCCGGTCCCTGAAGGAGAAGGTCCGAGGTCTCTTTGAGAAGTACGTGCAGCGGGCAGACATGGTGAGCTCTGCCTCCCTCCCCGCCCTCCCCTCCTCTCCTGGTCGCCCCTCGCTCAGAGGCCCCTGTGCCCCCTCAGGTGGAGATCGCAGGGCTGAACACAGACCTGCAGCTGGAGTACAGTCGCCAGCGGGAGCACCTGGAGCGGAACCTGGCCACTCTCAAGAAGAAGGTGGTCAAGGAGAGTGAGCTGCACCGCACCGATTACGTCCGCATCATGCAGGTACCTGCACGCTCCGGGTCAGCTCCCTCAGAGGCCGAGCCATCCCAGATGAGCGAGCCTGTCAAGGGCCCCTCGAGACCACCCAATACTCGGGGCTCCCCAAGGGTCCAGGGAGCTTTCCCTAAAACATTATCTTTGACTCCTCTCCTCTGACCTCCCAGAGCTCGTCCTGGCTGTGACATGGCCCAGAGCCCGCCAAGGAGGTTTCCTAGGCATCTCTATGCCCAGGCCTTAAACACCGCCCCCCACCCCACACTTCATCCGTTTCTTTTTTCTTCTTTTTTCTGCCCCATCTTTATCTGAAGCACTCCTGAGTCCTGCCTCACTCCTCTTGTTGCCCCTGTCCCCTCTGGACCTTCATCCCCGTGATTTTAGCTCTCCTGAGTCACACTCTCCTTTTCCTCTCCTCTGTTTCCAACTCTTATTTCACCTGCTTTGTTCTGCTGCTTTTTATTCTGCTACTGGTATCACATGGTCCCTGCTGGCCAAGTTCTCTCCTCTGAACACGCCTGTCTCCACCCACCTCCTCGTCTGACTTTTCTGGTGCCTCAGGTCCCTACCCTTATCTCTTGGGTGCAGAGCTAACCACACCCACCCAAAGAGTTGGCCTCACTCCGACTTAATGAGCTCTCCACACCCGCCTCCCGATCCTCCAGAGACTGTGCAGGGAGCCTGACCCCATTACCGCCGCCTCCACGTAAACGCGTTATCAGGGTTGCCAGTCGGGCTCTCCTGCCAGATTTCTGTTTGGGTATCAGTATCGTCTGAGGCAATTAATGTGAATTAATCAGAATCCCATAAATAAGGGACATACCTTTTAATGCTTATATGTCTTCAATGCCATAATTAAAATACTGGAATGGGGATGGGCTAGCAGTTGGATTGAAACAAACCAGTGCCCAGCTTGGCCAGCCCACACACCACTGGGCAGAGGGCACTGCAGTTCAGGCCAGGCCCAGGCACGGTAGGTCTCGTGCCGTCTTACAAACAGCCCCGGTTTAAAAGCAGCCCACACCATCAAGAGCCACTGCCCCACGCAGGGCCCTGAAAGCAGTCAGAGGCCCAGAGACAGGCATCGATCATTGGTGGGACCCTTAGGCACGAGCAGCTGACACAGAGAGACATGGCTAAGGGTCTCAAGTGCCCCCACACATGAAGAGCCCACCAGGGAGTGCAACGTGCTGGGCAGTAGGGCAGTGGGACTGCAGGAGCAGCTGTCAGCAGGGGACATTACTCATTGCTGAGCTCTCCTCTGCCCTGCTACCAGTGCACAGGAGGCCGG
>NW_005358250.1:2197863-2210001 GCF_000412655.1 Myotis brandtii
GCCTATCTCCATGCCAAAGCAGACATCCAAAGTAAGTGTCAGTCCAAGGAGAAGAAGGAACAGGAAAGAAAGTGAAGACCGCAGGCTAGCCTGGAGCAAGCATCCCCTGAGGCTGCTCCGGGTGGACACAATGTCCTCTTTTGCTCCTCACTACCCCAGAGGCTGTGTGCCCACTCCTGCTGGGCCAGGGTGCAAGTTGGAGTAGAAAGAGCAGAGGAGATCCTGGCAGGGCTCCTGCCCAGCCCTGCCACTCCCCAGTGGCTGGCAGAGGGAAATCCCTGGAAGAGTGTTTTCTTGAGCAGCATGGTAAACCCATCTGCCCTGGAGCCCGCAGAAGTGCCCCAGGCAACTGCAGGGAGCAAGAGGGGCCCCGGGAGGCAGGGTCCCCACCCTCAACCAGGGAGGCCTCCTTGCTTATTACAGCAGGCTCTGTAAACTTTTGTTTGGAAGATTTTTTTTTTTAAGGAAAACTTTCAAAACCATTGGTCTGGGTTTTAAAAATTGTTCCTTTCTTCAATCTTGAGTTGAAGGAGAGGGGCCGGGCCAGGGTCAGGCAAGGTGTCGGGCAGGCACTGACGCTGGGCAGACCCCGCTTGTCCTGCCTCAGCCACGCTTGTGGGGCCGCCATGAGTAAATTCCCTAACGTCTTCAGGAATGCCTTCCCCGTCTATAAAACGGGGAAGAAAACACCAACTTCAGCGAGGCAATGCGAGGTTTGAACGAGAGATCTAATAGGATGCTTGCGGCACTGGCCAGGTCCAGAACAGGTGCTCAGAAATGCTCTTTCCTTCCTGTCCACCGAGCAAGAGATCTGTTTACGAACCAAGGTGGAAATCCCGAGGGAGAGCCTGGGAGGCCACCACACGGACCAGGGGTACCTGTGGGCTGAGAGGACAGGAGAGGGGGCCACTCAGCTGACCCCAGACCCCCCAGCTGGTGGCCTGGATGCCTGATGCCTTGGTAAGGAGCTGTGTCTGCAGGTTCCTAGGCCCTGACACTTCAGTCAAAAAAGGGCAAGGAAGGCCAGGGCGGACATGGCATCTGAGAGAAACTCATTAAAAAACAGAAAATGAGGTCACTGTCTCATTTGCACGTTCAGACGGGAGCATGGGGCCTCCCTAAGCATTCTCCAGCACGCTTGCAGATATGAAAATAAGAGTTGCTATGGAATACAAATATCTAGGACACATACTTCACTCTTTCAGTATACATGCTTTGAGGGCTTCTTACATGGCAAGTTCTGGCCATCCATGGAGGATTCCAAGATGAGGTGATCGTGTGCCTACCCTCAGGGAGCTCATCGTAGGGAACTCTGTGCCAGGGAACGTGAGCAAGATAGAGTAAGCACTGCTCCACACCGTGTGCCCAGTGCTGTGAGCTCACCACGGAGGTGGGCTCAGTTAGGGGACGTGGCATTTGAGCTGGGCCATGAAGGATGAGGGGAGCGTGGACTGGGAGCAAATGGGGACGAGCCTTTCGGGCAGAAGGCACAACCCGAGGACAGACAGAGAAGAGAAAGGCCGGTGGGATGTTTGGGAACTCAGGAGTCCACAGACCTTACTTTATTGCACAGCGTGGGGCAGGGAGAAAGGACCCACTGGAACAGGATGTAGTTTAGGGCCCCATTGAAAGGGCTTTCCGTGCCACACCAAGAAGCATAAGCGTATCTTATAAGCAGGTGCCATCTGAGGTCTCTGAAGTAGGTAGGGTATTACCAAGGTTAAGTCCATTGGCAGGTGGAAAGGCTGGTGGGGAAAGGCAGGTGGCAGGAAAGCCCATGTTCAAGGAAGATGAGAAGGACTTGGAAGGGGAAAATGTCAAAAGACATTTCAGAGTAGAAATGATGAATAGAAATGTCAGATTGCACGTGAGAAGGTTGAAAGAGGAGCAGAGAAATGGCTCATTTGCGCAATTAGGCAGATGGCGAGACCTGTGGGTTCCAGAAAAATGCCACCCATGCAGGGCTTCCACGTTCACAGAATAAATCAGTCGCCTGTTCTTTCCACCCAGCCACATTCTTAAAGATGTCAACTCAGGAAAAGCCAGTAGGGGGTGCTATAGGCATTCTTTCCCTTCCCTGCCCAACGTGGGTGTTACAACTGCCGGTATGTTCCCATCTGTGGCTCTCCGGGGCGGCAGTCTCCACAAAAGGCAAACCTGGCCAGCTTGATACAGCCCCTTTATGTAGAAGGTTTTTTATATAAACAGACTTTAGCATCCCCAGCCAGTCTCTCTTACATGCCCAATGACTTGGCACCTGATGGGCCTGGGCCAGCTTTTCTCTGCCAGAGTTGCTGAGCGGGGACCTGGAGAATTGGAGGGCTTTTGTAGGCCATCCTGACTGAGGAGGGATCGGGAACAGAAGGTTCAGCAAACGGTTGTGTTCACATTTTAAATTCACAAAGCTCCCCAAAGCATATACAGGCATACCTTGCTTTATTGAGCCTCACAGATACTGTGTGTTTTTTTTTTTACAAATTGAAGGTTTGTGGCAACCCCGCATCAAGCAACACTATCAGTGCCATTTTTTCCAACAGTTCAGATGAAGGTTAGCATTTTTGAGCAATAAAGTATTTTTCATTTAATGTCTATACATTGTATTTAGACATAATGCTATTGCACACTTAATAGAGACTATAGTGTGGTGTAAAAATAACTTATATGCACTGGGAAACCAAAAAGTTCATGCGATTTGGGTTGTGTTATTCGCTTATTGTGGTCGTCTGGAACCAAACCCGTACTACCTCCCCGAGGTACGCCTGCCTGTACAGGTGACTTCGGTGTGACCTCTGGACCCCTCGGAGCACGAACCACCCAGAAAGTACTCCTTAGGGAGCCAAATCAACCCCTGAAGTTATGATTACTCTTACTATATTACTCTTACTATTACTTTCATCAAGTATTTAGTGCCTCGTCTCCTGCTTGCTCCCTCTTGACACCAGGCCTGAAACTCTCTTCCCTGTCCCCTGCCACCCATGGAGCCTTCCTCACATGGGTGAGCACCCCTCTTCAGACCCTCAGGGCATCTCTTGGCATTGGATTCAAGCTGGACCTCCTGTGTCTGGCACCATGGCCAGTGCATAGTAGGCTTTCAGGAACTCCTTCTAAGTGATTTTTTATGAATGGATGAGTGAATGAATGAATGAATGAATGAACAAAAGAACGAACACAACAGGGGAATCAGGCTGCATGGGTCTCGGTCACACTCTAATAAGGACTGAGCCATGTCCTGGAGGTTCATTAGGTGGCCAGCATCATGGAGGTGTCCAAGGCTGATAGTGGGGTCAGAAACAGGCATTCACACTTAAAGGTATCAGGAGCCAGAAGTCCCAGACATGTGACAGGGTTGTGGAGGGTGGAGTGGGGGAGAAAACTAGGGCAGGGTCCACTTGGGGCCATTACAGTAGCAGAGGGGAGAGATGCTGAGAGCTGGTTAGGAATCACAGCAGGAAGCGTAGACACCAGATTCTATTCAGACACAAATCCACTGGGTTCAGTGACCAAATGGATGGAGATGACCAAGAAGTAACTACAGAAGTTTATGGAGAGGACTGGGGAGATGGTACCCTCGGCCTCTAATTTTTATTCCGATGACTATGACTCCGTTGAATGAGGCAGGAGAGTGAAGCTGAGGGACACCAAGTGAGAGGAGGAGTGGAGAGCCCCCGAGGGTGCGAGTGGCCCGTGAGCTCACTGCAGCTCTCCCGAGCCTCCTCTTGGTCTGCTCTCCCCTGCCTGACCTTTACCCCCTGGTTTATAATTTCCTCATTAGTAAGAATCTCATCTTATTCAACTTGGTATCCACTGCATTCGTTATTCATTTGCCTACCCATTCCACAAATATTTATGGAGCACCTCTTACAGGCAAGGCAGAGTCCAAGGTCTTAGAACCCCATAAATACTAGTACACATTGAATTGATCGTGTCATGATACAAAGTCAGCATAGAGAAGTTTGGGGGGGGAAGGGGGAGGGCTGGCAGAGACTTTCACTGGAGAGCATCTGGGAGGAAATGTGGCCGCTTCCTCACCCAGGCCCGGGTGGGTTAAAAGGGTAAAAGATCAGGTGGAGAAAAGCTGCTGACTGTATACAAAAACAGGCACAGGGCCTCGCCTGAGAACAAGGGGTTGGCAATGACTGGGCACCTCATCCACGAGGGAGGGAAGAGCACTGAAATGAAGTGATACACTGAAAATCGGAAGGTATGTTTGACATGCTCAGACGAAGAGGCTCTGGAGGGAAAGACTGTGATGGGGTGTTCCCTCCTGGGCTCCACGGGCACGTCCCCGTAACCCAGAAGTGCTGTGAGAACAGTGCTTGGGATCATCCCATTCTCTGGGCTCAGAGTCCACGCTCACAATGTCCCATGTGGAAGCACAGCTTGTTCCTGGCACGAGTCCGTTCCATGTAGGTTTGGGCCGCGTTGACTTTTTTGGTAGTCAGACCTCCAGGCCTTGCTACCCACTGATGGCCTGGCTCACAGGCCGGCGGCAGCATCAGTCAGGAGCTGGTTAGACATGGAGAATTTCAGAACTAGCTCCTGACCTACCGAGTCCGGAGCCACATTTAACGGGATCCTCAGGTGATTCCTTTGCATGATCTATGGGAGGTGCCACTGTAGACAAGCCGAGTACCTGAGGCTGTGGACTCAGAGCAAAATGGCCAGTGTCTCTCTGGGCCGATGGGGAAGGGGACACCTCCGCAGAGCCACCCTTGCTGCCCTCGTGCTGCGTATGAAAAGGAAGGCAGTGATCTGAGGTGTGGGAAGGGAAGAGTGTTCCCAGGGGCAGAGCCCCCAGCGCCCGGCGTCCAGCAGGCTCTTCATCCTCACTCCTCGCCACTCCCCTCTCTCACTTGGTGTCCAGTGATGCAGACCTGCTGCTAGTCGCCCACCCGCCGTGTCCTACTTCTGTGCCTCTCTCCTGCTGTTCCAGTTGTCTAGGACCCCTTACCTTCTCCTTGGCAGCTCCTTCAGGCCTCAGCCCACGGACCTGTTCCTAGGCGTCCACCCTGGTCATTCAGGCAGAGCTCAGCACCTGTGCTTTGTGCCCCACTCCTGCCTCTCAGCAGGGCAGCCACACACTGCACTGTGCCAGGCCCCCCACGGAACCCTAAACTCCTCAAGACCAGGTCTCACTTTCGGTGTACCTCAGGGTCAGCGCAGTGCCTGGCACCTAGTTAGTACTCATACCTATGGGATGGGTGATACATGGATGGATAGGTGGGTGGGTGGGTGGGTGGGTGGGTGGATGGATGGATATTATCAAACACAAGAGAAGTGAACTTCAGATGGATGTTGCAAATGTTAATTACCCACGTACTTTTCTGGGTTCCTAACTAAACAGTGTGCTGTTGGGGGCAGAAACCATGTCTTTTTTTCTGTCTACATCTCAGGGACATGGCAGATACCCTATAAATATAGGCTTAACAATTAATGAAAAAAAAATGAATAAAGGGCAGCACAGTACTTAAGAGCTTGTACCTCTCTGGAGCCAGGCTGTCAGGCTCAGAATCCTGACACGGTCACTTACTATCTATGTAATTTGAGCAAGTTACATAACCTTTCTGTGCCTCGATTTCCTCTTTTGTAAAATTTTGATTATAATAGAATCTACTTACAGGGTTATTATGCTTCTTCAATGCATTAAATTCATATGAAGTTCTTAGAAAAGTGTTGTTGTCACTGTTGGTGTTGGAAAGAGCCTGGGTGGATGGAAATAGTGTGTACTGTCTGTATCTAATGTTGCTAGAGTCCACCTGAAGGTAAGTTAGCTGATGCCTCAAGAGGCTGAGCCATGAGCTAGGATGAAGACTCAGACCCCAGTAGAGGCACCAGATAATTAATCTGGGTTCAGGACCAACCCCACCCATTCCCCACACCCTCGGCCCCTAGCCAGGGCATGCCCTGTGCCCACTGATCACTCATCCATACT
The DNA here is from genome assembly GCF_000412655.1 of Myotis brandtii. Classification (NCBI taxonomy): domain Eukaryota; kingdom Metazoa; phylum Chordata; class Mammalia; order Chiroptera; family Vespertilionidae; genus Myotis; species Myotis brandtii. The sequence continues at coordinate 2,203,796 of NW_005358250.1, forward strand.
CACTCTCTTTTCCTCCTTTTATGCAGGAAAATGTCTCCCTCATCAAGGAGATTAATGAGCTCCGCAGGGAGCTGAAGCTCACCCGCTCCCAGGTCTATGACCTTGAAGCAGCTCTGAAACCGACCAAGAAATTCCAACAACAAGAGGTTCCAGAAACAGGTACTGTCCCCAGTGCCTAAAGGAGATGGACATTGGGACAAACAGACCAATGGCAGCCATGGGCAGGTCACCCTTTGGCTTCTGAGGCAGCCTCTCCTAAGTGTCCTCCTGGATCAGGTCACATCCACCCCATGGCCTTCTGGGAGCCTCTTCGTGCCACACACCTGCTCTCTAAAGGATCTGTGAGGACCTACCACATTCAAATATATGCAGGTCCACAATCCTTAGAGTTAGCCACAGTGTCAGAATTTAGAATCTTTCAGATCTTAGAGCAGCAATTTTCAACCTTTTTTCATCTTCATTGCTGATCTGACAAAAAAAGGTATAATTTTGATCTATTCACCCTAGACAGCTATTTTGTTGGCTCTTGTCATTTTTTTATTTGACAATCTAAGGGAAAAGAGGTCAGTGGCCCTGACTAAATAGTCAGGTATTGCATGTTTTAAAAATTCTTGTAGCACACCGGTTGAACATCATTGTCTTAGAGCATACTGTATACTGTATATTACATGGCAGCCCTAGAGTAGTGTTTCTTTGGTGAAACAGATGAATATTTACACTTCATAATTTTAAAATGCATTTCATTTTTAGAGCTTTGTGCCTCTTAGAACTATGGATAAGGGATGGAAGACCTATATAGTTAAAGACACATAAAAAATCAGAGACTAGCCTTAACCAGTTTGGTTCAGTGGATAGAGCGTCGGCCTGCGGACTGAAGGGCCTCAGGTTCGATTCCAGTCAAGGGCATGTACCTTGGTTGTGGGCACATCCCCAGTAGGGGGTGTGCAGGAGGCAGCTGATCAGTGTTTCTCGCTCATCCATGTTTCTAACTCTCTATTCCTCTCCCTTCCTCTCTGTGAAAAATCAATAAAATATATTAAAAATATTTTTTTAAAAATCAGAGACTATTTAAAGGGAGAGGGGGAAATGATATTAGAAACTGTAAATGAGTTATGACTGTAATTATATCCTAAAGTTCCTCTGAATTTCTGACAACCAAGGCAAAAAGGGAAACAAAGAAATATGATTATTTACATAGTTTTCATTTAGGGATAAAGGAATTTTCTTTTTCTGGAGAAACAAACCTTTCCCTGGCACTAAATTGCATGAAAAGCTTATCACATGGATGCTTATGAAAGGGGTGTTGAATAATATAATTGATCATCTGCAATTGTAGGTTTTCAGACAATTAAAAAAACATTCCTCAGGTGTCCATTTCTTACCTGGGCAGTCAATGAAAACCGAGAGGGTAAGGCATTTCTGTGGAAAAGTAAGCCAACGTGGTTCAAGTATATTGTGTTCTGGAGGTTTACATTCAGGAATAAAGCTTAGAAACCTCGACAAAATGCCCCATTGCTGAGGACTGGGTCTTTCACATATGAGTTGTCTCATGTACTGTGGTTATATAAGATACTATCATTGGGGGAAAGGTAGTGGAAGGATACAAAGGAACTCTCTGTACTATTTTCACAACTTCTTGTGAGTCTTAAAAAACTTTATATATAGATAGATATAGATATTTATATAAATATATCTACACTAATAAAAGAGAAAGATGCAAATTGACTGAACCTTCATGACGCCCACCAGCCAATCAGGAGTGAGTATGCAAATTAACCCAACAAAGATGGTAGGTTAATTTGCATACACAGATGCCTAGCAGCCGGGGGTGGGGCAGGATGCTTGTGTCGTCGCCATGGCGATGACGCAGGCGTTCCGCACCGCCCCAGGCACTCCAGGCCTCTGGGCAATGTGGGAAGGCGGAAAGGCAGCTCTGGGCTGGAGCAAAGGTGGTGCCAGCAGCCAGGGGAAGGAAGGCCCATTCTTGCATGAATCTTCATGCATCAGTCCTCTAATATATATAGATATAGTTGTCTCCTGTGCCCTTGTCATTAGAGTTGATGAGAAATTAACACAATAGTAAACTCTCTGAGTAGTACCTGAGTGGCACTATCAGGTCTAAAGAATGACATAAGAGCACATGTGTTACAAAGACCAGGCGCTTGACAATTGCAAAACTTCACTTTAGAAAATATTTCGAATATGCCCGAGTGTCCTAGCAAATAATTAATTGAGACGTCCTCAGGATGATGTATGATATATCTATGGTCTTCTTCTTACAATCATGGAAATTTTCAGACATATTCAGAAATTGAGAGAAACGTCTAATGAATCCATCCCCCAACTTTAACAAGCATCAATTTCTGTCACTCTTGCTTCATCGGTGTCCCTACCCCTCAGTAATTGCCCCCACACCCACCATGGATTATTTTTAAACAAAGCAAACATCATAGCACTCATGTAATATAGTTTTCTCATGGGAGATATTTATAGTTCATAACAGTTGGAGACATATATTACCAATTGCCTGCCTTGATCATGAAGAGCCTAAGTCTGACCTCTGATTTTGAACATGGGCCCACCAAGACATGTTAGCTCAAAATTTACACCCTCAAGTCGTTTAAGGAATTGACCAGTTTGATTGGCTTTTAAGAACTTTTTATCCAAACAGGAGAGGTTGCCATCTCCAAACCACCATTTTAGTTTTAGCAGCATTTATTATTAAGTTTTTATTCACACAATTAACTAACAGGTCTGACAGACACACCTGCTTGTTTTCAATTATTAAAACCATATCATTAGAACTTCTAATTAAAGATGGTTAATTGAAAACCTACTAAAATGGCACAAGTAAACCATAAAATCTAAAAAAAAACAAAAAAAAAACAAAAGGAAACAAGAGACACAAAAATTTGAAAGCTGAAAATGGATACATGAGTGGTAACTCCACTTCATAGGCACAAGAAACCTGACTCCTAAGCCAGGTTTGGGAAACCTAATCACAGAACCCTCAGCAGCGGTTCTCAACCTGTGGGTCGCGACCCCTTTGGCGGTCGAACGACCCTTTCACAGGGGTCGCCTAAGACCATCCTGCATATCAGATATTTACATTACGATTCATAACAGTAGCAACATTACAGTTATGAAGTAGCAACGAAAATAATTTTATGGTTGGGTCACAACATGAGGAACTGTATTTAAAGGGCCAGAAGGTTGAGAACCACAGCCCTAGATCCACCGTGCCGGCGAGACTGAGACCTGCCACGCTGTGAGACCCATCAATGCACCTCCTGGTGACCGATCGTTTGGTTGTTACAGCGTTACAGCGTTACAGCCACTGGCCTTTTATAATATAGACTAGTGACCCAGCACGCAAACTCGCGTGAGACCCAGACCCGCGGTAAATTGCGTGAGACCTGGGACCCCCAAGTCCCACAGGTGCCGGGGGACTCCCCCAAGTCCCAGCACGCTGTGGGACCCCGAGTCAAGTCCCCGCCCACCCGTACACACCTCACTGCGCATGCAGCCCCACCCACCTGCGGGCGCCTCGCCGCACACACAGCCTTCTGGTGACTGGTCTTTATGACCACTGGGTTTTTATTATATAGATAGATGATTCATAAATATTTTATTTAAGTTTTAAAAAAAGCACTGAAAGATATAAAAACAGAAGTAGTTAAAAGTAGTATTAGTACTCTCTTTGAGAAATGGGACTAGAGTGAGGGAGAGATGACAACTATTTTGTTGTTGTTAATCCTCACCTGAGGATATTTTTCCATTAATATTTAGACAGAGTGAGAGGGAAGGAGAGAGACAGAGAGAGAGAGACACATTGATTGGTTGCTTCCTGCACATACCCTGATTAGGGCCAGGGATAGAACCTGCAACGGAGGTATGTGCACTTAACTAGGAATGGAACCTGCGATCCTTCAGTCCATGGGCCGATGCTCTATCCACTGAGCCAAACCAGCTAGGGCAACAACTATTCTTTTTCACTCTGTATATCTACACTAATAAAAGAGAAAGATGCAAATTGACTGAACCGTCATGACGCCCACCAGCCAATCAGGAGTGAGTATGCAAATTAACCCAACAAAGATGGTAGGTTAATTTGCATACACAGATGCCTAGCAGCCGGGGGTGGGGCAGGATGCTTGTGTCGTCGCCATGGCGATGACGCAGGCGTTCCGCACCGCCCCAGGCACTCCAGGCCTCTGGGCAATGTGGGAAGGCGGAAAGGCAGCTCTGGGCTGGAGCAAAGGTGGTGCCAGCAGCCAGGGGAAGGAAGGCCCATTCTTGCATGAATCTTCATGCATCAGTCCTCTAATATATATAGATATAGTTGTCTCCTGTGCCCTTGTCATTAGAGTTGATGAGAAATTAACACAATAGTAAACTCTCTGAGTAGTACCTGAGTGGCACTATCAGGTCTAAAGAATGACATAAGAGCACATGTGTTACAAAGACCAGGCGCTTGACAATTGCAAAACTTCACTTTAGAAAATATTTCGAATATGCCCGAGTGTCCTAGCAAATAATTAATTGAGACGTCCTCAGGATGATGTATGATATATCTATGGTCTTCTTCTTACAATCATGGAAATTTTCAGACATATTCAGAAATTGAGAGAAACGTCTAATGAATCCATCCCCCAACTTTAACAAGCATCAATTTCTGTCACTCTTGCTTCATCGGTGTCCCTACCCCTCAGTAATTGCCCCCACACCCACCATGGATTATTTTTAAACAAAGCAAACATCATAGCACTCATGTAATATAGTTTTCTCATGGGAGATATTTATAGTTCATAACAGTTGGAGACATATATTACCAATTGCCTGCCTTGATTATGAAGAGCCTAAGTCTGACCTCTGATTTTGAACATGGGCCCACCAAGACATGTTAGCTCAAAATTTCCACTCTCAAGTCGTTTAAGGAATTGACCAGTTTGATTGGCTTTTAAGAACTTTTTATCCAAACAGGAGAGGTTGCCATCTCCAAACCACCATTTTAGTTTTAGCAGCATTTATTATTAAGTTTTTATTCACACAATTAACTAACAGGTCTGACAGACACACCTGCTTGTTTTCAATTATTAAAACCATATCATTAGAACTTCTAATTAAAGATGGTTAATTGAAAACCTACTAAAATGGCACAAGTAAACCATAAGATCTAAAAAAACAAACAAAAAAACAAAAGGAAACAAGAGACACAAAAATTTGAAAGCTGAAAATGGATACATGAGTGGTAACTCCACTTCATAGGCACAAGAAACCTACTCCTAAGCCAGGTTTGGGAAACCTAATCACAGAACCCTCAGCAGCGGTTCTCAACCTGTGGGTCGCGACCCCTTTGGCGGTCGAACGACCCTTTCACAGGGGTCGCCTAAGACCATCCTGCATATCAGATATTTACATTACGATTCATAACAGTAGCAACATTACAGTTATGAAGTAGCAACGAAAATAATTTTATGGTTGGGGGTCACCACAACATGAGGAACTGTATTTAAAGGGCCAGAAGGTGAGAACCACTGCAAAAGGCTCAGGAATTAGCAGAAGCTGACAGCTCTGGAAGTGGGAGTAAAGTGGGCCTGAAAACAAAAGACATTTGATCCGCCCAGTATCTAATACAATGGTTAAAGATAGACCCTCACCAGCCCTAGATGGTTTGGCTCCATGGATAGAGCATTGGCCTGCAGACCTAAGGGTCCCAGGTTCAATTCTGGTCAAGGGCACATACCTCGGTTGCAGGCTCCTCCCTGGCCCAGGCCCTGGTCAGGGCACCTGCAGGAGGCAACGAATTTATGTGTTTCTCTCACATCGATATTTCTCTCTGTCTTCTTCCACTCCTCTAAAAATCAATGGAAAAATATCCTCAGGTAAGGATTTAAAAAAAAAAAGGATAGACCTTCAACAGGGCCATCATCACCATCATCATTAAATGTTAGAACACCAGAGTACAAAGGAAAAAATCCTCCAGCCTCCCAAAGAAAATAAGGAGAGATTTCATGCAAAGGAGCAAAAATTCCAATTGCAAAATACAAAATCAACACACAAAAATCAGTTGCATTTCTATACACTAAAAAAAAAAAAAATTCACTGCCAGCCCAGTTCTTCTATCATTGTAACTTTTTTAATTTTTAAAAATAATTCTTTATTGTTGAAAGTATTACATATGTCCCCTTTTTCCCCCCATTGAC
>NW_005358250.1:2210059-2217941 GCF_000412655.1 Myotis brandtii
CCATCCTAGGCCTTCAGTACCCTATTGTCTGTGTCCATGGGTTATGCATATATGCATACAAGGTCTTTGGTTGTTTACCTCCCACCAACCCACCCTCCCCCGCCTTCCCTCTGAGATCCCGCACTCTGTTCCATGCTTCCATGTCTCTGGATTCACTTCATTCATCAGTTTATTTTGTTACTTAGATTCCACATATGAGTGGGATCATGTGATGCTTGTCTTTCTCTGACTGGCTTATTTCACTTAGCATGATACTCTCCAGGTCCCTCCATGCTGTCTCAGAGAGTAAGGGTTTCTTCTTTTTTACTGCTGCATAGTATTCCATGGTGTAAATGTACCACAGCTTTTTGATCCACTCATCTACTGATGGGCACTTGGGCTGTTCCCAGATCTTAGTTATTGTAAATTGTGCTGCTGTGAACATAGGGGTGCATATATTCTGATTGGTGCTTTGGTTTTCTTGGGATATAGACCTAGAAGTGGGATCACTAGGTCAAATGGCAGTTCCATATTTAATTATTTGAGGAAACTCCATACTGTTTTTCCATAATGGCAGCACCAGTCTGCATTCCCATCAGCAGTGTACTAGGGTTCCCTTTTCTCCACATCCTCACCAGCATTTGTCTTTTGTTGATTTGTTGATGGTAGCCATTCTGACAGATGTGAGATGGTACCTCATTGTCGTTTTGATTTGCATCTTTCGGATGATTAGTGACTTTGAGCATTTTTTCATATGTCTCGTTTGTCTTCCTTCTGTTAAGTTGTATGAGTTCCTTATATATTTTGGATATTAACCCTTTATCAGATGTATCATTGCCAAATATGTTCTCCCATTCAGTGGACTCTCTTTTCCTTTTGGTGATGGTTTCTTTTGCTGTGCAGAGCTTTTTATTTTGATATAGTCCCATTTGTTCATTTTCTCCTTAGTTTCCTTTGCCTTAGGAGATGTATCTGTAAACATATTGCTATGAGAGATGTCTGAGATTTTGCTGCCTATGGTTTCTTCTAAGATTTTTATGGTTTCACAACTTACATTTAAGTCTTTTATCCATTTTGAGTTTATTGTGTATGGTGTAAGTTGGTGGTCTAGTTTGTGTGTGTGTGTGTGTGTGTGTGTGTGTGTGTGTGTGTGTGTTTTGCATGTAGTCATCCAATTTTCCCAACACCATTTATTGAAGAGACTCTCTTGACTCCATTGTACGCTCTTGCCGCCTCTGTCAAATATTAATTGAACGTAATGGCTTGGGTCTATTTCTGGGTTCTTTGTTCTGTTCCATTGATCTATATGTCTGTTCTTATGCCAGTACCAGGCTGTTTTGATTACGGTGGCTTTGTAGCGTATGAGGAAAGTACTTTTCTTTTCTTTTTTTAAAGTACTTTTCAATGTAAATGTCTTTTGCCTCCTTGGTTAAGTTTATTCCTAAGTATTTTATTCTTTTTGATGCTATTGTAAATTGATCTAACTGGACAGAAAAGGGAGTGAGTGTAAAAAGATCCCATTTGGCAGGTAAGAAATAAAGTTGTCCAGGAAGAAGAGGTCCAAACTCAGGCAAAGAACAGGTGCCTTGAGCACAAGGCAGTAAGAGAGGTCATGATGGGAGAATGGAGACCTCGTGTGTGATAAGGGAGGGGAAACCGCAGGAGTGGGTGCTGACACGGCGCGGAAGCCAAGAACATTCCTGCTGAGGGTCCAGCCTGTGAGGCGAGGTAATGGATGAGCCCTGGACCCTGGTGGACACCAGCGTTGCCCAGGATGATGGCAGCATCTGAGGATGACTGGGGACGGGAGAGTTAAGGGAAAGTCCTCAAGGAACATGAATGAGTGGCCACACCAGGAGGGGTAGAGAGGGGTCTGTCTCCAGGAGCAGGGGTTTTACCTGAGGAGGAGCACTGGAGGTTTAGAAGCCAACCAACGTCAACAGGAGAGCGCCACCCGGACTGGGGTGGGGAATGGGAGAATGAGCCGCCTGCGCCTGCACGGGAGAGGCCTCAAGGCCAGCAGCTGGGGCTCAGGAGAGGGGCTGGGCTGAGGTCATGCTCAGCACTTGGCTATCACTCTCAAGTGTGTCTCTTCACTTCCCCATCTTGTATCCCTAGCATCTGGGATTGAGTAGGCGCTCAATAGAAATTTGAGGAGGCAGGGAGGGAGGGAGGGAGGGTATGCTGCAGTCCAATGACAGGCCCGCACTCATCCTGCTCTGTCCCTTGCAGGACCCAGTGAGGTCGCACACCGCATCGCTCCCACCATGAGACTGAATGAGCAAGAAGAAACTGGGAGAATTATTGAAATGCAACGCCTAGAAATCCAACGCCTCAGAGACCAGATCCAAGAACAGGAGCAGGTCCCAGGGTTCCACCCCATCAGTGGGGTTCGGCTTCCTTCCCTCGTAAAGAGGGTTCATTCTTTGGCCAAGGTGGACGCTGAGGTGCCCCACAAGTGACTCCCTCTGGTGAGCCACCTCCAGTCACACTGGAGGAAGCACTGCGCATCTGTCCCCAGGCCAACTCTGGGCTGCAGTCCCTGCGGCACTCCCCGCACCAGCCTCTCTCCTGCCCTGGGGAGTTGGAGACTTGGTCAGAATAAAAGTGTTTGCCCACAACTGTGTCCAACTCTTTGCTTAGCCAAGGAGCTGGGGGAGGAAGAAGGGAAAGGGGGGACTCTGAGGACTGGGGGTGTCTCCAGCTCATCCAAAGCCACCTCTCCCTGTGGAAATCACACGGAACTTGGAGCTGGTTCCTGCCACCCCGTTCCTCTCTGGGCCCCACAGATGGGCTGCCTGCTCCCGCTTTAAGTATCACTGCCCACATGTCTGACCTGGCTTGCTCCTCTGCCAGCCAGAACAGGACCCAACACAGCCTCCTTCATTTGTTCTCCTTTATGAAACCTAAGGAGGTTTTCTGAGGATTTTTACATTTGTGTAAAGATCAGAGTAAAAGAAAGAACATGGCTAAGTTCCTTCAAATGTCCCTTATCTGCTGACCCTATTGTTAGAATTACAAGCAGAGCTCCACCCTTATTTCTCTCACCTCCATGCCACTCTAGACTTGTTCTCCAAGGTCTTACCCCCCCCCCCCCCCCCTACCCCCGCATTTCTGGGGGACACCTCTTCCTCTGGGCCTCATAATGGGTGACCCAGCCACACATACCAGAAAAGGTAGTTTTTATGCACTAAAGAACAAAGCAATGTACCCAGACGGCCCTGTCTTCTCCCACCTGCGGAGGCCAGGCACCCTTCTAATATTTCTGGGGGACACCTCTTCCTCTGGGCCTCATAATGGGTGACCCAGCCACACATACCAGAAAAGGTAGTTTTTATGCACTAAAGAACAAAGCAATGTACCCAGACGGCCCTGTCTTCTCCCACCTGCGGAGGCCAGGCACCCTTCTAATACCCAAATAACAAGCATTTAAGCCCCCGGTCCCTGCTGATCCCTGCTGGCTCTTAAACCTGGTGTCCCCAAGGCATCTCCCCAACTTCCCTGATCTGCTCTGGGCACTGCTCTCGGGTTAGTTTCCCCAGTGAGAGCCGAGGCATGGCTGTCACACTTGGCAAGTCTCTCCTGAGAGCTGGGGAGAGCAGAAAGAAGGCACAGGGCAGAGGCCGTAAAGCAAAGTGTACACAGGACTCTCTCTCCTTAGCAATTCCCCACCCCCACCCAGCCCACACCCTGTCACAGTGGCCAGCGTATCTCCTCCAGACCAGGCCCAGGAAGCAGGACAACATTCAGGCACCTGAGAGATTCACCCACTAGGACCACAGCCATGCTGGGAACATGGGCTCTGGGAGTCAGACTTCTCCATTCCCAGCCAGCACCTTGCCTTTACCTTTGTAGAGGAAACCGACTCAAAATGAGTTTGGGGAGGTCAGCAGGGCCAGATGGCGCAGGGTGGTGAAGGCACATACAGAGGCCAGCGCTGAGCCACCCAGAGTCCCTCCCCACCACCTCCCATGCTCTTGACACACTGGCCTCCTTCCAATTCCTCCAAAAGGCCAAGTTCTTCCCTGCCTCCAGGTCTTTCCACACGTCACTCAGTGAACTTCCACTCCTCCTTCAGATAACTGAAATGTCGGGGGCTGTCCCTCCCCCGCCCGCCCCCACCTAAATTACACTCACAGCATTGCTTCCTTTCATAAGCCCCTGTGACAGATCCGTTCAGTTGTCAGATGCTGCCTCTCCTAGGCGCTCGTTCCATGGAGGCAAGGCTCTGTCGGATTTTAGAGTTCACTCGGGTGCCTGGGTGCGTCATTGATTAAGGGACCTCATAGTGGAGGCAGGGGACCAGTTAGGACACTGTGGCTGACCACACGGGAGAGGACAACTGCTGGAACCAACACGGCGGCGGTGAACATGCAGAGAAGTGAATCCTGACATCAGGACCAGAGGGAGTTGTCCAAGCAGAGGGGTGGGGGTGGGGGTGGGGGAAAGACCCAGTAAGCAGGAACATGGGAAGAAATGGGCTCTTCTCAGGGCCAAAAGGAAATGAATTCGCTGTGGCTATGAAGTAGCAACATTCAAATGACAGATTTTTTCAACTTAATGCCCTAGGATCAAGATATCACATTTCACCTCTAAGTTGAGCCTTAGGTTACAGATGAGGAAACCCAAACCAAGGAGGAATGAAGTCACTAGTGCAGGGTCACACCGATGGAGCCAGGATTGCAGGCCATCTACCCAATGGCCTCCACATCCCATGATCTTAAGCCTGCCCTGGAGAGGCTCCCAAACAGAGCACTGGGCCAAGTGTTGGCGGTTTTAGGAGTGTGACATCTGGAGAGTCCAACCCAGAAGTAAAAGGCGCTGACACCTGCCGGCTAAGCTTACCTGCTAGTAACCCCGAGGCTGGCTGTGGTCCAGCTAGTGAGGAGGAGGTGGAGGAGAAAGCCCAGCCAAGGAGAGCCCATCACAGCAGAACCTGGCCCTGTGGCCAGTGCATCCACAAGGTGCTTTCTCAGCTGCACAAGGGTGAGCACAGCTTCTTGCTGGCAAAGCTGGGGCCAGAGGGATAATCTTGTTTTCCTCTCCATGTTGTCTTGTGTGTTCCTACATCAACCTGTTGGGTGGCATTGATTGGGTGGCTGCTGCACCTGAGACCTTCTTCCACTTGGCCTGTGCTGACCCCATGGGGAGGGTCTCACCTCACGGTGCCACCTCCTCCTTCACGGGGTCTCTTCAGCCAGTTGACGCCTCACTGAGTGGGCCTGGCAGCCCCTCCTCCAGCAGCCTTAGGAACCTTGCTGGTCACTCAAGTGCCAGACATTGGCATATGGACTCCACTCTCATTCTTCTGGTTGCAGTCCATCACTGAGCTCTGGGGACTCGTTCAATGCTGGTGTGACCACGGGTGCCTTTGGAGGCTGCCCTCTGCCTGGGCCCCAGACCGCCCTGTGCTCTCCTGCCCTTCTTCTAGGGTCAGCCTCAGCTCTGGCCACACCATGCGAGTTCCCAGCTGAGCCTCCTCTGCCATCCTGTTCTCCCAGCACCGAAGGCCTGCCCCATAGGAGGTTCTGGCATCAGTGTCTATCTTTCCCCATAGAGAGTGTGAGCAGCCATACCAACCAGCTGCTCCCAGGTAGTACCTGAGGGACCCTGGTGAGCATGGGAATGACGATGTGTCCAGGTAGGACCCCCCTGGCACTCATTGCTCTGGATTTGGAGTGAGAGGTAAGGAGAAGACATATCAGGACCAGGATTGGGGAAAGGGAGGGAAAATTTCATGAGTTCCCTGCCCAGCTCTACCTGGGACAGCTGGACCATGGGTCTGCCCAGGATTGGCCCCTCCTTGGGATCAGGAAGATAAATAAATATCAGACATGTGCAAGGGGAATACACAGCCAACAAGTCTGCCAGGCCCCCTGCTCTCCTGCTCCTCCCAGGGAAGGGGACACCTTTATAACGCTTTGCAAAGTGGCAAACCCACGTGGTTTCCCCCCAAGACCCTGCCCCACAGTAGTCAGCCTACCCGAACTTTTCCCAGGGGCAGAAGCACCCAGAGCTGCACCGTCCAGTAAGGGAGCCGCAAGCCACATGTGGCGATGGAGCACTTGAAACGGGGCTAGTCTAAGGTACACAACTCATTTTCAATAATTCATACAAAATGAAATAGCTCATTTAATCATTTGTATATTACAATGAAAATATTTAGGGGTTAAGTAAAAAGTTTAATGTAGTAGTGTCTGTTTCTTTTCACTGTTTCAACGTGGCTACTGGAAATTTAAATTATATATGCGGCTCATGTTATATTCCTCCTGGACAGCACTGCTCTAGAGTTGGGACTGACCCCCATTCGTCTCCACAGCACAGAGCGAAGAGAAGCATGGACAGGTCAAGCATAAGTACTTTGTGAGCTGCTGGTGGAAAGATAACTTTGATTTTGTTTTCTTGTCTCTTTCAAACACATCAGGAGGAGAGAGCGCAAGAGGCATTCATTTCAAGGATCTCAATCCAGGAGATGGGTGACAGCCTACAACCAGCTCCAAGCAGCAACTGCCTTAGCCCACCCAGAGCACATGTGGTGTGTGGTGCCAGGCTCACCTGTTAGAAGCAGAGCCCTGACCATGTCCAGTTATACTTCAGGACCCTCCATCGGTACCTCAGATGAGACCCAGTACCTCACCATGGCATTCAAGGCCCAGTGCAGCTCATCTATTGAGCTTCATCTCACATGCTCCCTGCTCAAAACCCTGTCGGTTCACACTTCTGTTCATTCAACAAACATTTACTGACTACTGCCCATGTGCCAAGCACAGTGCTGGCTGCTGAGGTCACGATGGTTAGCAAAATAGGCATAAACCTGTACCCTTTGGGGACCGCATGTCTAGTGGGGTCTAACAGGCAAGTAAATAAGGAAAATTATGGTACATGCAATATGAGCAGTTGTGGAGGAAGCACAGGGACCATGGGTGCACCAAAGAGGCACCTACACCAGACTTGAAGTCAGGGAGGGCTTCCTGGAGGAGGCAACATCTCAGTTAAAGAAGTCCTGTTGGCCAGACTGAGGCTGGGGGTGGTAAATATCCCAGGCAGAGGGAACTCTGGGTTCAAGAACTAACTGGAAGGGCAGAGCAGAGGGCAGAGCATGCTGAACTGAACTACATGCGTTCTGGCTGGAGGACAGAGACCAGTGGCAATTAGCTGGCCTGGTGTGTATGGCAGGGGCTTGTGAGCCCAGTGAAGGAGTGTGGCATTTATCTGGAAGTTTATTCTGCAAGTGTTTTAAGCAAGGGAGTTCCTGTTTCCCACAGGAAGTGCCTTTGCCCCTCCTTCCTCTGCTCAAATCCTGCCCCCCAGGATGGAGTTTTGAAGGAGAATGAGCAGGGGGCTTGTGGGGGCCTCAGCCCAGGGGAAAGTGCCATGGGACTGGGGCTTAGGGACCAGCTGTGGAATTTGGGGCTGAGGCTCAGTCTGAGTCCGGATTTGGGATTTGGGGACTGGATTCAGGAACTGAGGTGAGAGTGGAGTCCAGGACCTAATTCCAGGATTTGCAGCTGGGGTCAGGTGAGGAATTTGAGCTGAGGTCCAAGCCAGATTCAGGGTTGGGTTTTGGAACTGGGACAGGAATTAGATTTGGAAATGAGGCTGGGGATTGAGATTATATTTCAAGACTCAGGGTTGGGGCTAAGATGTGGGGTAAGATCTGGGGTTGGAGCTAGGAGTTCTAGTTAGGGTTTGAAACTGCAGCTGGGGCTGAATCTAAGATGGGGTTGGAGCTGGGGGAACGGGCAGGGCCCAGGCGCGGGGGGAGAGACATTTTTCCTGCGGCCCAGGTCCGGGAATTCTGCTGGAGCCCAACAGCAGCTGACAGAGCCCCTCCCTTCCCAGGAATGCCTCCCCGGAGAAGGAGTGCCACGTCAGCCAATCAGCTCAAGCCCCGACTAGGAAA
>NW_005358250.1:2218202-2218992 GCF_000412655.1 Myotis brandtii
CCCACTGGCTCCTCACCTTTGAGCCTCCACCTCACCCCCAGCCTGGCCCCGCGGTCCCAGCGCACCTGTGCAAGCACTTTCAGACCAGTGAAGTCACCGCCCCGGGGAATGTGGCACTGACACCAGCGCCCCTCCCACGGCCCCTTCTCCATCTCCCTTAGGGGCATTTGCACCTGCCCCTCCTACCGGTTGCCGAGTGGCCCTGCAGAGGGGTTGTGGAGGACTGATGCCTCACCTGGGCATCCCACGTACAGTCTCGCAGTCACATTCCGGAAGTGACCCAGCACCTGGGTCCTAAGTCTATAGCAGGAGTCCCATCCTGAATTGGAGGAGAGAACGAATGTTGTGTTTTTTTATTCAAAAAGCATGCTCTGGGCATCTGTGGGGGCCCCAGAATTCCCATTGAAATTCTGAAATGGAGATATCAAATGACTCGCCCTGGCCCCTCAAGATAAATGTTTTGTCCTCGATTTTAAGATAAGGAGCCTGGGGCTTTAAGAGGTGAAGGTAAGGGAGCGTCCCTGACCCTGACCCTCCCCCAAACCCTTGTCCTGGTGAATCCACACCCAGCATTTATGGCCTGAACCTGCGGTAACTGAAGCTCCTTAAGGGCAGGGACCCTGGCTGCTTCGTTTGCCCAGTCCTGCTGCCTGGCGCCTTCAGGACATGTTAAATGAGTAACCACTCTGAGGTCCCTCACCAAGGTCCCATGGTGTAAGGACTGCAGCTGGGGTTCAGGTCCGGAGCCCTTCTTTCCCTTTGCACAACTTTAGAAAAATCTTGGAGGAGG
>NW_005358250.1:2219037-2220278 GCF_000412655.1 Myotis brandtii
GAAGAGCTGGGGGACAGAAGACCTGTGAAGAGTGGGGTGTTTAAGAGTCGGGAAGCAGTGGGGATGAGGGCAGGGAATGGGATGGAGAAATGTGGAGAGGTGGCCTCCCTGGGACGTGCATAAGAGAGGAACAAGCATAAGAGGAGGAGCAGGTTTGGGTAAGATGACGAGCTTGGGTTGGACCTGTTGCATCAGAGGTGACTATGGGACATCAAGGTGACAATTGGCTTATGGGTCTGGAGCCCGGGAGGGAGATTGGGATTTGAGGGGCACGGGTGACTCGGGAACCTGCGGCCATGGCTGAGATTGGATGGGATGTTAGGGGAAGGCGGGTATTAGGGATTAGATCCTAACCTTCAGAGAAGGAACCACAGCCCTAAGAGAGAATATTCAGGAGGTGACTCGGGAACCTGCAGCCATGGCTGTGAGATTGGATGGGATGTTAGGGGAAGGCGGGTGTTAGGGATTAGATCCTAACCTGCAGAGAAGGAACCACAGCCCTAAGAGAGAATATTCAGGGTCAGGCTGCTGGTTCCAGAAGGGTTAAGTCAACCCCCTCCCTCCCCATCACCCTCCCCCCAGGAGCCAGTGGTGACAGCTGAAGCCATGTGAGTTGGATCCTGAATGAGGCTTTATCTCTGGCTCTTCGTCATCGGCCACCGTTCACCATCCACCATGGCACCAGCTCCCTCGGCCAGCCGGGATGGGACAGGCAACTGAGAGAGCCAGAGAGGTCAGCTGGGGAAGGGGGATCCCTGGAGGGGTGGGGGTGCTTTATATGGGGAAACTCTCCTGGGGTCACTGGGGAGGCATCCCAAGCAGCAGTGCTGGGGAGGGGGCTTTCCTGGGGGGTGTTCCAGGGGACATGGGAGGATTCCCAGGGATGATCCCCACAGCCCCCAGGAGAGACCATGGGGGGCAGGCGGGCTGGGGAGGTAACAACAGTGATTCTCCCTCACAGATGATGGTGCCTTTGCCCTGGACTGTGAGAGGAATAGGACTTTGGGCTTCCAGCTGCCAAGCAGGTGGTGGGGGCTCCAGGCCATGATCTGCACCCTCTAACCCTGGTGCTGCCCTCTGCCCTGACTTTCACCGGACCCGGCCATGTCGGAAGGAGAGGCTCCTGCCCCGCGGGGCCGGGCGCTGCCCCCAGATGTGCTGGCAGAGCAGGTGGAGTTGTGGTGGTCCCAGGAGCCGCGGCGCTCGGCACTCTGCTTTGCCATGGCGGTGGGCCTCGTGGC
>NW_005358250.1:2220653-2235016 GCF_000412655.1 Myotis brandtii
TCATGCTGTCCGTGGGCATCGCCCTGGCTGCCTCCGGCTCACTCCTGCTACTGGGCTTGCTGCTGTATCAGGTGGGCGTGAGTGGACACTGCCCTCCCCTGCGCGCAGCTGCCCCCTCCATGCACAGTGACCACAGTGGCAGCGGCAGCATCTTCAGCATCTCAGGACGGCTCTCTGCTGGCCAGCGTCATGAGACCACTTCCAGCATCGCCAGCCTCATCTGACCAAGCCGGAGCCCTTGCCACAGCTGCCTCAGCCTCATGGACGGTGCTGGCGTGTGAGTGTGTGTGTGTGTGACTGTGTGTGTGCACCTCCCCAGGACTGTCCGGCCCTACGGGAAGGTGAGTGTGTGTCTTCTTGGAACTGGTGTTGTGTCCATGGAACCGTCAGAGGCTGCCTGTCTGCACTGGGGTCTCCAGGCAGAGAAGTATCTGGGGCCCCTGGAGATTCTGGGCTTGCTCCTATTCCCAACACCCCTCCCAGCCAATCCTGCCCTCTCGCACTCATCAGGGACTTCCCCGGGAGTGACTGCTGCCCACCCCGGAGACCGCACCAGCAAGTCTTCATTGAGGAGAACCACTGCTGGCGGAGTGGGCTCCGGGGCGTGACAGGCCTGCGTTGGAATCCCCCTCGACCACTTCCCAGCTGGGCAACTTGGGCAAGTGACTCGGCTTCTCTGAGCCTCAGTTTTTGAGAGTCATGGTTGTGGTCATCTATTCTGAGGATCGAGTATGGAAGGACGGGGTACCTTACAGATGTGCATTAAAAGTGGTGGCTGCTGTTACTGTCACTGTCTTTACATCCCAGCTCACCTAGAGACCTTCCTTCCCCTCTCACACCCACCCCATCCGAGTGAACACTCGTGCCTGTTCCGTGCCCAAAGCGCCTGCAGGAGTCCTCAGTAAGGCCTGTGGTTCCTCCTCTCAGCTGCTGTGAAGCCGAGGGGAGAGGGGCCTGAGGGGTGCTCAGCTTCGGGAAGATGGTGGGTTTCTGGCCCCAGAGAGGGCAGGGGGGTCCTTGCCATTAGCTCACGTGCTGGTTCACGATGAAGCCTCGGATATTGGGGTTTTGTCAGCTGGTGACTCAGGAGGCTGCAGCTCCCTGCCTGCCTCAGCAACCGGAACATCCCGGCCCTGGTCCGTGTCCTCGCTGTACGGGCTGGCCTGACTCCGGGTTCCGGGGCACAGGAGGGCTGTGTGAAACCCGCTTGGGTGCTAAGAGTCACTTCCTGCTTGAGGTCCACCCTGGAAGGGATCTCCCGTCTCTGGTGTGGTCATCAATCTCCACTCCCTGGGTGCTCAGGGCAAAGTTTCACCAGAAGAGCGTTTCATCACTTCCTGCTTCACAAGGTGCAGGTTACAGGCAGCACCTCAGCCAGCAGAGAGGTGGGGACCAGACGTGTTCAATGTAGACCTATAAGGGCTCCCACAAGAGAACATTGCTTCCAGCTGCCCAGATCAAGGCAGTCTCCTGGAGACAACACCGAGCTGCTGGATGAGGGCAAGGGTGTTGCCACGCCAGGGAGAGAGCCGCGGGAGCAGAAGGAATAGGGCAGTGATGGCGAACCTATGACACGCGTGTCAGAGGTGACACGCGAACTCATTTTTTTGGTTGAGTTTTCTTTGTTAAATGGCATTTAAATATATAAAATAAATATCAAAAATATAAGTCTTTGTTTTACTATGGTTGCAAATATCAAAAAATTTCTATATGTGACACGGCACCCGAGTTAAGTTAGGGTTTTTCAAAATGCTGACACGCCGAGCTCAAAAGGTTCGCCATCACTGGAATAGGGCGTGTCCGGGAGCAGCAGATATTTCAAAGGCACCTCAGACCCTCCATATATTCAACTTGGAACCCCTCTTCTCGCTCTTAAACTAGCTCCTCCATCTGACCATTCACCCAGCGTCCAGGTTAGAACCCTCAGCCGGGCCCAGACAGCACCCTCGCTCTCCCTCACCCCGTGTCCAGCACACACATCAGCGCCTGCGGACTTCCTTTGTAGATGTTCTTGTGGTAATCAGACCTCCACACTCATCTCCACAGTCCTCTTCGTCTCGGCCTATTTGTGCAGCAGCCTCTCTACTGTTCTCCCTACTTTTGTTCTTTTCTCCTCTTAAATGCAACTTCCCCTCCCCAACACCAATATGTACACATGGAGCCCCAGTGACTGTGCTAAAACAAAAATGCAAATTACCTTGAGATCCTCCCATGGCCCCACCTCTTGCAGGCTAAGGTGCGGACTTTAGCTGATTTGGTCTCTCCCTCCTCGAATCACCCCGTGAGCCAGACACACTAGACTACTGCTGGGCCTCACCGTGTTCTCTCCCTTCTCCCAGCCTCTGTATGTTCTTTCCTTGCCTTCACGTCCTTCTTCAAGACTCACTTCTCTGGGAGTCTTCCCTGACTCTCTCCCCTGAATTAGAGTTGCCCTTTTTCTAGCCCAAACGCTCAATTGTAGACACCAGTCTGCAATTCTTTCTCTGTGCACCCGTCTCCTTAATTGGGTGGTAAACTCCTTCTGGCAGGGTTTGGGTCTTCTCTCCTGTGTGTCCCTAGTTCCCAGCACAGGCCTGACACCTAGTAGGTGCTTTGTTGGATGGCAATGTGTGTGCAAAGATCAGGGAGATCCCTATAATTGGGAAGGGCAGGGAAGTTAGGCTGCTGTCCACTGCTGGCCCTGACTCTCCTGAGGCTCCACACTGCCTGCCCCAGAAATTCTCGCTCTTCCTGGGTTTCCAGGAGGGAGCAAGCATTATCACCAGCTCCTGGGCCATTCGAGGACCACAGGATACCTCTCCATCCTGTAACACAGGGAGGAATCATGTTTCTTTTTGGCTGAGACAGGGTTAGACTCTTCCATAATATTTCTCTTAAGAAACTAAAGGAAAACAGAAAACAGAGGCCCAGAAAATGGGGAGGGGGAGGGTTACATGGCACAGATGTCTGGATGAGCAGCTACTCCAGGCAAGGCCCGTGCCAGGCTCTCCTGGAAAGGAGGCCGCATGAAGAATATAGTTTGTGCCCCCAGATGGCCTACTTCAGACAGCAGTGGGAGTAGACCTCTGCACACCCATCTGGAACATGAGTTGGGAATGTAAGAGCTGGGTCAAGGCACAGGCAGGGCAGAAATGCTACCGCTTCCTCAATCACTTAAGCCCACCCACAACCTCCCGTCTCCAGCCTGTTTGCTCAAAGCAGGTCACAAAACCCCATCTTGGTCCACATTACAACCAGCTGGCCACCAGCCCCTCTGCTATCTCTCTAAAGCAACGGTTCTCAACCTGTGGGTCGCAACCCCTTTGGGGGTCGAACGACCCTTTCACAGGGGTCGCCTAAGACCATCAGAAAACACATATATAATTACATATTGTTTTGTGATTAATCACTATGCTTTAATTATGTTCAATTTGTAACAATGAAAATACATCCTGCATATCAGATATTTACATTATGATTCATAACAGTAGCAAAATTACAGTTATGAAGTAGCAACGAAAATAATTTTATGGTTGGGGGTCACCACAACATGAGGAACTGTATTAAAGGGTCGGTCGCGGCATTAGGAAGGTTGAGAACCACTGCTCTAAAGCTTCCCTTCCTGCCCTAGCAGGTTTGGTTCAGTGGGTAGAGTGTCAGCCCACAGACGGAAGGGTCCCAGGTTCGATGCAGGCTCAATTCCCGGCCCCAGGTTGGGTCGGGTGCTGGAGGCAACTAATCGATGTGTCTCATATCGATGTTTCTGCCTCTCTCCCTTTCTTCCACTCTCTCTAAAATTCAATGGAAAAATATCCTCGGGTGAGGATTAACAAAAAATAAATATAAAGCTGCCCCTTCCTCTCTTACCTCCCCCTCCTGCCTTTATCTCCCTTCTGGTGATGATTCTTCGACCCGTCATTTCAGACTCCGTGACAGAGTCCTCGACTCCTTAGCCACCTGCCCCTTTGGTCCCGCTCTCCCAGGAAACCACCTCCATGGACTAATCCACACACTGGCCTTCACTGCACCTGCCGCCCCTCGGGGAGTGGTTATTAGAGAGACCGGCACAGCCAGGCAGCAGGCGTCACCGTGAATTCCTCATCACCAGTCTCAGCTGGGTCCGCAACGTAGCTCATCAGTTACACTGTTTCCCTCGTCAGCTGTTCCCACAGTGACCCTCAAGTTACCTCCACTCCCTTCACATCCTAGGTCACCTAACATCACTCCCTGCAGGTGGCTTGACCTTCCACCTTGCGAGACTGAGAGTCCTATGGAAGGAAGCCTTCACATCCCTCCCACCAAATCCCTCCTCCTTGCTCCTGTCCGGACAACGACCTTGGCAGCCCAGCTGAGGAATTTGGACTTTGTCCTCAGGACTCTGAGAAACACGGGGCAAATGTAATCAGGGGAGTGAGAGCAGGATTTGGGACTCACTGGCTGCTGTGTGGAACCAGGGTGAGCTCTCCAAGGAAAAGAAGAAGAAATGGCCAAACAGCCCAGAAGTGATGTCTCCGCTGGCCCTAAGGGGTGGGAACAGTGCCCCAGAAAGAAGAAATAGCAGAAGGGCCTAGGGACAAGGGAACTTGGCTCCTTCAAGGAACTACGAAGGGCCCAGCCGGTGTGGCTCAGTGGTTGAGCGTCAACCTATGAACCAGGAGGTCACAGTTGGACTCTCGGTCAGGTACATGCCCGGGCTGCAGGCTCCATTCTCAGTCAGGATCAATGATTCTTATCATTGATATTTCTATCTCTCTCCCTCTCCCTTCCTCTCTGAAATCAATAAAAATATTTTTTAAAAAGAGGAACCACTAAGGGTTTGCGTGGCTGAAACATGGAGCAGTAGCTGGGAAGAGGCGAGGAGTGCTAAGGAGGGGCCCTCGGCCAGTCCCAGGCTTCAGCAGCTCCCCAGCATGTGGCAGTTTCTCAAGGCCAAGAGCAAGCCAGTGAAGGGCTGTCAGCAGAGGAATGGCCCGGTCAGAACGTGTTTTAGGACAATCATCCTGCCTGCAGCACAGAAACTTCATCGGAAAGGGCCAAAATGGAGGCAAGGAAATGGGCTGGTTGATTAATGCCATCGTCCAGATGCAAGATGATGAGGGACAGAATGAAACAGAACAGATTCCACGGATGTTCAGAGGCTGGACTGACAGGTCCTTGTGACTGACTGGAGGGTGGGAGATGTGATGGGTTAAGGTGGATAGAAAGAGGTTAAGATACAAGGTAGAGAAGAAGCTGCTCTTAAAGTCCCTGAACAGGAGGCGGGGAGGGGAGGTCCAGGACACAAGGTGGAGGATTGGGCTTACAAAGCCATTTTGATGAGAGGGAAGAATGGAAAGAGGTTAAAGTTGTGGGTGTTGTAGCAGGAAATTGAGGGAGGCCCTGACCAATAACTATTGTGTCCGTGAGGCACAGGCCATTTTAAGGAGCTGCTATGGAGAGTGCGAGAGGGATGGGACCAAGAAAACAGTGCGATTGCCGGAAGCTGTGAGAGCCCATGAGAGGCTGGAGGCCCGGTAGAGACCACAGCCTGGACAATGGTGAGTCTTACTCCACAGCACACAGGGGCCAGGCACCGGGTCCGAGGCCGGAGTTCACCTGGAGTATGCAATGCTGAGACAATGGCATGTAAGTGGAGGAGACTGGCAAGAGAGGCTGACATATTAGACCCTGAAATCTAAGCTGGTATTGAGTGAAAAGACAAGAAGGGGCCAACAGAGACAGAGGACAGTGGTGTGAAGCTAGAGGCTCCCACCGGGTGGCGGGTGAGGTGGAGAGAGGCGACTGCCGGAAGCTGTGAGAGCCCATGAGAGGCTGGAGGACCGGTAGAGACCACAGCCTGGACAACGGTGGGTCTTACTCCACAGCACACAGGGGCCAGGCACCAGGTCTGAGGCCGGAGTTCACCTGGAGTATGCAATGCTGACAATGGCATGTAAGTGGAGGAGACTGGCAAGAGAGGCTGACATATTAGACCCTGAAATCTAAGCTGGTATTGAGTGAAAAGACAAGAAGGGGCCAACAGAGACAGAGGACAGTGGTGTGAAGCTAGAGGCTCCCACCGAGTGGCCGGTGAGGTGGAGAGAGAGGACTTGCCACATGTTCCTTCTGAGCTCGAGTCAAACCCTAGGTCCTCAGCCATGTCACCTGGATGCCTGGATACTGGAAGAACATGTTCCAGAAATTTCCAAATCTGTTCCAGTCCAGGTGGAGCTTATATCATATCCAAGCACATCCTACATGAGACCTCAGGCCTTCTGGGGTCACTCAGGTCTCCCCAAAGGAGCTTCCTCCAGGCTGCAGGGGACTGACACATGCCCCTCACACTCAGCACTCTGCACAGGACAGGGGCCGCCTTCCTGACTGTCCTCAGGACCTGAGAGACTCCCCTGGGCATAGCCATGGAAGTCAGCCTCCGGGACTGGAAGGGCCCCCAGGGATGGAACAGACCACTTCTACCCTCACAGCCTGCTCTCCCAAACCAGGAGCTTGCACCCAGAGACTTCTCAGCCCACTCACTCAGGGAGCGGGAGGGGTGCCAGCCCTGGCAGGATGAACGCAAGAGGTTCCTTCTCTGGTCTGTGATCATTACTTCGGACTGAGATAATGGCATTATTGCTGAGCAAAGAAGCAAGTTGCAGTTACAGTGTTTGAGCCTCAACTTCTCAGGGTATAAAATGGGGCTGCCTCCCCAGCAGGACTGTTGTAAGAAGCACTAGGACATCGGTGCTATCGTTGTTATTCTATAGCATCAGAGACTCGAATTCAAGTCCTTTCTTTCCTGACCAGATCTGAGCTGAGTTCTGGGAAACAGGGAAGCTCAAACCCCAGCCCAGAGAGTGAGGACAAAGGGGGCTTGACAAGCTCCTCCCTCAGGATTAAGCCTGGTTGTGGGAGGACCCACTGTGAGGAGTGATTGCCCTGGGGGAGCCCACAGGCAAATGGCTAACACTCGTACAGGCCGGCTCAGTTCCACTTTATTTAAGTAACTCACTTAATCCTTGTAACCTTGTGTGGCAAGTACTATATGATCCCCATTTTACTGAGAAGAGAGTAGCGCACTGAGGGAGTAACTTGCCCAAGGTCACACAGCTCATAAATGGCAGAGCTGGGATTTGAATCCAGGGAGTCTCAGCTCTCAACTCACCCGCTACTCTGCTGGGGCTCCTTAAACTTCACGCCTGTGGCTTGTGTGACCCCTGTCTTTGGCCTCCACATATGGACAAGGGATCTGGCTCTGCTTTGGGGACAGCGGAACAAGGCAGCTGGGAGCTGGGTTGTCCTCCACTGTCAGGTCTGGGCTGGGGTTCCCAGGACAGAGTAGGTAGTGGCAGCTGCTGGGGGTGCAGGACAGGGTGCAAGGCTGAGGCAGAGGCAGCTGCGGCCAGGGCCTCAGCCAGAGGAGGACAGACCAGAGCCAGATCTGGCTAAGTCCCAGGCCTCCCAGCACATTCAGCATCCTGGGCTCCTGCACCTGTGGGCCCAGGTCACATGCCCTATTTGTGCCTGGGGCCAGGCATGTGCAGCACAATGGCAATGATTCCTCAGAGGAATCCAGCAAGGCCACTCAGGACAAGGTCCAAGGTACTCGTGACCCCACGGTCCTGCTCAGCCAGGCTTGCCCTCCAGCAGGTTCTGAGAGGAAGCCCTCCCTGCTGACCCCGACTGGGGGCAGGGCTCAGGAAACGCAATTGCTCTTCTGGGATCGGGCCCATACCTTCTCCTGGATCCCTCAGACATCTTGACTCAGGTCCCAAAGAATACGTGAAAACAGGGCCAGCTGAGCTGCTTTCTGGCCCAGAACTGCAGGCAGGACAGCTCCTTCAGGTGGGCCTGCGGGAGCATTAGGTCAGGGGACAGACCCACTGTGTTCGCAACTGCTCTCCCCTCGGAGCTCTCCCCTCGGAGCCAGGACATGTTCTTGGCCCCTTAGTTCTGCTGCTCAGGGTCCTTCTCCAGGTCTCAGGCTGGGGCAGTTCGACCATCTCTGGACTCAGGAAAAATTGCTGGAGTTGGGGCTGTGTGTGCTGGGCTTCCCTCCTCCCTGGGCTCCTCTCTCCTGCTGACAAGTCCTTGGATGTCAGTGTTTCCCTACTCAGTTCTCAGTGCCTCTCAACTCCACTTCCAAAACCTAAACCACTCCCAGGCTGTCAGTGACAATCAGGCTGACTATTCCCAAGCCCATGTCTGCTGACAGGACTTCTCCCCTCCCCAGTGAACCCCAGCTGCCCCGGGGCACCTTTCCCTGGAAATCTACATCCGGCACTGAATCCACATTCCCAAGAAACCTGTTCCTCCATCAAGCCCGAAACCAGGGCAGCTCCCTGGACTCCTTCCGCCCCCACATCAGGTAGCCAAGCAGTGCTGTCAGCCCTGCCCCCTTCAATGTGCGGAATCTGTTCCCTACACATTAGTCTCATCTTAGTCACTTCTCTCCTGGTCTCTGTCCTCCAACCCATCGCTTAGCAGCATCCATAATGCCTTTTCTGTCATGATTACAGCATTCCCTTGCCCAGAAAGTTCACAGATGAGCCTAGGTTGCTCTCAAATTGAAGAGCAAGCTCTCTACCTTGGCACCAAGGCACTAGCTCAGTGATGGCGAACCCATGACACCTCTGACACGCGAACTCATTTTTTTGGTTGATTTTTCTTTGTTAAATGGCATTTAAATATATAAAATAAATATCAAAAATATAAGTCTTTGTTTTACTATGGTTGCAAATATCAAAAAATTTCTATATGTGACACGGCACCAGAGTTAAGTTAGGGTTTTGCAAAATGCTGACACGCCGAGCTCAAAAGGTTCGCCATCACTGACCTAGAGGGTATTATACACACTGAGCTCAAAAGGTTCGCCATTGAAAGGGCGAGGGCTACGCCCTCCATCTTGCCCCAATCCTCCATTTTTGGGCAGCCATGTGCTCAGCAAGGAGCTTTTTCCCGGAAGCCCAAGCCTCTGCTAGCCGCACCTAGGATTTCTTTAAACTAACCAATGATAATCAAGGGAAGTGCGCGCCATAGATATGACCACATCCTGTGTAACAAGACACCGACTTGCGCCTGGCCAATTGGCAGGGCCCACAGTCCTCTCTCCTCCCCTTACTCCAACCCCCCTATAAAATCCCTCTTCCCACAGGGCTAGCTCTCTCTCTGCCGCTTGCCACTGCGTCGGCGAGTGTGGCGGGGAGCTCAAGCTAGCTTGAATAAAGACTCTTATGCTTTCGCATCGGACACGGCTGGCTCCCTGGTGTGGTTTCTTGGGGATCCTGAAATCTGGGCATAACAGCCATCACTGCACTAGCTGATCTGGTCCACGCTGCAGCTTCATCACTGCCATGGGCACCCCTCAAACCCTATGCTCCAGCTCCAGCCCTCCTCGACCTCCTGCCTTTTTCTCAAGCACCTCCCTACATTAGTCATCCCTCCCTTTCCTCCTCTGCTGGCTCTTTCTGCAGGCTAACGTGGCATCCAGGTGGACACAGTGTGGGGTGGCTGCCTGGCTCATGACTTCCCCTTGTCTGATAATGACCTGGAACAAACAGGTGGGCTCCCCAAATCACATATGTGCTACAGGAGGCTGCTCTCACTGGTCACAGCTGTGGTGGACACTGGACCCAACCTGGGCCAATCAGATTCTCTCACCTGAGTTCTTGAGACTCAGAACTGAGAGTTTAGGAGTCCCAGGCTTGGAGTCTCATCAATGCCCATAAATGACAAAGCACTAGAGGTACAGAAATCAGGCTGATAATCAGGCTGCTGGGACCACCTGCTTCCTGTCCTCCTGAGTCAGCTGTCCCTTTAATTCTATGCAAAAGCCAGGATTCCTTTCCATTGCTTGCAAAAGAAGCAAAGAACCAAGGAAGCTTAACTGTCTCCCTTGCCCCAATATTCCACCAGCAGCTGTGACCCTAATCTTTTCCTGTCACGTTCTTCATCAAGTTTTTCACAATCAACTGCACTCCCTTATCCTTCACCTACTTACTCCTGAGCCCACAGTAATTCAATAAATTTTACAAGTATTTATTTAGCACCTGCCTTGTGCAAGACTCTGAGGACACAAATGAGACATAGCCTGTGGCCTCAGGGAGCTCACAGTCTAGCTGTAAGGACAGGCACAGTAAAAAATAAGTGCAAACTGCAATGAAGATTAAGGTAAAATGTGGCAAGGGTGATGGGAGAGAAGCTCACAGGGTTTTGAGAGGGAGGGGCTCCCCGGAGGCTGGGCATGTCCGAGCAGCATCTTCCAGCTCCGTGACAAAGAACACTTTTATGCACAAGTTCCAGTTCAGGAAAATAAAAATGAGCAACTTTTAATTTTTATTTGAAATAAAAATAGATTTATTAGTACCTGTGAAAAACAGAATATATTATATCTATTTAGATTACCCACTGTATTGATAGGAAAAAATTTCAATAAGAAACTTGGCACACTGGTTTTCACCTGCTAAAATGTTACCAACTGGTAGATAATAATAACTAGTTAAGTAGGGAGAATGCAAACCAAGAGGCTGACAGAGGCCTCATTTCCATAGTCAGGTCCTTGGTAGGCTTTATCCTGAGAATAGCAGGGAGCCATTGAGAGTTATTGAGCAAGAGAGGGGCACTGTCACTTTGGTGGCTAGTGTCAGGGGTGGGAAAATTGCTCAATCCCTGGTCAGCCCTTAAATCCTAGCCACCTCCATCCCTGAGTTCATTGTAGTATTTACAATTCTTAAGCTGTCAGGCAAAGGGTGTGCAAAGGTCGTGGCTCAGAGGGAGAAATGGTGCCTGCTACCTTCTGTCCCCAGCTCGCTGGCCCCAGGCTGAATGTAATTGTCCTCAATGAAACCATCATCATCCTCATCTTCACCGGCCTCCGGACAGATCCCCTTCCTTGTCCCGGGCAGTGGGCGATGCTGATAGCTGAGGCGGTATTTGCGGCAGAGGTGGCATTTGGCAGCAAGTGCAATGAGGAGAGAGAGGACCACAGCTCCCAGCACAACCCCCACCAGCACAGGCCATGCCCGGGCCCCAGAGCCTGGCCCAGGGGTCATGGCTGATAGCGTGGGGAGCTCCGAGGGTCCCACAATGGCTGCAGAGAAAGGAACAGCATTATGAATGGGCTCCAGATGGGCTCCCTGGGGAAACCGAGAGGAGTGGGGGCAGGGTCCTTCCCCCAACCCCAGCATCTAAGGGGAAACCACCCCCCTCTTCAGCTTCCCTCACTGCTACTCACTTTGGTTTGTGTCACTCATGGAGTAGCTGGAAGACACCGTGAGCCTTGGCTTGGCCAGAAGAGCCCTGGCTCCAAGCAGATCCCAGGTGATAGGCAGCCCTGGGGCACAGATCCTGAAACATACACACATGTGTGGCTGTCAGGGGTGGCCACAGGGCACACGTAGCAGGCCATACTCACAGTCGTGTTAGGGTGCTACACAAACGCTGGGGACTGGACAACTAACCATAAACAGTTGTTCACAGGAGAGAAACAAGCTGAGAAATTGGCTCTTTGGAAGGAAATATTGCAGGGTCCAGCTCTGGAAGTGGCTGGAAACATAAATCAATGCTGGAACTTACACTGAGCACACTGTATGATCCAGGTACCATGCTCACAGCAATCTGTAATGTCGGTGTAAACATTATTCTCTTTATAGATGAGGACTCTGAGGCCCAGAAGGGTCAACTAATTCAGCCAAAGTTCCAGCCCAGGGCCCAGTTTGCTATATTGCATGGTAAGCTGAGGATGGGAGGTGGGGGCAGAGGCAGTCCTGCTCCCAGAGGTTGGACAACAGCAATTGCTTGGAGTTAACAAGCCAAAGTGGAAACCACACGTGGAAGACAGTGCCAATCCTCACCCAGAGCAGGGGGTCTCAGCACAGCAAGGGCAGACTTGGCCCCTCTGCTCCTGAGTCAGGAAGTAGCCAAATGTAGACCACCTGAATCAGGAAATCATCTGGATGAGAATCACTAGGGCTGGAGAGGATCTAGAGAAGGAGCACCTGAATTAAGGGAGTATTTGGAGAAGATCATCTAGAGCAGCCGTGGGCAAACTACGGCCCGCGGGCCGGATGGGGCCCGTTTGAAATGAATAAAACAAACAAACAAAAAGACCGTACCCTTTTATGTAATGATGTTTACTTTGAATTTATATTAGTTCACACAAACACTCCATCCATGCTTTTGTTCCGGCCCTCCGGTCCAGTTTAAGAACCCATTGTGGCCCTCGAGTCAAAAAGTTTGCCCACCCCTGATCTAGAGTAACAAAGAAACAGAATTTCTGGAGGATGAGGCCCAGAAACCAGGATTTTAAAAAGATTCCCAGGTGATTCTAATGTGCAGCCAAGGTTGAGAACCACTGGACTAGACTCAGAAATGCCTGGAGGAGCACCTGAATCAGAAGGGGGGGGCAACACCTGAATCTAGGGAGTATCTAGAGCAGTGGTTCTCAACCTGTGGGTCGCAACCCCTTTGGGGGTCGAACGACCCTTTCACAGGGGTCGCCTAAGACCATCAGAAAAATCATACATAATTACATATTGTTTTTGTGACTAATCACTATGCTTTAATTATGTTCAATTTGTAACAATGAAAATACATCCTGCATAACAGATATTTACATTATGATTCATAACAGTAGCAAAATTACAGTTATGAAGTAGCAACGAAAATAATTTTATGGTTGGGGGTCACCACAACATGAGGAACTGTATTAAAGGGTCGCGGCATTAGGAAGGTTGAGAACCACTGATCTAGAGGAAGAGCACGTAGGTTAGGGAAGTACCCATTGGAGGACCAGCTAGGGCTAGAGATTATCTGCAGGTGGAGTACCTAAATCAGATACTCCTGGGAAGGAGTATCCAACCTAAGAAAGTACCTAGGAGATAAGCACCTAGTTTAGGGGAGTACTCCCCCATAGTCTTTTACACCAATACTTTAATGAGACCTTCCCTCCTCACCACCAACTTGTCACCAAGTCCATCAGTTCTTCTAAATATCTCTGGAATGACTATTCCCTTCCTTGGCACCCCACTGCCACTTCCCCAGTCCGAGCTGCCTTCATCTTGTACCTTTACTCTAACAATAACCTCCCAACTGGTCTCGCCCCATCTCTAGTCCAATCCCCAGAGCCATGGGCCTAAAGCCCAAATCTGACCCCCTCACACCCCTGTTTAAAAATCCAAGAGCTCACCACACCCAGTGCTGCATGCAAATTCCTCAGCCACACAATCCAGCACAAGGCCCTCAGGCCAAACTCTTCTTCCTCTTCCCACAGTTCCCTCTCCCCACACAGACACCTTCCACCTCAGCCACCGCCTCCCTTCTCAGTTTTTTTGAGTCCACCATCTCGAATGCTAAATCAGGCCACGCCAGTTGGTGAGGCTGTCCCAGGCCTCTCTGTATGACCCCTTTCAATGGCCTAAACCATAAACTACCAGTCAGAACTGGCCAGTTACTAGATGGGCAGCTCCCTGAGGGCAAAGACTGGGATGATTAACCTGTGCCCTGGGACTGCCAGAGAGCTTGGCACTTGGCTGCTCAGTGCCAGTTTGTGAGTTGAGTGAGGGACAGAGCTGAGAGTGAATATGGGAGTGGGGGTGAGAGGTGGGACAGGAGAAATTAGAAAGGACGGGTAAATGAGTAACATTCCGCGGGTGCCCACTGTGGGCCCCACACGGTGCACTGGGTCCTCAAAAACCAAGATTTTGTTTAATTGAAATGAATTGAATTCAATTTGACCTTTCTTTTACTCCTATTCCTTTCCTTCTGCCTTGTCCCTGTGGTTTCTTCCCAAGGACATTTCCTCACACCCACAGGCGGTCACCCCACCCCCTCAAGTCACATTTCTTCCACTAACAAACACACCCCTCCTCTGATCTTCAGACATACATACCCACCCTGATCTGTAGCTCCTTTCCTGCTCCCAGGAGCCCTCAGGGACTTGTGGGTTCCTCCTCCCAGCCCCCCAATTCTTCCCCTCTGCTACCCACCTGTAGGAACTGTGCACACTCCGTGGAGGAAGCTTCCGGCTGGGGCCGGCAGACAGTGGGCGGGGCTTGACTCACCTGGGGACGCCCCTGGTGGGGCTGAAGCTGCAGGTGAGGGCGGAGGGCTGGGCAGCAGGCAACGCCCACAACCGGGAGGACTAACTAGTCTTCCCAAGCTTTTGCGGAGAACCTTATGGCACTGGCCTCACCCCCACCCCCACTACTGGGGAGAGGCGGGTGGGCTGGTGCAGTTGGGATCCTGAGAGGAAGGGGTGGTCCTATGGGCCCTAGAAGGGGCGGGCACTTCAGCAGGCTGCTGCTCAGGCTGGCGGCCCAGATGAGCAATGACTTTACGGTGACAGGTACAAAGTCCGGAGTTGAAGAGGGAGCTTTGCAGACCTGTGAAGGCGGTGGGCCGGAACC
>NW_005358250.1:2235124-2253619 GCF_000412655.1 Myotis brandtii
AAATTGTGTGTGTGTGTGTGTGTGTGTGTGTGTGTAGAGCGGATGTGAAGGTCAATGGGGAGTGTGAGTTTAAAGGTCTTTTGGGGATGGTATATGTATCTTTGGTGGAGGGGGGAGGGGGGTGGTGTGTATGTGTGTCCAGCCTTCATCTGGATCTCAAGGATCCTGTGACCCCACAAAGCTAGCTCTGAATCTCCCTTTTGTTCTACTCCTTGTCCTTGAAGATACAGTTCAGGAGTCACCTTCCCGGAGCCCTCAGTCTACCCCGGCAAGCTTGCTCCCTCCGGGTGGAGATGCCCAGCATACTCTCTCATCATTCTCTCTCCTGCATGCCCTGCGCACCCTTTATCACAGCATTTCTCTATTTATCCTGTAGTGATTTTGATAGGGGCAGAAATAGAATATTGGAAACCAGCTATAATGGTAAGAAATATTAACCATGCTCTGTTAACTGTGATTGTTTTGTTCTGGTTAAAGAAGGCGCATTCTAACCTGGCTGGGCGTTGCACGTGGGATCTGGGAGCTCACCTGGAAATTCAGCCCATGGCCCACCCTCCCCATCTGTACCCTTTTGCCTACTTCCCCACGTGATCTTTGTCCTTCTACCCAATATAAGCAGCTGGCTATGCTGGGGGGCAGAGCAGATTTTTGTGGACGACCTGCTGCTCTCCCATGCTGCCGGCATTATTGGAATAAACGCTCATATGATTCAACCCTGTCTCTGCTTAATTGACTCAAGTAGTGACAGGCAGCACGGACCCATTGATTGTCCGGTTATAATTTCTTCCTGGGCTGCCTCCCCCATTAACCCAGAAGCTCTCTAGGGTGGAACCAAGTGTTAACAGTCTCTAGCTTGCCGGCACCTGGCACAGGGCAGGCTTTCAGTGACTATGTAAGGGAGGAAGGACTGCATGAGCTAAGCCATGCGGGCACAGGATTCACAGGGTCCCTCAGGCCACAACCCGAACAAGGACTGTGCCCAGGGGTTGCAAGTGGGGCAAGCCAGAACTGTGGCTACAAAGTGGAGGACCTTGCAGGACCTTGGGTTTTTTAACATGGAATCTGCACTCTCCCAATGGCTCCTTCCTAGGTCTCCACCCCATCTGGTGCTTGCCTTTCATACTCTCTCCTCCAGCCACACCGCACTGTTCTCCACTCCTGGAACCCACCATGCTCCATCTCCCAGGCTCTGCATGCCCGTTCCTGGGGCCCTGATTTCCCCTATCCCGCACCTTCAGCCCTTCCCCCAACTTGTCCATCATCTCTCAGGCTGATTTTCTCCCAGACCTACTCATCACTCAGACCCTAGTTTAGGTGCCTCTTTGTATAGATGGCCTTCCCTTACTCTCCCTAGTCTGGGTTCCTCCTCCCACCCTCGGTGCCCCCCTCCCCCAGACCTGGCACTTCTCTCCCTTTGCCCTGACTACCACTATTGTGATTTTCTCTTTATTTGGCAGGGCCTCTTGTGAGTCTGGAAACTCTGGGGTTGGGTCTGCATCTGTCTCATTCCCCTTCAAGTCCCCAACATCTAAAACGGCAACAATAAATCCTTCTGAAGTAAGTGAGTAAGAGGAAAGTGAATACTACCCGTGATGGGACAGTGAGGAGTCAGGAAGTTTTGGGGTTTTGCTTTGATTTTGAAGCAAGGAAATCATAGGATTCAAAAGGTATTCATTGAACACCTGTGCTGTTTTGTTTTATTTGTTTTTAAAATTGAGGCATTCATATAACATAACCTAATTCACATCACAAAAATTTCACCATTTTAGTACACAGTTTAGTGGCACTTATTATATTCAAAAGGTTGTACAACCATCACTGTATCTAGTTCTAAAATATTTTTGTCACATCAAAGGGATACCCCCTGCCCATTAAGCACCCACTCATTTCCCCTCTACTCCAGGCTCCAGCAACTACAGAAATCTGCCTTCTCTCTCTATGGATTTGCCTGCTCTGGATATTTCCTACAAATGAAATCATACCTGTGCCAGCTTTTTACTGAACTATTTCATTTAATCCTCATAACTACACTATTAGATATTAATTAGCCCGATAATAGGTGAAGCAACACAGCCATAAGAAGGGAATTAGCAAGACGTTCCACAGAATAAAGCAAGGAAAGGTCTGCACATCCGTCAGTCAGTCACTTGTTTAATGAGTATGTATTGATCACCCATCACAGAGCCACAGCCAGCCCATTGACACGCATTAGAATATAGCAGAGGACAACCTGTTGGGTCCCCCACAGCATGGAGAGCAGAGAGCAGGCTGGATATCAGCACCACTAGCCCCTCAGCCAGAGCTCGGTGCAGTGAACAACCTTTACCACCTTCCATGGCGGCCCTGACAACCCTGTGGTAGGCACTGTGCTAGCTGCTGGGGACAGAGCTCCCGCCACCATACAGCTTTCATTCTGGTGGGGAAGACAGACAATACACAAGAACTAAATAAGATCATTTCAGATCACGGTGACGGCTATGAAAAAATACAGTCGCTTCAGGTGATAGGGAGCCGTGGAGGGGGCTGTTACTTTCCATTAGTCAGAAAAAGGGGGGACTCACTGAAGAGGGGATGTTTGAGCTGAGATCTGAGTAATAGGGAAACAGCAACCATGCTCATCTAGGGGAAGAGCATTCCAGGAAGAGGAATCAGCCCTGACAAAGACTGACAGCAGGAGCAGGGCTGGCTTGTTCAAGCAACGTCAGGAGCCCAGCTGGATGGAGCACAGTAAGTGGGGAGACATGGGAGGAGTTGCCCTGGGGGGCTGTCAGCTCATGTGGGGCCTCATCAGGTCCTTCCCTCCATGAGATGGGAAACCACTGATGATCTAAGCAGAGGACTGAGGGAATATCCTCCGGCTTCTGTGTAAAGAATGGATTAGAGGAAGCCAGGGTAGAAGCAGGGAGGCCAGTTAGCAAGCTGTTGCTATCATCCAGGAGAGAGGGGCTGTGGCCTCAGGGTGCTCAGGTAGAAATGGGGAGAAGTGCTCAGGTCCTAGATATATTTTGAAGGTGAAGCTTATGTGATTTGCTGACTGGATGCCAGGTTTGAGAAAAAGAAAGGGACCGCGAAGAACTCC
The DNA here is from genome assembly GCF_000412655.1 of Myotis brandtii. NCBI lineage: Eukaryota > Metazoa > Chordata > Mammalia > Chiroptera > Vespertilionidae > Myotis > Myotis brandtii. The sequence continues at coordinate 2,238,204 of NW_005358250.1, forward strand.
AAAGTTTTGTCCTGAGCAGCTAGTAGGCTAGAGATGTCCTTCACTCAAGTGGAAAGACTCCAGAAAGGAGAGTAAAAAAGAAAGGGACCACAAAGAACTCCAAAGTTTTGTGTTGGGGTCCAACCGCAACAGGTCCAGGGGTCCTCAAAGGTGTGGACAGAGTCGGCGAAGAAGGAATGACACGGAAACAGCGTTCAGTTGATCAGCAGCCTAGCCAGGATCTCTAGCCACGATCTCCAGCCAAGTTCTGGTCAGGATCTCCAGCGAAGTTCTGGTGTTTACTGTCTTGTTACATCTGTATTTATACCAGTTGATTTTAATCCTGTCAATTTCTATTGCAAAGGTTAGGGCGTTTCTTATCTCCATTCCAGGGAGTAAAGATTATGTAGCTTAAGCGTGATTGTTTGTAGTTAAAGTGATTAACTACCCACCTGGCACTTAGTTAAGGGGTTTTATCCCCTCCCTAACTTCAGGGAAAAATCCCTACCTGGGGAAACAACCTTTCTCAGAGAGGTGACCTTGGTTAAAACACATACCGCTAAGGGGAGCAAACATATTAAGAACAGTATGCTATATACGCCAGGTCCCTTGAAACATATGCTGTGCAGATGTGCTCAGGTCCTAGATATATTTTGAAGGTGAAGCTTATGTGATTTGCTGACTGGATGCCAGGTTTGAGAAAAAGAAAGGGACCGCGAAGAACTCCAAAGTTTTGTCCTGAGCAGCTAGTAGGCTAGAGATGTCCTTCACTCAAGTGGAAAGACTCCAGAAAGGAGAGGTTTGAGAGGGCAACCAGGACCTCAGTTTTGGACATGTTAGATGTGAGATGCCTGTGAGATATCCAGGTAGCATCCTAAGTAGGCAGTAGCATAAATTTGGCCAGAATGCAGGGGGAGATAAAGGCTAGAAATAAAAAATTTGGGCAGCAGCAAAATGTGGATGATTTTTAAAGCCAGTTATCTAGGTGTCAAGAGAGAAGAAGGCTGAGGGCTGACTTCTAAAGCACAGCAGGACGGGGAGAGGGGCTGAGGAGAAGCAGGAAAGAAGACTGAGGCATGGCCAGCAGCATGGTGGGAGGCAGACATGTGAGAGAGTGTCCTGGAGACCAGAGAAGAAAGTATTTCAAGGGCAAGAGCTTGGCAGTTATGTCAAATGCTGGTGATAAGTCAACTGAGATACAGATTGAGAACTGACTTTGAAATTGGCCAGGTAGAGGTCACTGGTGACTTTGGTAAGAGCAGTTTCACTAGTGCTGGGGATGAATGCCTGACTGGAGCAATGCACCAAGTATGGGAGCAGAGGAAGTGGTGACCACTTCTTCAAAGAATTTTGCTATAAAAGGATCAGAGAAGTCCTGGTTGGGTAGCTCAGTATCAGGACAACACCAAGGTTGCAGCTTTGATTCCTAGTCAGGCACATACAAGAATCAACCAATGAATGCATATATAAGTAGAACAACAAATCGATGTTTCTCTCTCTCTTTCTCCACCTTCTCTTTCTCTTTCTCTCTCTCTCTCTCTCTCTCTCTCTCAAATAAATAAATTTTTAAAGGAGCAGAGAAGTGGTGCAGTCACTAGAGGCGTGGGTGCAATCATGGAGGATATTTTTTTAGGCTAGAAGCTGTTACACCATGTGTGTAGGCTGGCCAGAATAATCCAGGAGAGAGAGGAAATTGATGATGCAGAAGGATGAGAGAGAAGGGTGTGAAGTCCTGAAGGCATCAAGGTGTATGGGGTCAAGTGCTCTGGTGGAGGGTTGACCTTGGGCAGGAGCAGGGAGAGTCCCTCTGAGGAAGGCGGAGTATACAGGTGAAATGATGGGAGCCTTAGGAAGTTTTCTTCCCAGGCTTCTGTTTTTACAGAGAAACAGGAAGCAATGTCATCAGCTGAGAGTACAGTGGTTCTGAAGCAGGGAGAGTCCCTCTGAGGAAGGCGGGGCATACAGGTGAAATGATGGGAGACTTAGGACGTTTTCTTCCCAGGGCTTCTGTTTTTCCAGAGAAATAGGAAGCAATGTCATCAGCTGAGAGTACAGTGGTTCTGGGGTTCAAAGGGAAAGAGAAGGTGTGAATTGGTCATCCAGAGCCTGCCAGCATGTGATAGGCTCACCAGGTAGCACCTTGGGGTGAGCGGTCAGTTAGGGTGATTAAGTGTCTTTGTTTTCTAGCCACTCCAAGTACAGGTGGGGAGAAGATGGAGAGAGGGTGGGGATTTGTAGGCAAGCAAGTGGTTGCCATGATGGCCCATGAAATCTAGGCCCAGTAAAGAGGGAAGTGAGGACAGGGTGGGGAGGTGTGAGGAACCCTGAAAAAGTGGTAGGATCAATGGATTTTAGGAGAAATTGCTGGTGGAATAGAGAGAGGGAGTTGAAAAGTAAGAAGTGATGAGCAGATGGCGGCATAAGGAAATGGAGGTTTCCAGGAGATGCAATTCTTGATAAAAACAAGCCCAGAGATATGAACCATGGAGTGGTTCTGAGGTGGAGCCTACAGACCTATGGGGGTCTTCCTGTTATCTGAAGCGTGTGATTAACTCAACCTTCTGCATCAGAGGTCTCATGATAACATGTTAATGGCTCTACTAAAAAATGGCAGAGTCAGTATTCGAATCCAGGTCTTCTGACTCTAGGTCCAGCATCTTTCCAGTTATATATCCCAACTAAATCCCTTTGCTCTGTTAAACTAAAAATGTTTAACTTCCACAGCTGAAACTTCTTTCGTAAGAAAAGTTTTCCCGAGCCAAAATTGCTAGTCCAAGATGGATCTTAGGCATGGAGTCTAAACCACCAGCAGCATGGCTGCATAGAAAAGACAGAACGTCCGTCCCCCATCCCAGAGTTGTGCAAGCCTTTTATACATCAAGTGGGTGGAAGGGAGAAGACAGGTGTACCTGTCTGAAAGAAGTTACCTGAGCTATAGGCAAAGGGTTGGGGGCAGGTAAAGAGGGCCAGCTTTGGGATAGCTGAGTCCTCATAAAGAAATGTCCACGCCTATAGGTTAGCTGGGGCAGCAGTCCGGAAAGCCCTTTTGTAAACAAGCAGACAGGGGTGAAGGGCTCGGAAGCGGGGGATGCACGCCTGGAGTGAGATGGGGCCTAACTAAAATAATCTTGGGAAATAGCCACCTGGAAATTAATCCAAAATTCCAACAGGCAACACAGGAATGTGAGAAGTCTTTTGTTAGCTGGTCTGCAGCCATTAATAGATTAATAATAGTTCCTTCTCTTTCTCTCAGTCTCTGGCCACTGTGAATTATTTTAGAACATCTCAGAATTTCTTTCTTAGCTCCCATGAGTAAGATTTGCCATCAAGGTGTTCGATTCCTCACAATCATTTGGAGTGACAGAAAGCTACCACTGCCTTTCAAAGATTTGATTATATTTCCCAAAGGAAATGAATGGTGAGCAAGAAAAAGAAGGGGGTGTCTGGGTTCCCCACCTCGCACGCACTTCCTCCTCCATCTGACCCAACAACCCCTCCCTGCTGCGGACCGGACCGGGGTCTTTGCCTTAGGGATATTGTAGTTCCCTTTTGAGAAGCTGATGGGACCAGGGAAATGCACCTGTACATCCAGTCACAAATATGCTCACAGGCCTGGCATGTAGTAGGTGCCCAATAAAAACTTGTCTGCTGAATGGTTAGATTTCCAGGGGGCTCACTTGCTCCCTCCAGGTTAAGAACTGGTGTTAACCCTTTGCATTCTGAGTGCAGGAACCTCTCTTCTATTGTAAACAGGTGCTCCTTTGACTAGATAGAGGACCCCTTCTTCTTTGCAACCTCTGAAGGGACCTGCCCGTTTCTATTTCCAGCCACTCCCAGCCTCTTGGCTGTAGAGTCAGCACCTGCCTAGGACACCCAGCAGTTCAGCCCCTCCCTCCCCGGAGGCTGGCCTTTCCCCACTCCTGCTCTGCCACTGATGATGTGGAGTCCCCAGCATTCAGCGGGGACTGGGCTTGAAGCTTGATGGAAACATGCGGCCCACAACGAATATTTTTGCAGCCCAGCCAATATAACCGTATGTAAGAAACGTGTGTGTTTTTGTTTTGTTTTGTTTTGTTTTAATATATTTTATTGATTTTTTACAGAGAGGAAGGGAGAGAGATAGAGAGTTAGAAATATCGATGAAAGAGAAACATCGACCAGCTGCCTCCTGCACATCTTCTACTGGCGATGTGCCCGCAACCAGGTACATGCCCTTGACCGGAATCGAACCTGGGACACTTCAGTCCACAGGCCGACGCTCTATCCACTGAGCCAAACCGGTTTCGGCTAAGAAACGTTTTAATAAAAATTCCGTAACTTAATTTTTACAATATCCAATTATACATAATTATTAATAACGAACTACAACGTTCGCTAATGACTGATTACTATAATCGTGTTGCATTCATTTCCCTTACGCACCTTATGCACAGGCACACCATTTCTCTCCACTAATACTAGCAGCGAATATTTTAGCAGCCGATTGCCACGTCATTAGTCTTGTACTGACTTGTTTGGTATGTGCAACAGGAAATATTTTGCTTTTGGAGAACAAGAAAAATAGGTTTATTTGTATTACGCTTATTAATTTGTGCAGTTATTCAGTGTCTGGTAAGTTAATGTTCAAGAAAAAATATTAATTTTTATTAAAATGTTCTATTATTTTATGTTAATGATTACTCATTTATTTCAGCCATTTGTATTCAGCCCGTCTCTCGAAATAAACCTACATTTCTATGAAAATTGAAGCTTTTGGTTTTTTGTGGCCCACATAAACTTAAACCTTGTTTATTTGGCCCGTGTTAGCCTTTTTTTTTTTTTTTTTAAATATTTTTTATTGATTTCAGAGAGGGAGAGAGATAGAAACATCAATAATGAGAGAATCATTGGTCGGTTGCCTCCTGCACGCTCCCCTATTGGGGATCAAGCCTGCAACCTGGGCATGTGCCCTTGCCTGGGATCCAGCCTGGGACCCTTCAGTGGGCAGGCCGACACTATCCACTGAGCCAAACCGGCTAGGGCCCGTGTTAGCCTTCGTGTTGACATGCTTGCGCTAAGGTAAGCTCAAAGGTTATATCCCCAGAGGAGTTTCCCAGACCCAGGCCCGAGACTAAGGAAATGCCTTGAGATTGCAGCTTCTAGGGTTTGCTCACTTCCTCAAGGTGGACGAGTCTGTCAGGTATTCCATGAAGCCCTGAGGGAGAGCTCACCAAGCCTCTTACATCCCCAGACACACCACCCTGAAACTGCAGTATAATTACCTCAAATGGTTACCACATCAGATCCAGCATCCAGGTTCACGGGACAACTTCGTCCCAAGCCACCAGCTCCATCTTGCCACCTTGGATATATAATTAGACATCAGACGCACCCAGTGTAATGAGGTAGCAGTCTGTGCCCCCTCCTTGTTCAGTTATCTCTGGGGTAACTGGGTCTCGGAGAACAGAGCTCAGCAGACCTGGCAGGGAACGACCACACCCTCACCAGAGGGATGTCATGCCAGGCAAATGGCCAGAGGTGGCTGACAGCGCGTCCCCATCGTGGTGCCACCTCCCCGACCTGCCTCCCCACACGATAGGAATAGTCATCTCTCCCACACTCCTGCTTTCTTACGGGAATCGGAAACGTCCTTGCCCACCTGAAATCCCTAGAGTTTGGGACGGTTCCTCTGGTGGCAGGCACTACGTAAGCCTGGAAGGAGGCATGTCTCTCTCCATGGGGCCCAGAAGCCCACTCCCTCATCTTGTTGCACCAGCACCCCTTCATCAGGGTGGAGGCAAGAATGGAAATGGCAAAACCCTAATATGTCTTCAGGTAAAAAGGGTGGGAGTTGGGTCGAATGAGTCATGAGGTTTATGTGCTGTCGCTATCGCTAGCTTTTATCCTCAAACAACATTTAAAGTGAGATTGGCCAACCGGGAAGCAATCCTGTGATTCACCCAGGCGGTGGATGCTGCGGGAATGTGTGGCTGTGGCCTGGGGTGGCAGCTTTCTCTCATAAAATGTGCTTTGTATTCTAAGTAGGCTTGCTGTGGTTTGAAGCAGAAAAACAATGAGTCATTTGTGTCGTAGGCTATTGGTTCTAGGATTTCAGAGTGATCTGGGGTGAAGCAAGGACCTGGTGTACCTTAAAGGCAAGACACCCTGAAAATTGGTGCCTGCCCGTCTCTGCTGGTCCATCTTTGCCTTTTAAAGGGGCCCCGCTCAATCATAACACAGCACAGAGTTGAGCTTATTATTTTTCCAGAATAAAATCTCTAGTGCTTTCTAAGTACATACCGATTGGCTTTTTGAAATCATTTTTAGAGTTTGGGGGATTACACTCATAGCAGCCTCCTATAAATGCCCGCAGAGACTTTTAACCTGCTTGTCTAGGTCAGACCAGCAGGTCTGGGGTCAGAGTTGAGCTCCACCACTTAACTAACCTTAGAAAGCACCAATTTCTTCATCTGTAAAATGAGGAGAATAATAATGAAGCCTACCTCAACAAGCAGAGAGTCCATGAGGCGGCATTAGTAACTGTTCCTGTCACCTGCAAATGTTCCATAACAGTTATTCATGGCAACTGAGGTGGGCTGGTGTTCTTCATAAGACCTCTGCTGACATTATCAGGTACGTTTCATTCTGAACAAGGTCAGTAAAAGTCTGCTATGTTTTAAGTAGGTCCTGAGCTTTGAACTGTCTGAGCCCTCTGTGAGGTGTTGATTCCAGCTTCTGGCCTCAATGGGTTTCTTGGGGCCAAATGGTCTTTGTCAAGCAGTTTGTACAAAAGGGAACTTATTCAAAGCTTTGTTGGATTAACTGGGGCTTCCTTTAAATAGGGCTTGTTTTCAGAAGTTTTCTTTTTACAACAAGGAAAAAGGACGCACGGGATTCCAAGTAGTAATCTACAGTCTTTATTACAGCTTGTCATAAACACCTGGCACATCTTTTCAGCCCAGAGTGAAAACACACATGCTCACCTGCTACCTTCAGGAACAGAGCTGCAGCCTGTGTTCCAAGAGCATCTGCTGACAACTTCCTCTCACTATAGAAGTATTTCCTGGAAGAACAGCAAAAACTGTTTTGAATTCACATATGGCTTTAGTTGCTACTGGAGTTAAGTGAAAGTACTATTGTTACCAACTATTAACCAAAAAAATAAATAAATAAAGGGAAAAATATTACTTTTTCTTTTATTTTCCTTTGCTGATCAACATGAACAATTATTTATTGGTAAAGTCAATTTCAGGCAAAGACAGGACTTAGGAATTTTTGCTTATTTTATTTCAATAACATGTTGCTTATTCCAACCAAAAGAAAACTTTGTAATGTTGTTTGGGCAACATTTCACTTATTTCTTCACAAAGAAGTTGTGACCAACAGTAGAGAGTTAAAGCATTTATGAAATATATAAAGATACCCACATCTGGGGTTGCACATAACAAAGAAATATCTTAAATGCTTTTCAGAATATTCTAGGAGCCAAGACACAAGGGCATGCTTTAGGAGAACATAGGAATGTAATGGGGGAGGGGAGGCATATTGGAACTACCCATTTCCTTTAAAATCACCAAGGAAAACAAAGCAGCATTCAACTTCACATACTGGCCTTACACAGTTTATATATAATAGCATAACTTAAATCCAAAAAGCAAAGATGGGATTCTCACTTCGTTTATTTTGAGAAATAACTGCATGGACACCCAGGTAGTCTACCCTTGTTTGGTAGGCTTCCATGGAGGGAGTCTCTGCTACTTAGAAGAGGACCCATTTGACACTCTTTTCAGGTGGCCTTGATGTCAATTTTGAGGGGCAACTTGGAGAGCTTACTTGTCTTCCTCTAAGTCAACCCAGCCTTAAATTTCGCCAGTGTGCGTGTGTGTGTGTGTGTGTGTGTGTGTGTGTGTGTATAATTTGCATAACAATTTCACCCAATTGGGTCTCAATTCCACCACCATTTCTGCAAGACTATGTGCTAACATGTTATCTTTTCCATAATCTTTGCCCATTGGATTTTATGTTTTTATTGATTCCTAATCCTATCTAATAAAGGGGGAATATGCTAATTGACTACCCCACCCTCAAAGATGGCAGCACCCACAGCCAATAAGGAGGGGAATATGCTAGTTGACTGCCACACCCTCAATGATGGCGGCGCCCACAGCCACAAGATGGCGGCACCCAGTCCCTTCAGCCCCGCGGGGGCAGCAGGTGCGTGGCAAGGCCGGGCTCGCCTGGCCTGGCCGCTCCGCATGCCTGCCTCCGGAGTCCCCCAGTCCCCTCATCCCCCCATTCGCCCAGGGCTGGCCCAAGGCACAGGCAAGCCTCAGATGTCAGCTGCCCAGCCGCCCAGGGCCGCCCGAGGCTCAGGTAACCAGGGCCGGCCAAGGCTTGCGCTACCTGTAGTGGCAGCAGCAGAGGTGTGATGGGGCGTCGCCTTCCCCTGATTGCTGGGTTGTCTCCCGTCCCTGAGGGCTCCCGGACTGTGAGAGGGGGCAGGCCGGGCTGAGGGACCCCCACTCCAGTGCATGAATTTTCATGCACCGGGCCTCTAGTCTATAATATGAATTATAAATATTTTTGACATTTGTCTCTTATTTTTGCCTTTTAGGGCTTTTTATATATGCCATAAATTTCATTAATCTTTTCTTTTTTTAATTTCTTTATTGATTAAGGTATTACATATGTGTCCTTATCCCTCCATTGCCCCCTCACCCCCCTGTTGTCTGTGTCCACCGTTTAGGCCTATATGCATGCATACAAGTCCTTTGGTTGATCTCTCCCCTTACCCCAACCCTCCCCTACCTTCCCTCTGAGGTTAGACTGTCTGATCAATGCTTCTCTGTCTCTGGATCTGTTTTGGTTCTTCAGTTTATGTTGTTCATTATATTCCATAAATGAGTGAGATCCTGTGATATTTATCTTTCTCTGACTGGCTTATTTCACTTAGCGTAATGCTCTCCAGTTCCATCCATGCTGTTGCAAATGGTAAGAATTTCTTCTTTTTTACCGCAGCATAGTATTCCATTGTGTAGAATAGTATTCCGCAGTTTTTTAATCCACTCATCTGCTGATGGGCACTTAGGCTGTTTCCAAATCTTAGCTATGGTGAATTGTGCCGCTATGAACATAGGGGTGCATATATCCTTTCTGATTGGTGTTTTTAGTTTCTTGGGATATATTCCTAGAAGTGGGATTAATCTTTTCTTTTAAGGTCTGTGGATTTTGAGGCTTAGTTAGAGAGGGTACCCACTCCAAAGTTATAAGGTAATTCATGGGTTTTCTTCTAGTTCTTTTGTGGGTTTGATTTTTTGGTTTAATCTTAGACCCATTTGGAGTTTATCTTAATATACATGATGTAAAATATAGATCCAACTTTATTTTTTACAGACAGGTACCAGTTATTGCAACATCATTTATTAAAAAGACCAACTTTTCCTGCTGATTTGAAATGCAACTTTTTATGTATGCTAAATTCCTATGTGCATTTGGGTCCATTTCTGGTTTTTCTCTTCCATTGGTCTATTTCACTGCCAGTACCACATTGTTTAATTATTGAGACTTTACATATAATATGTTTTATGTTCCAGCAAATAGTGGTGTGAAATAAATCACCCAAAGCTTAGTCATTTAAAACAACAATTGTTTTATTATATTTCACAGTCTCCACAAGTCAGGAATTCAGGAAACTCTTGGGGGGGAGATTCTCTTTCTCCTCACGTAGCTTCAATATTTCTCACTGCGGTCTCTCTGTATGAGCGAGTTTGGGCTTCCTCTCAGCACGGTGGCTTCAGCGAAGTTGGACTGTGTACGTGGCAGCTCAGAGTTCCATTGCAAGTGCTTCCAAGAACAAACTAGAAGCCGCCTCACCTTTCTGACCCACGCAGCATCACATCCTCTGCATTCATCTGATGACGAGTCAGTGCCATCCAAATCCTCTCAGTGGGACAAATGTCAAGGTCACGTTGTAAGAAAAACATGTGGCACAGAACAGACTGTTGTGGCCAATTTGGAAAAATACAATCTGCCATATTTTGCTTTCTGATAGGGCTTCGTTAATCTATTTCAGAGTTTTCCTGGCTATTCTGACCAGAAGAAAACTCTTCTCTTTCAAGTAGCCTTTTTATAAATCTGATCCTTGAGGTGAATTCACTGATAATCATGTGTTAACTTTTTTTCCATTAACTTTTGGCATTAAAAAAGTAACCTTTTTTATTTTCAAAAAGCACATTTGGTCTAATTATGAATAAGTTCTTACGATTAGATGTGATTCATTTCTGAAAATATGCTTTAAAAACAAACAAACAATAGGAATGGACATTGTGTTTGGTGGGGAGAGGATAGTTCTGAGATAAAACAAAACAAAACACTGCCCCTGCCCTAGATGCTTTGGCTCAGTGGGTAGAGCATTGGCCTGTGGAATGAAGGGTCTTGGGTTTGATTCTGATCAAGGGCTCGTACCTCGGTTGCAGACTTGGTAGGGACACGTGTGGGAAGGAAGGGACACGTGCAGGAGGCAACCAATCAATATCAATGTTTCTCTCTTTGTGTCTCTCCTCCTCCCTTCCACTCTTTCTAAAAATAAACGGAAAAAATATGTATTTTGGGGGTGAGGATTAACAACAACAACAACAAAAACATTGCCCCTGACCCATGTGGTAATGAATTAGAGTTGGAGACATCTTTATGAACTCATGCTTAGCTTAATGTAAATTGCTAAATAAAAAATATTTATAGATATGTGTATGTTCACACATTGGTATAAACATATATATTTCCTTGCTCTGTCAGCTAAGAGGGCCTAGAAGCAATGACACTCCAATGTTAATGAGCAGACCTGGCACTCTACTTTTGGGTTCTAATGTCATTTTCAAAAGAAACCAGAGCTTCTTACAGAGACAGCTGATTCTAGAATTGAACAGGAAGGATACAAGATGAGCCTGGAGTATCTTGTTAGTGCCAGGAAGTAAGGAAGTGCTAAAGAACAAACAAACAACAACAAACCTACATTGGTGGGATATGTCCAATTTGTTGGCATATAGTTGTTCATAATATTTTCTTACAATCCCTTGTGTATCTGTGGAGTCAGTTTTTACTTCTCCTTTTTCATTTCTGATTTTATTTATTTGGGTCATCTTCCTTTTTTTCTTGATGAATGTGATTAAAGGTTTGTCAATCTTGTTTATCTTTTCAAAGAACCAGCTCTTGGTTTTATTGATCTTTTGTATTATGGGGGTTTTTTAGACTCTATTTCATTTATTTCTACTCTGATCTTTTATTATTTCCTTTCTCCTACTAATTTGGGGCTTTGTTTGTTGTTCTTTTTCTAGTTCCTTTAAGTGTAAAGTTAGATTGTTTATTTGAGATTTTTCTTGTTTCTTGAGGTAGGCCAGTAATGTTATAAATTTCCCTCATAGGACTGCTTTCACTGTATCCCATAGATTTTGGGGTGGTTGTGTTCTCATTTTCATTTGTTTCAAGGTAGCTTTTGATTTCTTCCTTGATCTCATTGTTAACCTATTCATTGTTTAGTAACATGTCATTTAGCTTCCATGTCTTTGTGTGTTTTTCAGGTTTTTTTCTTGTGATTGATTTTAGTTTCATACCATTATGGTCAGAGAAGATGCTTGATATAATTTCAATCTTCTTAAATTTATTGAGACTTGTTTTGTGTCCTAACATGGTCTAGCCTAGAAAATTTTCCATGTGCACTGAAAGAATGTATATTCTGATGCTTTGGGGTGAAATGCTCTGAAGATATCAATTAAGTCCACCTGATCTAGTGTGTCATTGAGGACGCTCTTTCCTTGTTGATTTTCTGTCTAGAAGATCTAGCCATGGTTGTCAATGGGGTGTTAAAATCCCCTATTATGATGGTATTACTGTTGCTTTCTCCCTTTATGTCCATCAAGATTTGCTTATATATTTAGGTGCTCCTTTGTTGAGTGCATTATGGTTTAAGTATTCCCATTGCAATGGTGGATGTGTACACAACAACCCACCTTGGTTATTGGGATGATGCTCTAATCAACTGAGCTACCCAGGCCAGGGCTGAAGGATCTGTCATTTTCAAGAAGAGATGTTGCCCAAGTGCTCTCTTTACTTTTACAAAATAACATCAGACCCACCAGAACCAAGGAGAAAGTTCCACAAAAGTATACTCCACCTACAACCCTGCCAGAAAAACTGCCCCAGCATTTCCCTGCTCTGTTCTCATGCCAAATTCAAAGATCTTGGCACCAAGACGAGCTAAAGTCTAAGGCATCAACCACACTTCCCATCCCTATTCCCCACAGACCCAGGAATGGGGTGTCTGTAGGCCTATAGAGTAGGGGTCTTCTCTGGTCCTTTTTCATGCTACACCAGGAGTCAAAGCTTCTCCTGGGTCATTTCGGGATTTTCAGAAGAGCCCCAGGACTAAGCCAGCTCAACCCCCTGTAGGGACTCAGCTTTTCCAGGACAGTGATTTGGAACCTGACAGGTGCAAACGAAAGTCCAGTTTTCACCCAAGAACAGACTCTGGGAAGATGTTCCAGCGCCAGAGCAAGGGTTTGGACTTTCAAACCCAAGACACCTAAGCTGGAACTAGGTCTCATCCCTGCCCCAACCATCCATTCCAGGCCAGAGGGGCCATAAATCTCACCAGCAAGCCCCAGACATCTGATGACTCCAAGACCTCTCACTCTGCTCCCTGCGCGCGCACGCGCACACACGCGCACACACGCGCACACACACGCACACACACACCCTGCAGGCATTCCACACCTGCAGGTCATGGTCTGTTCTAGAAATTGCCAGTGGTGGTGCCAGGTGAAGCAGTGGTGCCAGGGCAGTGAGAGATGCGGGGGCACAGTAAAGGCACGATCCATGGGGATTTGCCAAGGGGCTGGGACTGCCCCAGGCTGTTGTCAGCCCTCAAGAGTGCGTGTACTCCCAGGGAAGACTTCTGCGGCCCCAGTGCTCAGGGACAGGCAGGGTTTGCTGTAAAACCAATGACATCAGGCAAAGAGCTGAAGCCTCTGTTAGTGGCTTCAGCTGAGGACTATAAATGCAAGACTCTCAGGGTCTGCTTAATGCATGCCAGGGAGGAGCGACTAAGTCAGAAGTTCAAGTCCCAGCTTTGCCATAACCTCAGAGTACCCTCAAGCACTGCAGGCCTCAGTTTCCCATCTGTAAAATGAGAGTTACACAAGATAGAATCGAAGGTTCTTTTTGTCCTAGTGTGAGTTCTTTGGTTCCCCTGAGCACATACATTCATGGGCCCACAAAGATCCTTGTGTTACATACGTGAACTGCTCTATAGGATATCCATGTAACTGTGTCCTGGGCCACATGAGGAATCGTTGGGTTGTACTGTGTGTGTGTGTGTGTGTGTGTGTGTGTGTGTGTGCTGAGTGGGAGGGGAGACCCCAGAACAATATCCTCCCCCCCATCCCTCTTCAATAGGCGGAAGCCACTGGCTTCCTCCCTTTCCTGCCTCCTGTGTGCTGGCAAGACTAAGGGCTGAGAGGAGAAGAGGGGATGGAAAAATCGGCCCAAAGAACAGTCTCCAGGTCTGTCTTTACCACAACCCTCCCCCCACCTCTAGACCCCAATCCTGGGCCTTCTAGGCCACACCCATCCCCAGCCTATGGAGATCACACTGGGGGGCCTAGGGGCCCTGAAGAAGGATAAGTCCTCCCACCCCTCCCCCGGGCCACCCCTCCCACCCAAGCCATCTCATTTCCTCTTCCTCCCCAGCACCAACACTCACTGACTAGCATAGGCTGAGCAGCCAGACCCAGAGTCACTGACCGTGGGCCCAGCTTGTCCTGGTGGCTTGGTCAGCCTCCAGAGTATGGTCTGGCTGGGGTCCCCTTTGCTGCTCCCCATCGTCTTCCTGGCTTCTCATGTTGGTAAGTCTTCCCCATGATGCACCCAGCTCCCCAAGGCCCTGATTCTACCCCAGTAAACTCTATCATCACTGTCAACAAGTTCATCCATATTGTAATCAGTTAGAAAGTGGGATTGAGGCCAGGAAAACCTAGATAATGGGATCAGGCACTAGAAATCACTGCAGCCTGGGGCTAAATTAGGGGATGAGAAGGGAGGGGAGGGGAGGGGAGGGGAAGGGCCATTAACTGTGTTGGATCATGAGATCAGTGGGGAACAGCAGGGCCTACAAAGTTTTCAGTGAGTGATCATATGGTCCTTGTGTTGCATTCATTTAATTATTCACTTGACAAACATTCATCAAGAAACAACAATATTCCAGGGGCTGTGCTAAGTGGTGGGCAGCCTCCAGAGCTGCACAGTGATTAACTGATACTGACCTCCTATGGCTGTTATGGGGTTTAAATGAAGTAATTTACACAGAGCGATTGGCACAATGCGTGGCACTTGGTAGGGGATTCTGAATAAGCGGTAGCTGATTCCTTCAGTGTGCTGGCCAAAGAACGCACAGGCTGTCTTTGAGTGGTTCACAGTCTAGTGGGGGCTAAACACATAGGCATAAGGAGCTCCAGAATAGCGCTTACTCTGCCTTGGGCAATAGATAAAAAGGGGGTCATGAAAGACTTAACTGAGACCAGCGGTCTTCATTCCAGGCAGCCAGCAATAGATGCAAGTCTTAGAGGCATGGAAGCACCTGGGAGAGGAGGTTCCTAAAGGGAACACAGCCGGAGGAGCAGCATGTGAGCAGCAAGGGGCTCAAGAGCTTGCACTTTGTCCTGAGGGCAATAGGGGCCATGGAAGGTGGTAGGCTAGAGAGACACAAGGTCTTAGCTGGATCACTTTTGGAGGATGTGTTGAGAAAATAGGGGTGTAGCTGTTGGGATTGTCAAGGTGAGTAAGGGTGAGGGGTAAGCAAGGAGGGGCTTGGAGATGGGGATAAAGTCAAGAGGCTTTGAGGAGACAGGATTTGCAGAATTTTGTGACTGATTAGGGCAGACAGTACAATGCTTAAAGGTGTGGACTTGACAGTCAGACAACCTGGTTCTGCCAGTTACTAATATTATGACCTTGGGCAAGTACTTCTCTAAGTCTTCCTTCCCTGGCTATAAAATTGGGGGTAATAACACCTACCTCCCCAGATAGTTAGTATGATAAAATGAGAGAACATAAGTAAAGTGCCTGGCGTACAATTGACCTCCAATAAACATTAATTATTATGACAGTAGGAGTATAAGATGACTCTGGAGTGTGTGTCTCAGGTGGCTGGTGCCATCCGCTGAGTCAGGGAGCACTGAAAAGAAGCAGGTTTGCCCTAGTGGGGTAGCTCAGTTGGAGTGTCACCTCATACTCCAGAAGGTTGTGGGTTCGATTCCTGGTCAGGGCACATACCTAGGTTTTGGGTTATATCCCTAGTTGGGGCACATACAGGAGTTAACCAATCAATGTTTCTCTCTCACATTGATGTTTCTCTCTCTCTCTCTCTCTCTCTCTCTCTCTCTCTCTCTCCCTGCCTCTCTTTTTCA
>NW_005358250.1:2253781-2273012 GCF_000412655.1 Myotis brandtii
TCAGTCCGCAGGCCGACGCTCTATCCACTGAGCCAAACCGGTTTCGGCAAAAATATATATTTTTAAAAAAAGAAAAAGAAGACGCAGGTTTGAGAAAGGCTGATGGACAAGCAGGCCCAAGCTGAGAGGCTGTCCCAGGGTTATTGACTCAGAGGTGACATTAAAGCCAAAAAAAGAGAGAACTGCCCTAGCCAGTTTGGCTCAGGGGATAGAGCGTCAACCTACAGACTGAAAGGTCCCAGGTTTGATTCTGGTCAAGGACACATGCCCAGGCTGTGGGCTCAATCCCCAGGGGGGGGGTGCAGGAGGCAGCCTATCAGTGATTCTCTCTCATCATTGATGTTTCTATCTCTCTCTCTCCCTCTCCCTTCCTCTCTGAAATCAATAAACATATATTAAAAACAACAACAACAATAATAACAAAGAATGAGCTGCTCAAGGAAGCCTGTAGAATAATGATCACCCTCCTCTGTAAATGGAAAGACAGCAACTTCACTGAAGGGTGTGAGGATTCCTTGGAAATCAGATGCTTGGCACATGGCAGGCGGTCATCAGATGCTAGCCTCATTTACCCCTGGGAGACGTAGGAAGAATATTAGTGGATAAGCTAAGAGGCATTTAAACTAATTACTTGGCAGTTAGCAGGCAGGGACAGAGAAGGAGGGGCTCAGAAAGGTATGGGGTCATGGGGTTGAGGAGTCTGGGCTCCACATAGTCAGGCCTGGACTCTGGCTCTACTTGGTTTCTCCCACTCCCTGCCTTACATTGCATGCCCCAGCCGCACTGAATTTGGACGTTGCCCTATCCGTACCATAATATTTTTCATTCCATGTCTTTACTCAGGCTGTGCCCTCTGCCTAGAATACCCTTTCCTACCACTGACCTCTCCCCTGGCTATTCTCCTCACCCTTCTATGTCCTCCTGCTCAGCTTTAAGACCCTCCAGGGAGGTCTCCATCTCCCAGAAGGCATCTCTTCGTCCCCTGCAATGGGTCAGGCACCCATCGTCTGTGCTTCCCTGCAAGGCGCCCTGCATTTGACAGGTGTGTCCATGTCTGTTCTCCAGCAAGGCCGGGAGTTCTATGGAAGACAAAGACCTGCGGCCCACCTGTGTCTCTGCACGTTGGCCGGCGCCTGCCCAGGCCTGGCCTCTTTCTCTGGCTTTTTGCTGGGCCCACAGTTCTCTTCCTTTCTGCCCCACAACCACCTGGCTGCAGATCCCAGCCTTTCCGGCCTTAAATCCCAGCACTGCAAACACGTCTAGATTTCTGCCAGCACTCGATTCTCCTTGGCTCTCCCAGCCTGCACATTCCTAGTGAGGGAGAGTGTAGTGGGGGGCAGGGAGAGCGGCTCCCTTGGCAGAGCTGTTTGAGAGACAGGTCAGGAAAGGGGGACTGACAGGGAATACAAAGGAAAAGGAGACAGGGGGCCTAGATCATTCTTGCCAAAGCTGGGCTGCAAAGGGAAGCCATCTGGCAGGAGAAAGGAGGGGGCTTTGTTTTTGTTCTTGCTCTTTTAGGATGAAGAGGCTGAAGGGAAAGGGGTCAGTGCACCCAGAAGGGTCAGGAAGGGCTGGGGACGGAAATGCCTGTTCAAGTGCAGAGCCCGAAGGTGGGGAAGAGCGGGAGGGAGGGAGGCTGGGGACCCCGTCAGATCCCAGGACTGCTGTCCCTTCCCAGGTGCAGCAGTGGACCTGACGCTGCTGGCCGACCTGCGCCGCTTGGAGCCGCACCGGTTCTACCTGACCTGTGTGTCTGGGGAGGTCGGCGCTGGCAGGGGCTCGGATGCCTGGGGCCAGGCCTTGCTGCTGGAGAAGGACGACCGCATCGTGCGCACGCCCCGGCCCCGGCCCCCGCCGCAGCTGGCCCGCAACGGCTCGCAGCGGATCACGCTGCACGGCTTCTCCAAGCCCTCCGACCTGGTGGGCGTCTTCTCCTGCGTGGGCGGCTCCGGGGCCCGACGCACCAGCGTCCTTTACGTGCACAACAGCCCTGGGGGTGAGTCTGGCCCCCTGTCAGGAGGGAGAGGAGGGGCCGCCCTTGACCTCTGACCGCACCCTCCATCCACCCCGCAGCCCAGCTGCTCCCGGACAAAGTCACACACACGGTGAACAGAGGGGACACGGCTGTGCTTTCCGCGCGTGTGCTCAAGGAGAAGCAGACAGACGTGATCTGGAAGAGCAACGGTAAGGGGAGCATTTGAGCTGGTCGGGCAGGTACACCCCAACACCTCCATGGCCACCCCTTACCTACCCGTCATTCTCATATACCTGTTACCCCCCTGGCCAATCTCCAGGGCCCCCACATGTCCTGGACCAGGTCCATGAAAGCACCTGCATCCACCTCTAGGTCCGAGCTGTCCTCCAGCACCCAGAGGACGGGTGGCATCATGGTCACCTGCCTACTCCCCTGTCACCCCCAAATTAACATTATGTTAAGCCCTCCCCTATGACTCTCCCCTAGGAGCTAGCAGGTACAGAGCCCAGATGGCGGGGAGCAGCAGCCCCATGAGGAAGAAGAGAACTGGTAACCAAGTCCTAGTACAGGGACAGTCTAGATCTGTCCAGATGTGTGCTGGGGCCTGGCCACACCTGGGGAGCTCAGCCATCCCATGGAGGAAGCTGTTTTCCCCTACGGTCCCAGAGACCCTCAGACCCACAGCCTTTTGGCTGCCTTTTGGGTCCCTGGACTCCTGAGGTCAAGGGGTTTGCCTCCTGAGCTCCAAGCCCTCTGAAGTGATGTGGATAGTCAGGTAGACCTGGGCTCCCCAGAGTCTCCATTCAGTCCTAAGCAAAGAGCCAAGCAGGGCATGGGGCAGGCACAATTGTCTAATATTAGAGTCTGCAGGTCCTGGAGGGAGAGCTCCTGAGAGAAATCCCAGAGTAGGTAACACCTGAACTGTGCCCTAAAGGAGGAATGGGAATTGGCCAGACAAAGAAGGAGGGAGAGCAAAGGCAGGAAGAGAAACCAGCAGTCCAGGAATTCAGGAATGTTAGGAGGCAGGCAGGCTGTGGAGAGGTATGGGGCCAGAGGGCTATGCAGTAACCAAAGGGTGAAGAAAATGATGTGCTAGGGCATTACCCTGAGGGCAGTGGAGAACTACTGAAGAAGTTAAGCAGGGAGCTGCAGCGGGCTTTGTTGCAGAAAAATACACACTGGCTGCTGAGTAGAGGGAAGATGGGAAAGGGGGAGACAGGAAGCAGAGAGACCGACCACTTAGGAGGCTATGGAAAGTGGGGACCAGGGTGGTGGGTGGCAGTGGGCCTGGCAAGCAGAGGACGCTTTTGGAGGTGAGAGGAGACAGACTGAGCAGGACTGTGATTTACTGGCTGGTGGATATGATGAGAGGATGCTCCCCAGCTTTCTGGCTTTTGGGTACCAACGCTTTCTGTGCTTTGATGTGCATGATGCACATTGATTCGGCCTGAGCAGAGATGAGCAGAGGGAGGGGACATCAGCTCTCACGTGGTACTGAGGCCCCTGACCTGCTTATGCCCCTCAGGATCTTACTTCTATACCCTGGACTGGCATGAGGCCCAGGATGGGCGGTTCCTGCTGCAGCTCCCAGATGCACAGCCACCAATGAGCGGCATCTACAGTGCCACCTACCTGGAAGCCAGCCCCTTGGGCAGTGCCTTCTTTCGGCTCATCGTGCGCGGTTAGGGGCTAGGAGCAGGGGTGGGGCTGGTGTGGGAGGTTGGGAGCCTTGTGGGTACTTCCTGTGGTCAGGTGGGTGAGGGTCACCCGCTGAAAGCACATTCCTCCAGGCTGTGGGCCAGGGCGCTGGGGACCAGGCTGTACCAAGGAATGCCCAGGCTGCCTGCATGGAGGTGTTTGCCATGACCAGGATGGCGAGTGTGTATGCCCCCCTGGATTCACTGGCACCCGCTGCGAGAAGGGTAAGGAGGAGGGGGAGCTAGGACCTAGGTAGGAGAGGATGCCTGGCTGGGGGAAGAAAGACCCTTGAATCATGGGGATGGAGCTTGAAGGATGAGAGAGTACCAAGTAGGTCCCGGACCCTGGGACCTACAGAAACCTCTACACCACATGGCCTCTTCCCAGCCTGCAGAGAGGGCCATTTTGGGCAGAGCTGCCAGGAGCAGTGCCCAAGTACATCAGGCTGCCGGGGCCTCACCTTCTGCCTCCCAGACCCCTACGGCTGTTCTTGTGGATCTGGCTGGAGAGGAAGCCAGTGCCAGGAAGGTATGCACTAACCCACTCTCCGCAGTCCCTGACCCAGAGAACTGGCACGAGCTTGGCCTGAACCCTTTACTCTGGCCCTGACTTGCACACCAGGCCCTCCACAGTCCCCTGCTCACCGGACCAATGCCCTCTCCACCCAGCCTGTCATTACTCAGGCCCCAGCCGAGCCTTTGTTGCCCCCCTGACCTGTGCCCCTCTAACATACCCTTTCTGCTTCCAGCCTGTGCCCCTGGTCATTTCGGGGCGGATTGCAGCCTCCAGTGCCAGTGTCAGAATGGCGGCACTTGTGACCGCTTCAGTGGCTGTGTCTGCCCCCCCGGATGGCATGGAGTGCACTGTGAGAAGTCAGGTATGAACACAGGGGTCTCAGGTCCTTCAAGATAAGCCAGCCTTCACCAGACGCATCTCCCTGTTAATGCTCTAAGTCCTGCCCTCAGGGAGCTCATGGTCTGGGAGCAGTTCTCACCACCCAATCTATACCATCCGTATAGAGATGAGCAGAAGCCCAGAGTGAGTGGTAGCCCAGAGGAGGCCCTGAACACTCTGAGGCGGTCAGAGAGGGCTTCTTGGAAGAGGTGAGATCTGAGATGGAATATGAAGGACAAAAGAGAGATGGCTATGCCGAAACCGGTTTGGCTCAGTGGATAGAGCGTCGGCCTGCAGACTGAAAGGTCCCAGGTTCGATTCCGGTCAAGGGCATGTACCTGGGTTGCAGGCACATCCCCAGTAGGAGATGTGCAGGAGGCAGCTGATCGATGTTTCTCTCTCATCGATGTTTCTAACTCTCTATCTCTCTCCCTTCCTCTCTGTAAAAAAATCAATAAAATATATTTTAAAAAAATCTGCAAATAATAGGATTACTTCTATTATATTCCAATATATTTTTCCCTGCTCTGGCTCTATTTTTGTTCTTCAGTTTATGTTGTTCATTATATTCCACAAATGAGTGAGATCATGTGATATTTTTCTTTTCCATTTGCATGGAAAAATATTTACCATCCCTTTACTTTCAAGAGAGATGGCTGGGCAGAGAGCATGGACAAAAGCTTGGGGACCAGGAGAGTGGAGTAAGGGGAGGCTGGGGAGTGGTCAGAAGAGGTCACATCTTGGGGACTTTGAATGGCAGGCAATAGTTTGCACTTAATATGATGGGGACAGGAAGGAATTGTTGAAGAGGCACAAGGTAGTCAGATTTGTGTTTAAGAAAGGACCCCAGCTGCCGGGAGACCCCAAATGATTGTGCAGGGCTCGTGTTCTAGTCATGAGGCTGAGGCTGTGAAGGCCCTGGTTTCGGTATGAAAGGATCTTAGGAGGTGGGGGTGCAAGAGATAGACTCTGCGGCTGATCACAGGGCCTTAGAGGACTCACACGGGACCTGGCTTTCAGGCTTGAGTGAGTGACTGGGCAGACGGCAGTGCCTCCACTGAGATGCATGACACAGGATGAAGGGCACTTTGGTGGTCATGTGTCTGCCCCCGTGATGGCTCCAGGATAAGTGTCCTTCCTCTCCCCAGACCGGATCCCCCAGATCCTAGATGTGGCCTCAGAACTGGAGTTCAACTTTGGGACGATGCCCCGTATCAACTGTGCAGCTGCTGGAAACCCCTTCCCAGTACCAGGCAACATGGAGCTCCGCAAGCCAGACGGCACCGTCCTCCTGGTCAGCCCCCGCATCCCAACCCAGGGCCCCTGACCGCCAGCCTTACAGTTGGTCCGTCAGACCTCTGACCCCTACGGCTTTCTGCCAGCTCTACCCACTGGCCTGAGGAAAGTTCAAATGGGGTCTAACTGATTGTTGAGGGGCTGCCTCCTGGCCTCTGTCCCCTCATCAGTCTAGACCAGTGGTTCTCAACCTTCCTAATGCTGCGACCCTTTAGTACAGTTCCTCATGTTGTGGTGACCCCCAACCATAAAATTATTTTCGAGGCTACTTCATAACTGTAATTTTGCTACTGTTATGAATCGTAATGTAAATATCTGATATGCAGGATATATTTAGGCGACCCCTGTGAAAGGGTCGTTCGACCCCCAAGGGGGTCGCGACCCACAGGTTGAGAACCACTGGTCTAGACAGATGTGTACCTGCCACATGGATATACATTGTCTTTGGTTTGTCCCCTTCCCCTGTCTCTCTCAGTCTACCAAGGCCATTGTGGAGCCAGATAGGACTACAGCTGAGTTCGAGGTGCCGAGTTTGGCTCTTGGGGACAGTGGACTCTGGGAATGCCGCGTGTCCACATCTGGTGGTCAGGACAGCCGGCGCTTCAAGGTCAATGTCAAAGGTCAGTGATGTCCATGGAGGATGGACACTAGCTGGTGCTGCTCAGACTGGGCATCGTAGCAGAAAGGGCAAGGGCATCTCAGGTCGTGGCCCAGGCAAAGAAGAGGGCATATGGTCAACCAGAGATCTAGGCTGGACAGTGCCAGAGTGGGAGTACCGCTCAGTCCCATCTGGAAAAGACATCCTGTGCCCCCAAAATGGGACACCCCCTGGCCTCACCCAGCTTCCTGCCTGGCCATGCTTGCCCTCTCCACCTCCCACAGACACACAGTGGCCTTTACCTCTCTGCCTCTGGGATGCTACTTCGCCCTCTGACCCACACCATAGGGCACTCGTGTCAGGAGAGGGTGACCCAGAGGTGAAATGAGGAGGGAGCTGCCAGTGCCCAGGACTGCTCAGAAAAGAGCATGCCCACCTGGTCCAGGTGTCCCTTCACCTTCTCCAGCACCATAAGCCTTGGCCATTCACACCCCCTGCCACCTCTTGGTTCTTCTTTCCCTCTGGTCCCCGCACTCCCTCCTCCCCACGTAAGACCCAGACTTCTCAGTCCCCCTCTCACTCTTCCCACTTGCTCACCATGCCCCTTCCACCACTCTGCAGCTCCCCACCACCAGGAAATATTAGCATGGCCCTAGGGCTCCACCTCCAGCCTTTCTCTTCTCACTTCCCCCAGGCTTTGTACCCAGACAATTTAGGTTCTAATCCTCACTCTACAAATTCCTAGCTTCATTGCCTTAAGCAGGTTACTTAGCCCCTCATAGCTTGTTTCTCTCTGTAAAGTGAAGATATCAGCGCTCACTTGACAGGGTTGCTATGAAGAGTAAATTAGATGATGCACTTAAACATGTATCATAGTGCTAGATCCTTGTGCCCATGCTGCCCAGGGGGGCATAACTCTTTCATCCTTGGGCCCTGGCCACTCTGGTCATCTGTTGAAGTTGGCCTCCCCAGTCCAGATCCAAACCGAGACCCACGGTGTCTTTGTTGGCCAGAGTCCTCTCATGTCTCTGAGGACTGGGTGGGCTTTCTGGGCCATGCCTTACCCTGAGTCTCCTGGCAGTACCCCCGGTGCCCCTGACTGCTCCTGGGCTCCTGGCCAAGCAGAGCCGCCAGCTTGTGGTGTCCCCGCTGGTCTCCTACTCTGGGGACGGACCCATTACCTCTGTCCGCCTGCACTACCGGCCCCAGGACAGCACCAGGGCCTGGTCCTCCATTGTGGGTGAGTGGGGAGAGAGCTGGGGTGGGACAGCGGTATTGGGTAAGAATGAGGGGAGGGAGAGTTGTGTAAGGGGAAGAAAGGGCTGAAGGGAGAATGGTGGCTTCTGGAAAAGACCGAATGATGTATGCTGTTGCACCCCACCCTCAGTGGACCCCAGTGAGAATGTGACCTTAATGAACCTGAGGCCGAAGACAGGATACAATGTCCGTGTGCAGCTGAGCCGACCAGGGGAAGGCGGGGAGGGGGCCTGGGGGCCTCCCACCCTCATGACCACAGACTGTCCTGGTGAGAAGCCAAGAGTCATTCTTTCCTGTCCCATAGGGATTACTATCCCGTGCACTCAGGGTTGTCAATCTTATCACTCCCTGGGCCCCTGCCTTTCCCACTTGAGGTTGTCCCACCTTGCCCCCTGAGGATCATTGCACTGTCCAGCCCCAAGGACTCACTGGACAGTTCTGACCCTTGACCTCTGGCCCCAGAGCCCTCGTTGCAGCCATGGCTGGAGGGCTGGCATGTGGAGGGCCCTGACCGGTTGCGAGTGAGCTGGTCCTTACCCTCGGTGCCTGGGCCACTGGTGGGCGATGGTTTCCTGCTGCGCCTGTGGGACGGGGCACGGGGACAGGAGCGGCGGGAGAACGTCTCGTCCCCCCAGGCCCGCACCACTCTCCTAACGGGACTCACGCCTGGCACCCACTACCAGCTGGATGTGCGGCTCTACCACTGCACCCTCCTGGGCCCTGCCTCGCCCCCGGCACGCGTGCTTCTGCCCCTCAGCGGTATGCTCGAGAAGGGGAGAAGGGCTCAGAGTGAGGAGAGGACAGGGGACACATGAGACCCAAAGGGACATGGGAGGTTACAGGACACTGGATGGATGTGGAGAAACCCCAGGGCACAAGGAAAACATGGCATAGGAGGACCTACAGCATCAAGCATACATGGACATGGGAGGACATGGGACAGGGGCAACACAGGGCAAGGGGGACATGAGGAGGACCTAGGACTCCTGGGATGTAAGGAGAATTAAGGGGAAGCAGGAACTCAAGGGTGAAGGAGATCATAGGGAGAGGAAGTCAGTCCAAGATGGAAGGAGGAGGTTGGCAGGGTAGCTCCCATTCTGGGGTCCTCAGAGGGGACACCACTAGAGCGGATGACCTAGCTGACCCACAGCTCCATAACTTGGTCCTGTCTGAGCCCTGCCTGTCCATCCTCATCTCTTCAGGACCCCCAGCGCCCCGACACCTCCATGCTCGGGCCCTTTCGGACTCTGAGATCCAGCTCACGTGGCAGCGCCCAGAGGCTCCAGCTGGGCCTATATCCAAGTACATCGTGGAGGTGCAGGTGGCTGGAGGCTCAGGAGACCCACTGTGGATGGATGTGGACAGGCCCGAGGAGACAAACACCATCGTCCGTGGCCTCAATGCCAGCACACGCTACCTCTTCCGTGTGCGGGCCAGTGTCCAGGGTCCCGGTGACTGGAGCAAGATGGTAGAAGAGTCTACCCTGGGCAACGGTGAGAGAGCCGGGTCCATGGGGACTTCCAGGCCCTGGGGTCAGACTCAGCAACCCCTCCCTCCACATGATCCTCTGCCTTGGAGCTAGGGCATCCCAGGCCCTTCCCAAAAAGTGATACAAGTCCTGGTACTGGGGACCCTGGCCCTTCCCTTCTTATGACCTTCTATCCTAGTGCTGGGAAAATCATGTCACCCCAGTCACCCATGGGCCCTAGGCCTGACATCCCGGATCCCTCCCTTGTACTGGGATCTCTGACCTCTCCCTCTGTGTGACCCCATGGTGTCCTCTGGGTTTCCTGACCCAGGGGTCCCCATGATCTGCCCATCTTATTATGTCCAGGGCTGCAGAGCGAGGGCCCAGTCCAAGAGGTCCGGGCAGCACAAGAGGGCCTAGATCAACAGCTGATCCTGGCTGTGGTGGGCTCCATGTCTGCCACATGCCTCACCATCCTGGCTGCCCTCTTAACCCTGGTGTGCATCCGCAGAAGCTGCCTGCACCGCAGACGCACCTTCACCTACCAGTCAGGATCGGTCAGTCACTTACCTGTCCCAGCCCTGGGGCACATGCATGCAGACCCTATGTATATATGTTTCTACCTATGTACAGACAAGTACTTGTACACCCGAGCATGTGTTTGTGTGTGTGTGTGTGTGTGTGTGTGAGAGAGAGAGAGAGAGAGAGAGAGAGAGAGAGAGAGAGAGGATTTGTTGCAGGTATAAAACTACACCTAATGATACCTAAGGGCATAAAATACCCATTTCTTTATTTCTCTAAAACTGAACTCAGCTTATGAGCCCATTGCTATTAGTGGTGAAACATTTCATATTCCTAATTCAAAATAACTTGGTCATGTCTATATTTCACTATGGTCATTTCAGGAGTCGCCCCCTTCTCCATGGGGGTGATCTAAGCCTACGTAGCATGGTGATATTGTGGAGGGGCACCCGAGCTTCATGCTGGCCTCTGTCCTGACAAGCCCTCCCCAACCTGGGAGCCGGCTTCCATCTGCATACAGCTGTGGCTGATGGCCTCAGCCCTTCTCTGGCCTCCTGCCAACAGACTACTCATTCTGTGAACTACTCATCCCATCCTCCATCCTTCCAATCCCAGGGCTTCCATGGGGAGACTTAAGGACTCTGGGTGCTTCCCTGTACCCTGCAGAGGACAGTATATCCTACGACCCTCAAACCCATTGTTACTGCCCTTTATACAGCTGTTTCTACCACCATAGCCTTGTGCTGGGCCTGCAGCCTCACCCATCGCTCCTTGAGAAAGGAAACACAAACCTCCACTCTTCCTGGCTTCCCTGCACACCTGTCTGAGTTTTCTGTCCTCCTGTAGTCCTTAGGAGTGAGGGCGGGGTGCAGGCTCATCTTCCAGGACCGTGTCCGCTCATCTTGTCACCTCCATTTCTCACCTCCTCCCACCTCTCTCCCTCTCCTTGCTCCTGTCTCCTCTGAGATCTTTGCCACTGTTGTAACTTATGACCTGAACTCTGCCCTTTTTCCTCCATGCCTGGGCTCTTGATATTTACAACCAAGCTCTGGCATTTCAAAAAAAGACCCTCTTCTCTCTCGAGGGCTAATCCTTGTGATAGAAAGCCTAGTGTCCGAAGCTATTGTCTCTTCCATGCTTAAAAAACCCCTTTCAGAGATTCAATTGGCTTCTTTGTTCAGGCTGCATGGGCCCTTCCCCTTCGGTCAGTGTGTACCAAAAGCCGCCACTGCTATGGTGGGGAGGGTAATGGGTACAAATGTTGGGAAAAGGAGGTAGGAAAGCAGCTTTTAACATATGTGTTATGCTAACATATACCAAGATATACCCCTGCTACATGTGCCTGTGTGGGTGGGTGCCATGAGTGTGTGCCATGTGTATATCCCCATGAGCACTGCCATGTGTGTATGCCTCTGTCCCTCTGCTTGTGCTCCTCCATGTGCACATGTCCATGTGGACCTCTGCATGGATGCGCCTGCATACAGTACCACTGCTAGAACATGCATGTGCACACTGGTGTGTGCCTTCAGCTGTCCGTGTCTCATGCAAATCAGTGTGACCCATGTCCCCACCCCTTTCCCATCAAGCTGGGAGTCCCCCATCATGGCTGTCTTAGCACCTCTTCCTGTTCTCATATTGGCAGCTAACCTTGTCCTGTTCTACTGTTTCCTTTTTCTGCTGTCAGCCTTGCCCAGGTGGTCCAGCTCCTTCTCAGTTGGGAGCAATGACAAACATTCCTCTTTGTTATGGTCTTTCTATCTTTAGGCCCCAGGGTGGTTTTAGAGCTATGGGCGAATGCCAAGTGGGTGGATGGTGATAACTCTGCTTCTACTGCTATGGAGAAGAAAGCTCCTCCACTGGCTTAGAGCTAGGAATGTGCTCAATAAATGAAACCTAGCCCTGGCCAGTGTGGCTCAGTTAGTTGGGGGGCACCAAAGGCTTGCTGGTTTGATTCCCAGTCAGGGTACATGCTGGGGTTGGGGGCTCTGTCCCCAGTAGAGGGCATGCAGGAGGCAGATGATCGATGTTTCACTCTCACATTAATATTTCTCTCTCTCTCTAAGAATCAGTGTAAAAAAATAATTAAGTAACAAAGAAAGAAAGAAAGAAAGAAAGAAAGAAAGAAAGAAAGAAAGAAAGAAAGAACCCTAGCCCACTGCCCTAGGCTGAAGTCCTCTCCAGAGCATCCTTGGTGACAAAAAAGCCTGGTTGTGGGATCAGCTCACTGCTTCCCATCACAACTCATTCCAATTCCTTTCTATTTCAAATGTTAGATATATCATCCTCCCATTGACTTAGATTGTGGCCTCTAGTGACTTTACCTATTCCTTGTTCTTTCCGTGCCCCACACACCTGACCCCCAGGCTACAGCCTCTCTCAGTGGACATCTGTCCACCCAACGGCCCACCCATGGCTCCATCTCCTATGGTTCTGCCTCAGTATGCTCTCTGCTGTGTGTGTGTCCCTAGCTGGCCACCAGATGCCCTCTGTCTGGGTCTCCGTTATCTAACCACTCTTTGTCTATTGGTGCCTCTTGCTGACCACATGTCTCTTGCATGGACTGTCTGCCCACTTGTCCCATCCTATGAAGGGTGAGGAGACCATCCTGCAGTTCAGCTCAGGCACGTTGACGCTGACCCGGCGACCAAAACCACAGCCTGAGCCGCTGAGTTACCCGGTGCTGGAGTGGGAGGACATCACCTTTGAGGACCTCATCGGGGAGGGGAACTTCGGCCAGGTTATCCGGGCCATGATCAAGAAGGACGGGCTCAAGATGAACGCAGCGATCAAGATGCTGAAAGGTCTGCTGGGAGTGATCTTTGACCCCACCCCACCCCACTCCTGACCCTCTCCTTTGTCCTACAGATCCCAGGCCCCATCTTGCTCCCTCCAGTAACTGACCTCAGCCCTTACCAGCTCATGTCCTTTCTCCAGAATTATTTCTGGCAAAAGTGATACTGGATTCTTTACACAGAATACGCCTCTGAAAATGACCATCGTGACTTTGCGGGAGAACTGGAAGTTCTGTGCAAATTGGGGCATCACCCCAATATCATCAACCTCTTAGGAGCCTGTGAGAACCGAGGTGAGCCCCCATCTTATCACCTACCCCTTTTTCGAAACCCCCATTATTAGCCATCACTTCCTCCACATCAGTACCTTGCTGGGAGCTTCAGGTTACCTAACCATCACTATTCATTCTCCTCCATGCCTTATGCTCCCTGTCTACTATTGTTGGGGACTTGCTGCCACCAGCTTGCCTGTATATAAACTCCCACCATGTATCTCCCCACCTCCCAGGTTACTTGTATATTGCTATCGAATATGCCCCCTATGGAAACTTGCTAGATTTTCTGCGGAAAAGCCGGGTCCTGGAAACAGACCCAGTTTTTGCCCGAGAACATGGAACAGCCTCCACCCTCAGTTCCCGGCAGCTGCTACGTTTTGCCAGTGATGCTGCCAATGGCATGCAGTACCTGAGTGAGAAGCAGGTATGTGTGTGTGTGAGTGTGAGTGCAGGGAGGGAAGGGGTGTTAAAGGGAGGAGGGGGGACCAATGGGCCGACCTCAGGAGATAAAATAAGCAGGCTCTGGTTGGATGTGGGATTGAGGAATTGAGAAAAGGAAATGACCCCAAGTGCTGGCCCCAAGGACAGGACGAGAAACAGGTCTGGAGGAGGTATTGCATTTGAAGCATTTGAGGAACATCTTGATGGAGGTGTTGAGTTAGCAGTTGTAGATACCAGCCTAGAACTCAGGAGAGAGGCCTGGGCTGGAGACAACAATCTGGAAACTGTCACCATTAGGTGGTGATGCTAATAGTAAGGGAGGGAGACCCATCAGGAGAAGGTAAAGGAGGAGCAGAGAGTGGAGGCTGTAACACAAACCCAAGGATACCCTGCTTGAATGAAAGGAGAGAGGAACAGCAGTAGTAGGGAACATGAGACAGAGAAGGCATTTTAAACGTAGTAAAGTTTTGAGTATCTTTGAAAGCAGGGGGACACAGCACAGAGGGAGGAGTTGATGGAAAGAGATCTCTGAGGAAGGTGGAGGGTTGAGTGGAGACTTGGAACTCAAGAGAAAGGGTCAATTTGGGAAGAGAAGGGCCTTCCCCACCCTCATCAATTAAGGGAGAGAAAGGTAGAACCATGCAAAGAGGGGAAATACCCACCATGGCCCCAGGAAGAGGGATACACCTGAGCTTGGCCATAGACATATCACAGAAAGGAAGGGATGACAGCAGGCAGCACTATGATTTTTCTCAGGCAGGAGTTGATGTTCCAGGAGAAGACCTGGGTGGGTGGGAAGAAGGGTAAGGGCTGCTAAAGGCTCTGAGGGTAAGGGCTACTAAAGGCCATGAAAACTGGCTATGGGGTAGGATCCTTCACTGGCCCAGGAGTCCTGGGCTTACTCATTCCCAGTCTTCCCTGACTTCTCACTGTGCCTCCAGTTCATCCACAGGGACCTGGCTGCCCGAAATGTGCTGGTCGGAGAGAACCTGGCCTCCAAGATTGCCGACTTCGGCCTTTCTCGTGGGGAGGAGGTCTATGTGAAGAAGACAATGGTAAGTCTCAGTCCTCCCTCAGATTCCATGCCTGGTCCTGCTCCCCAGAGCCCTCTAAACAGGCCCTTCCTCCTCACCCAACCCCTCAAACCCACTCTCTCCCAGGGGCGGCTCCCTGTGCGCTGGATGGCCATTGAGTCCCTGAACTACAGCGTCTATACCACCAAGAGTGATGTGTGAGTGTGGGGCAGGAAGGGGTAGGAGGGCTTGGTCTCCCAAGGTTGCACACAGGCATAACCTGGACATATTTCATACATGTCTCGGGTAGTCCAAGGCCCCTAGGCTGTGTTCCAGGTGTGGCACAGGTATGATGCAGGTGTATCTTGAGTATACCTTGGTGATGCCCAGCATCTTAGTGAGAAGGTAGGGGACCTAGCTGGAAGGAAATTTTGTCTTAGAAGGTGTTTTAGGGGTAGGATTGGGGTAGGGTAGTTTAGGGCAGTGTTTGTGTAAGAGACTGGGAGATGTCTTAGAGAGGTTTGGGGTGCTGGTGGATAATGCCCAGGTCAATGGGGAGAGACCACTCAGGAATGTTCTTACCTTCCTCTCTAAAGGGCAGGGTCATCCCCATATGAGGGCCTAACCAGAACACGACCCCAAAGACTCCTTCTCTGTGCTCCTATCTCCAGACAATCATCTTGGCACACTCCTGCCCCTCTCTCTGGGAAAAGGAGCCTGCCCAGCCCTCCAGTCATGGCTCTGCCTATTTGCCCAAGCCCTGGCCTGCCTGGCTCACTGTCCACCACATGATCACCCCTCTGACCATCACTTGCCTACTTCCTTCTTCTGCTTCCAAACCCCCTAGATTCCCTCCCCCCACTAAAACTCCTACCCTGGCCTCACCTGGCTTTCACATGCACGGGGGTTGTTACACTATAAGAGCCAGTTAAGAGCAAGGGCTTTGGAGTCAGATTACCAGGGTCTGAATCCCAGTTCTGCCACTTACTCTTTGTGTGACCTTGGGCAAGCCAGCTAGCCTCTCATTGCCTCAGTGTTGCCATCTATAAAATGGGGATAAGGACAGTACCTATGTCATAGGGTTGGTGTGAGGGTTTAATGTATGAACATATACATTAAATGATCAGTGCCCGGCCCATAGTAAATGTGCGATAAAAATGTTAGCTATGATTACATTGAGCCTGGGTGGAACCAAGAAGGAATTTCAATGGAGCAGAGACCACAACTGGCCACGGCCAATACTTACAGAATAGACACGTGCAGAGGCTGGGATGGGCTACAAACCTGGGGTAGGTAGACACTAAAATGCTGGCCCCAGGGCCTAAAGGTAACTAAGTGCATCCTCCTCATTTCAGCTGGTCCTTTGGGGTCCTCCTCTGGGAGATCGTGAGCCTTGGTAAGTCCCAATTCCCATCCCCCAGGGTGCCCCATCTTACCCTTCTGGGGCCCTGGGCTGAGGGAGCTTTGTCCCCTCCTGCAGGGGGCACACCCTACTGTGGCATGACCTGTGCTGAGCTCTATGAGAAGCTGCCTCAGGGCTACCGCATGGAGCAGCCTCGGAACTGTGATGATGAAGTGTGAGTTGCCTCAGCCTTGAGCCTTGTGACCCCATCACCCCAGTTGGCCCAACCCCTCATCTCAGTAATGTCCCATCTGCAGGTACGAACTGATGCGTCAGTGCTGGCGAGACCGCCCAAACGAGCGACCCCCCTTTGCCCAGATTGCGCTGCAGCTGGGCCGAATGCTGGAAGCCAGGAAGGTGAGGAGGCGGGGTGATGAGGCTAGTGCTCACCAGGCTCACAGGACTGCCCTTGCATAGGAGCCAGCATCAGCCTCTGGGTGCCCATCCTCACCACTAGTTGCCACCACAGCTAGACCAGGCCCCCTTTCCAGCTCTCAATAGGTTGGACATTAGGTCCTTCTAAACTTTTCCAAGGCCACTACTAGCCCCAGCAGCAAATCCCTCTCCAGGTCCCAGGTCCCAGACTGCTTGCCTGCCCTCCTCTGCTGACGCCATCAGCCCTTTCTCATCTAGGACACCTCTCCTCACCTGTCACAGAGCCAGAGTGCAATGCATAGGTGGTCAGCTGAGAATATGGATGGATGAATGGATGAATGGTACAGGAAATGAATGAATAGAATTAGCGGATAGATGATATATTCACATGATATAATCATAAATAAACACAAAGTTAAATAACTGAATCTTATAACCATGTAAATAAACAAATTATCAAGTAAATATAAATGAAGAAATATATCACAATTAATGTAATACTTTTGTAAACGCAAAGAGTTCCTCATATGAATTAATGACTAAATAGCAATAGGAATTAGTAGAGTATCTTAATTAAGGAATGATCAAAATAACCATGTAGATAGGTAAATTGTCAAAAATGGCTTTATAAATAAATTAATAAGTGAATGAATGAATGAATTGAATGAATAAATGAGAAAAAATCCATTGGATGAATGCATGAAAAAACGAACAACTGTGTCAAGGGCCTCTCACCTGAGCCTCCAACTGTGGTGCAAAGCCCTTCTGTTTTGGGCTGGTGGAGGATTCTTGAGTCTCCAGAACAAACCAGTGTCTTTTAAGATACCCCAACCACATGGAAGTCAAGGACCTCCAGACCCCCATCCCCGGACCCCACTAAAGTTTGCTCTGCTCCCCAGGCTTATGTGAACATGTCACTGTTCGAGAACTTCACTTACGCGGGCATCGACGCTACAGCTGAGGAGGCCTGAGCTGCTGTCCAGGCAGAACCTGGCTCTGCTGGTCAGAGCAAACCGCTCTCCAACCTGTGACTTCTGATCCTTGTAGCCTCTGACCTGAGCTGCCTCAAGGATTTTTTTTTAACTTAAGGAAGACAAGAGGGGATCCAGGGAAGGGGTGGGCTTAGGGGAATTGGGTCCTCATCCTTTGAAGTTGCTCCCCTGCCCCCTGCATTACTCTTACAGCTGCCTTCACATCCTTCCTCCTAGTTCGCCTGCTCCACATATGTGCTCCTCTCCTACTCCCCACACTCAACCCTCTGCTTCCGCTCCTCCACCCAAGCCAGCCCTCAAATCGCTAACATCCCCTATTCAGCTGCTCCCCACTCCTGGCCTTGTAATCAGAAAAAATAAATGCTCTGAGAAGCTCCATCCAATGTGTTCCTTTTACTGCTGGCCAATCCCAGGGAAAAGCTGAACCAAAGACAGAGAAACTAGACTTTCCAGGAAAAGAAACACTTTTGTAGACCTGGTCCCCCTGTTAGGATTGCTTCTCCATGATGGGAGGTGTTCTGGAAGAACTATTTCACACCTATACCACCCCTACATCTTGGCTATATGAGAAGTCCAGTTTTCCCCTGATCTCTTCTCTACTCTCCTGCCCTATCACCAACATGTCTCCCTGTATCTCTAGGTAGCTGCCAGCCTAGCATTCTTTGCTCTGTCCAAACAGTCCATGCCAGGGTCAGCTGCAGCCCAGCCTCGGCTCAAACTGACATCTCAGCACCAGACAGATTCTGGCCTGTCTGGAGCTCCCATTTTTCTTTATGTCTCTAGGCAGCCTTTCCTGGCTTGGTAGCCACCTTACTGCCCAGCATATGGGCCCCAAAAGAGGAAGGCATTTTCAGCCAGCCATAGTAGAACTCCTATGCCTTCCTCAGGGTCTCCAAGTGTGTTGGGAGGTGCTCCCTGTCCTGAAAGCTAGTCCCATGTCCTACTCCATGCCATGTGGCCTTCAGGCTTGCCTATCCTTTTGGTTTCTCGCTGCTGGCCTCTCACTGATCTTTAGGAAACAACACTTTTCTTGCTTCACACATTTTTTTCAGTGAATCAGATGAAATCAAAGAACGCATAACATGGTATGGTGTTATAATTAAGAGCACAGATTCTGGAATCACACAGGCCCATGTCTAAGTCCTTGCTATATCATTATCTGTGTGAAATTGGTCAAGTCACTTAACCTCTCTGAAAAATGGGGTTAGTAATAGCTACCTGACTATTGTTAGCACTAAATGAGATCACACAGGCACAGTTTCCACAGCACTGGGCCTTGTACATAGTGCTCAATATCAGCAGATAATACATACAAGTGCAGGAAGATAAATGGGGTGAGGTAGGGGTTATCAGCATCTGTATTCCAAAAAGACCTGAATGGCTGGCGTGTGGAGCTGAATTTAAGAAGAAGAAATTAACTGGAGTAAATGGAAAGCTATGCAGGATGAGAGAGATGGGATTTGCTAAAGTGAAATTTCATTTCAGATACACTGCAGGGATATTGCCAGGCCACGGATGTGGGGATTACAAAGTTGTCCCTGATGGGGACCAATAAACAAACAAAGATGCCCCTGTGGGGAGACAGATATGTAAACAAACAAAAAAATAGAAGAGTATGCTATAGAGAGGGAGGGTACCTGGGAAGCACATGTAGGACGGAGATGGAGTCAGGAAAGCTTTTCCAGAGAAAGTGACATTTTAATATGGCCATGAAGAAGAAGCAGGGGCTCACCCGAGGAAAAATCCTGGCAGGGGAAACACCACCTGTGCCATGTGTGTGTTCGGGAGCTGCAAAGAGTTCCATGTGGCTGTAATAAGGGGAGAACATAGCTCTGTGAGGGTAATGAATCCAGAAAGGTGTCAGGGGCCAGCCTGTGCTGGACTCTATAGGCCTGATCCTGGGTAGAGGGTGTGCGGGAGGCAGCCGATTGATGTTTCTCTCACATCGATGTTTCCCTTTCTCCTCTCCCTCTCTAAAAATAAATGAAAACATTTAAATCTTAAAAAAAAAAAAAAAAAGCCCTAGCCGGTTTGGCTCAGTGGAAAGAGTATCAGACTGCAGACTGAAAGGTCCCAGGTTCGTTTCCAATCAAGGGCACATGCCCAGGTTGCAGGCTCGATCCCCAGTAGGGGGTGTGCAGTAGGGGACGTGCAGAAGGCAGCCAATCAAGGATTCTCTCTCATCATTGATGTTTCTTTCTCTCCCTCTTCCTTCCTCTCTGAAATCAATCAA
>NW_005358250.1:2273050-2291842 GCF_000412655.1 Myotis brandtii
ACATATATTACCATGCTAAGTGAAAGAAGCTAGTAACAAATGACCACATATTATATTTGTATATAACTTATATGAAGTGTCCAACTTTAGGGCTGGGACAAAGATGGGCGCTAGGAGGGCAAGAGCTAAAAACTATGGATTTCTTTTTGAGGTGATAAAAAAGTCTAAAATTGTGGTTGCATATATATGTGAATATATTAAAAACTACTGAATTGTACACTTTAAATGAGTGAACTGTCTATAATAAAAAACCATAATATGCAAATTGACCGAACAGCCGAACAGCAGAACGACCATCTGGACAATCATGCTATGACATGCACTGGCACCAGGCCAGCCAAGGTGGGTGTGATGCGATTGGTGGAGGGGGGCGGGCCGCCATCGCCCCGCCATCTCCCCACAGAGGGAGGCCCAGGCCACTGGCCGGCAGGGCAATCAATTGGGGGGTGAGGGGGGCTCCATGATTGGGGTCTCTGCAGAACCGGGGAACCAGGGGTGTGTGGCAGTGGACATGGGCAGCACCAGGCCAAGGCTGGTGCAGGTGGGGGGTGGGGCCGCAAAGCCGGGGCCGCGAAGCCAGAAGCCGGGGGAAGGAAGGCCTACCCTTGCACAAATTTCGTGCATCGGGCCTCTAGTATCTCAATAAGGCTATTAAAGAAAGACAGAGTGAAGGCAAGGAGTTTGAATCCCACTTACTGCCTGAGCCAATTCTCAACAGTGCAGGTGAGAAATGATGGTGTGGTGGTAAACTGGAAGAAATACATGGGTAAAAAAAAATGGACAGGGGTTGAATATGGGAATGGAAGGAAAGGGTAGAGTCTATCTAGGTTTACTGCCAAGCTTCTGTTTAGATAACTGGGTTGATGGAGATGCCAGTCACTAAAAGAGCAAAAACAACTAATACTTATATGGCACTTAATTGCCAGGCACTGTTCCAAGCACTTAGCCTGCATTAATTCCTTCAATCTTCAACAGCATTAGGTAGGTACTATTATTAGGTAGGTACTATTATTATCATTCCCATTTTACAGAAGAGAAAATAAGCTGAGAGAGTGACTTAGCCAAAGTCTGACAACTAGTAAATGGCAGAGCTGGGATTCAAACCTGGATATTCTGACTTCAGAGTCCCTCTCTTAGCCATAGTGCTGTGCTACTTCTCTGGTACAGTGAAAAGGGTTCAGATTGGGGTATAATACAACTCCCAAATTCAACACAAATACACTGATCTCATGCTGCACGCCAGGTCCTAGGCTAAGGGCAGGGCCCAAGGGGCACTCTCTCCCAACAGAAGATCCCCACATTTCCACTGTAGCCCCATCGCACTCACAGCCTCACTACAAACAAGGCAGCAAACTGCAGGTACAGAGCTACATACTCAGCCTCACCTGCCCACACCTGCCTAGCTTCAGTTCTCACTGCTTCTCTCTACAGCTATATTTTCACAGGCAATGCTCTGGGTTGGGCAGGGGGGGTTGGAGCAATAGACCAGTCCAGCAGCACAAACTTGTTTCCAGAGAAATGATGGAAAAGAGGAGAAAAGGCCAAGACACATCTCTCCAAGGGTCATTAGGCAGGCAGCTGGGGGAGGCGAACCTGAGCACGCTGTCCAAGGCGCCTCACTGCATCCAGTCCTGGCCCAAAAAAGGGAACTCCCACCAGTCAGCCCTGAGTCATTCTCTCTCAGCCCCCAAGGAAGGAGTGATTTCCTGCATGGCCCTCTGGGCAGCTCAGGCTCCTCCTATGGGCTGTGCATCCTCTTATCTCACTCCCAGCCCTCTCCCTGGTGGGGCAGACCAACCAGAGTTGGGCTGGAGTAGGCTGGTCCTCATGTTTCCTCAACAGGAAACATGGATTCAGGGTTCAGAGAGAGCCTGGCGGCTCA
Source organism: Myotis brandtii (assembly GCF_000412655.1). Taxonomy (NCBI): domain Eukaryota; kingdom Metazoa; phylum Chordata; class Mammalia; order Chiroptera; family Vespertilionidae; genus Myotis; species Myotis brandtii. The sequence continues at coordinate 2,274,933 of NW_005358250.1, forward strand.
TAAAAGCAGCTCCGAAACCAGGAAGTCTCATGGAGAATGAAAGATGGAGGGCTGACCAAATTGAGTCCCCTGCAGCTCTCTCGCTTGGGGTCACTGCTAGGCATCTACTGATTCTTTTCCCATTTACTTAAATTAAGTCTCTCTGGATGCCTATTTTGAACTTAGCCTCATACTGTGGGAGAGACTCACGCCAGGCCCTGTGCTAAGCATGTAATGTTAAATCAATGCATAAAATGAGGAATCAGAGGTCCTAGTCAGGGTGTCTATGTAGTAATTAAAGAACAGACTTTGGAGTCAAACAGACCTTAATTCAAATCTCAGCTCTGCTCCTTAGTAATGACTTTAGACAACCCATTTAATTCATCACAGCCTCTATTTTCTCTTCTATAAAGTAAGGAAAAGGGCACCTAATAGAGTCATTGTGTGATGAAATGAGACATGCAAATGTTTATTAATGGTAGCTGGTAGGATAATGGTAGGATAGGAAATCAGGGAAGAAGAGCCTAACTTGGAGGAGTGAATTAAAATGACAATCCCCACTTGTTTAGCTAAGGTGGAGACAGCATGGCTGTTTATGTACCAAAGCACCTCAACAGAGGCACAAAAATTTTGAGGGGACACAGAGGAAGGACAGGTTGTAAGTATGCAACCCAAATGTCCTCAAGGCAGCCTTATATTCAGTTAGAACAGCTCAGTCCCTATTCCACATTCTCAGGGAAGTCCACACCCTCCCCTGTTTTTACTAGGACTCTGTAAGGGTCTACATCCTCATAATCATCTCTCAACCTGAATCCCTGCTTTTGCTAAATTATTTTATTTTATTTTATTATTATTTCCAGTACTACAGATGTCCCCTATTTCCCCCCTCCACCCAGCCCTAGCCTCACCCCAGACCTTCCCCACACTATTGTTTCTGTCCATGTGCTATGCATCTATAATAATGAAAGCATAATATGCTAATTAGACTGGACAGCTGACCAACCTTCCGGACGTCCTTCCAGACAACCTTCCAGAGGCAAGCTGCCAAGCCCCTTGCACGAATTTTGTGCATTAGGCCTCTAGTATGTACATATACGTTCCCCTCTAAGATCTCTCCGTCTGTTCCATGCATCCATGCCTCTTGCTAAATTCTTGATCACTAGGTTGCTCACTTTCCATAGCTGCCATCCTCTTTCAACTCCACAGGTATCAGAAAAAGTATTTCTCCCTGTTCCCAAATCACCATGAATATCAGGTATTGTGTATAGGACACTTTTACTGAATGTCTGGGGTATTCATGGGGAAGCTAAGCATTCACAGAAGAGGGTGTAAAGTTAAAACTGAATATTAGGCATCACTGGTGTAAAATTTCCCCCCGACAGTCCTCCTACTGGAATTTCTCTCTGGTGAAGCTTCTTCTTTTCCTCAGGTTGCTGTCATTTACTAGCCCTCCTCTTTCTCAGGAGTTAGCACAGAACATGCCAAAAGTCCCACCAACTTCATATTCAGCAAATGTAGTTCTATAACACCTTCCTATCGAGGTCATGCCCAAAGGCTCACCATGTTGTTTCTGATCACAAGAGAGCTACTGATGCCTCTGAAAGGAATGTGAAATTGCAGTTGTCTTTTCAAATTAGCCTTTCCCTCCAAAAGACTCTCTAAGAAGTAGTGACTTGGGGGCTGATCTTGAATCAGAAAGAAAGTTCTAGCAGGCTGACATTGGAGGGTTGTGCCTGGGGAAGCAAGGAAACAAGGCTCTGTGGCAGGATGAGGGAGAGACTCCAAGAACTGGGAGATGAAAGGTCAAAGGGCTGTGTTCTAGCATCTCGAGATGAGTCTCGTGTGGATTCATGAAAGAATTTTAAGCAGAGAAAGAATAAAAGCAAGTTTGAGCTTCAGAAAAAGGACAGAGTAAGGAGATACCATTTGTTAACTATCAGAATGGCAGACTTAAAACAGCACTGAAAAAGGTGTGGGGAAAGTAGCATGCTTTAACACACTGCTAGAGGAGTAAATGGAACAAGCATTTTGGAGAGAAGTTGGGCAATTTTAGGAAAGTGATGGGGAGATGGAGACTCCAAGTGCCTGGAGCAACCTATCTCGGACTTTCCGACTGGATGAAAACACAGGTGTTGGAAATCTGGGGAAATGGTGAGACAAGGGCAACGGCACAGGTACAGGCTCGAGAGAGCCAATTCTCTTCTCAGTCACTGTTCAGTGACATTATGTTAGTAGCTTGAAATTAGCCATGGTTGGGTATTTACACCGCAAAAAGCAGCAAATGCTACAAAACAAGACTTCATCTCGTCCTGCCCCCAGAGAGCAGTTTAACAGCATTCCACTTACTGCCTGAGCCCATCCTCATCCAGCAACCCCTTGAGTTCTTTCAGCAATGGCTGCACTTTGACCTTACATGCCAACAGAAAGCCCAGGCCTGCTGCTCTGGGCTGGACCTTAAGCAGCCTACTGGACTCTAAGTGGTCTCCCTAGGCCTAGTCCAGTTCCTGCTTGATATTCTAAAGAAGTAGAGGACTGGGGAAGGCACCTCTTTCCAGCTGTGTGGGAGCAGAGAAAAATGGGGAAATGACAGGACAGGTAGCTGGACCTCCTTCCATGCAGGAGCAGAAGCCCTCATCTCAACTCTGACAGTCACAGACAAGCCTCTTGTCTTGTGGGCTCTGCACCCTTAACCACTACTATACCAGCTTCCTGTAGAAGTCACCGGACTTGGTAAAAGCTGGATGCTGGAGTGGAGGGAGAATGAAGAATTGAAGATCATTGTCAGATTTCAGGCTTAAACGCCCAGGTAGGTTATGGTGAGATGTGAGCATAGGAAGAAGAAGAAAAGATCTGACAGGGTGTATTGGAGTTAGTAATCGTTTTTTGGGGGGGACTCGGTGAGTTGAAGTGCCTGTGGAACAACAAACAGAGATGTCTAAGAAGTAACTTGAGAATTTTAAGATCAAGAGAGTGATAAAGACTTGGGAATTACTGCTATATAGATGCACATGAAGCTATGAGATCACTCGGGCAATATAAAGGGCAAAGCAAGGCTATCTGGGGAACAGCAACATTTAAGAGAAAGAGCAAAGAAAGAAAGAAACGGGGTGGGGAGTAGGAGGAACTAGGAGAATGTGATACGCAGAACCCAAAGAAGGAGAAGAATATCAAATGTTGCGGAAAGGTTGAGTATGATAAGGATTAAGATGAGAGACACAATGAGGTTATTGTGGCTGGGCCAGAGTAAAGACAGTGGTAGGAAATGAGATTTAAGTAGGCAGGGACCAGGTCAGGCAGGATTTTGTGTGCCAGTAGGAGGTGTCTGGATTTTATTCTAAGTGCAGTAGGATCATTAGAAAAATTTAGCAGGGGAGCAAAGAAATACGATTTGCAGTCTAAACATAGCCCTACATTACGTGGAAGACAGATGAAAGGGGTGGAGTGGAGACAGTTAGGAAGCTATTGCAGTCATTCAGACTTGGACTAGGATGGTAGGAGAAGAGGTGGTAAAAAGTGTTCAGATTCAGGATACATTTTTAAAAGATATCTGGGTACTAATGAAAAAATAAAAGATATCTGATTGAACTCAAGATAAGAGAAAGACAGAAACCAAAGAGTACTGAGATTTGGGGTTTGATCAACTGAGTAGTGTTGCCATTTATAGACGTGGATAAGACTAGGAAAAAATAAAACAGGTTTAGGCATGGGAACCAGAATCAAGAGTTTTATTTTGGCCATCTTAAGAATAATACGCCCATTGGACATACAAGTAGAGATGCAATCCAAATCTGGAAGAAAGTTAGACATATTAATTTTGAAATCATCAGTATATACATAGCATCAAAGCCACGGGCCTATATGAACATTAAAGCTGTCTTTCCTCTCTCACTTGACCTGATAGAGGTTGGATGGCCATTGGTTGGGGGCTGGGAGAGGCATCCAAAATCATCCCCATTGGGCAAAGGCAGCTGGTCTTTGAACCTGAGAGCTGGACAGGAACCAGGACTAACCTGGCTCAGAGACTTCGTGCAAAGAAATGATGCCAGAGAAACTAAGACCTCACAGGAAGGCTGAAGGATTTCCATTTCCCTCCTCTTTCTCCCCTCCCCTTAAGGTGCCATTCCATTCCCTGTGGACTTTACAAATGTTCTATGTTAAAAGCATTAATTTGGGAGGAAGAGAGAAAGGTGATATTAAGGACACTCAAACCTGTAGAGCCAGCAATGGGAGCTCCAACTCCCTGTGGGAGTTTATGTGGCATATTACTCCCCCCCTCCCCTGCCCCAGCCTGCAAGAGTCAAAGCTTCTGAGAGTTGACATAAAAGCCACCCGTAGTTACAGCCTTCCAGGAGGAGGCCTGGGCTTCAGACAAGGGGTCATCGCCCACTATTCTGCTGCTAATGTGAGGAAGATGAGCATGAGCTGAAGAGCTGAGACCAACCATCCCCTGATTTCAAGCCAACTAGATAAAAATACTGAAGACTAGTGCTTCTCTAACTTTAATGTGTATTCGAATCATCTGGCGATTTTGGTAAAATGCAGATTCTATTTTGGTTCATCTCGGGTAGGGCCCAAGATTCTGCATTTCTAACAAGTGCCCAGGTAATGCTTTTGCTGCTGGTCTACTGACCACACTTTGAACAGCAAAGAATGAGAGGCAGCTGTGGAGCTACCCACAATGAAAGGGGCATGTCCAGTTCCAGGGAGAATGTGTTCACTTGTGCACAAAGTCACAGAACCTATTAAAATGGAAATAGCCACCATTTTGTTGTGGTTGTGTGGCAGGTGGTCATTTCTTGGCACTACACTTTCCAAGAGCATCACATGGTTGTTAAGCACTTGGTTCCTGAGCTTTACCTCTGAGTAGGCATATGATCTGAGGCAAACCTTCAACCTCTCTTCATCTTAATTTGCTCACCTCTCTAATGGGAGTAATAAGACTATTGTGAGGATTAGCTAAGTCAATAGATATGAAGCACTTAAAACATGGCAGCACAGTAAGTGCTCACTGTTAGCAAATGTTACTATTTTTGTTGATAACACGCCCTTCTATAATAGTCAACTTAGACACACATGGACGCTGAGTCTCCTTTTGATACATGGTCAAATTATAACCCCCATCTCATTCCCACCAAAAAGCCTGTATCCTCTCTTTCAAATCCCTCCTACCCGCTTGTCCCCTTCCCCCTCCCCTGGCCCCTGGCCCCAGTGTGGTCTGGATAGGCCCCACAGGGGCAGGGACAGGGACAGGACGTGGGGCTGTATCTGACAGGAACCTGAGGGGTTGGCCCGGGAGGGGATTGGGGCCCGGCTTCCTGAGGGAGGATGGGCTAAGGCAGGCACACAGTGCCGGAGAAGATGCCCTCCTGGGCCCTCTTGGTGGTCACCTCCTGCCTCTTCCTGGCTCCCCCAAACCTGGCACAAGTCACCAGCCAAGGTGAGGTGTATGGAGGGTGGATCTCACCTATAGCCAGGAAGAGGGAGCCCTGGGAGGGATGCAAGTTAGGAGGCTCCCACTGGTCCCCTATCTTTCTCAAACATGCCTGGAAGGACCCAGAGCCCAACTCACCAGCTGTTCCTCAGATGCCTCCTTGCTGGCCTTGGACTCAGAGCCTCTGAACTGTTTTTCTCAAACATTTGAGGACCTCACTTGCTTCTGGGATGAGGAAGAGGCAGCACCCAGTGGAACATACCAGCTGCTGTATGCCTACCCAGGGTATGTGCTGGGCTGTGCCCCACTCCCCTGCACCTGTCCTGTTCTTACCTCAGCTGAGCCCTGCTCCAGTAGCTTCCCTGCCTTTGGCCCCATAAGAGAATTACTTCAAGTACATGCCTTCAGTAGCCACTTAATGAATTGATGTGCTTTGGATAGATCCAGCTCAAGCCTCTACATAACCCCTCATCCAACCTATCCCAGGCACTGAGAAAAAAGAGATAGCAATGAAAATAGAAGTAGGGCTTGGGGCCAGCCTGGGTCCTGAGGGTGGCTTGGGTAGGTAGGTTGGACTTTTCCTCTGCCCACAGGGAGGAGCCCCGTGCCTGCCCCCTGAGTTCCCAGAGTGTGTCTCCCTTTGGAATTCGATATGTGTGCCAGTTTCCAGCCCAGGATGAAGTTCGTCTCTTCTTCCCACTGCACCTCTGGGTGAAGAACGTGTTCTTGAACCAGAATCTGACCCAGCGGGTGCTCTTTGTGGACAGTGTGGGTAAGGGCCATCCTCCATCACCCTGGCTCCTCTATTTGCTGCCCCCAGGCTAGATCATAGAGTCAGACCAGTTGGTGCTCTTTCAGGACAACATGCATGGTCTCCATTACTAGACCCCCAGAGACACCTCAAGACACCCTCATTCCTCCCAGCCTTGGCATTGAGACCTAGACTTCATTTCACATCAGAGATACCCTGGCCTTCCCATCATTAACCTATTCATTTACACACTCATTCAACAGTGCCAGGCGACAAGTATACAGAGATCCCTGCTCTTGATGAAAAGAGATCCCCACTCTTGAGGAGCACTGAGTCTAACTAACTTGGAATGAGGTCACTGTTCTCATGAGAAAAGGAAAACAGGATAAGGAGTCTCCCTGCCCTGTCCTCCAAGAGAGCCAATTTAGCCTCCAGCACCCCTCTCTACAATCCATGGGTTAAACTGTAGACTGTGACATTCAGACAGTTCTGATGTGCTCTATCTTGCCCTCAGGCCTACCAGCTCCCCCCAATATCATCAAGGCCATGGGCGGGAGCCAACCAGGGGAACTTCAGATCAGCTGGATGGCCCCAGCTCCTGAAATCAGTGATTTCCTGAGGCATGAACTCCGCTATGGCCCCAAGGATCCCAGGAACTCCACTGGTCCCACAGTCATGCAGTTGCTGTCCACAGAAACCTGCTGCCCAGCTCAGTGGAGGCCAAACCCAGCCCCAGCTCTGGGCCAGACTCCATGTGCACAGCCCCAACAGGATGGACTAGAACAGACCTCCCTAACTAGAGAAGTATTCTGGCCTTCTTCCACTCCACTTCCTATCTCCTACCCAGAATTATTTTGCCCCAAGAAAGGACAGGCCATACTTTGGGGATACTAGATTGGGTTGGTCCTCGGGGAGTTAGTACAAACTCTGATTGGTCCTCAGGAACTGTGTCTATTTAGGGATCTTCCACTCTGGGTCATTCATACCAACAAAGTTGAGAGCTTCAGGCCTCCAAATTAATGGGGACTTCCCTAAAAAACCCTGACCACCACCTGAAAACCACTGACCTGGCCTCCAGTCTGTGTGCATATCTATCCAGTAAGGAACTGAGCATCTTTCCACAGGCATGCTGTGGGGCTTCAAATATAAGAGATGGAGGCTGTCTTGGCTGAGAGGCAGACCTAGATTCTGAGACTGGGATTCTTCTCTCAAGGCTCCGTCTCTGACAGTGATGAGTGGAAGCTGCCTCATCTCAGGGCTCCAGCCTGGGAATTCCTACTGGCTCCAGCTGCGCAGCCAACCTGATGGGGTCTCCTTCCATGGCTCTTGGGGACCCTGGTCCCACCCTGCGACTGTGGACCTGCCTGGAGATGCAGGTGAGTCATAAAGGAATGGGGAGATGAAGAGGAAAGAAAAAGGTCTTTAGGGAGGCATGGGCTGGACATGGAAGCTCTGATAACCCTGGTCCTTCCTGATGACCTCAAACTTGCAACAGAGAACTATGTTCAGGGAGAAAACAAAGAATTGGAGTAAATGTTCCAAGTTATATATGTTAAGATGATCTGGATACCATATAGAGTAGAAGCCTGTGGGCCCTAATGTGACTTCCTTCTCTGATTCAGTGGAAATTGGACTACAATGCTTTACCCTGGACTTGAAGAATGTTACCTGTCAGTGGCAGCAACAGGACCATGCTAACTCCCAAGGCTTCTTCTATCACAGCAGGCCATGGTGCTGTCCCAGAGACAGGTGAGAGTTGAATTGCTGGTTGAGCTTGATGTCATGGGAGAGAGGCACAATCTTGCCAAAAGAAGGGAGAGGTTGTTCTTGGTCCTCTTCACTCCCCTCCCTGTCCCAAAACCAAATGGCCTCCATGCTCTCATCCTCCAATGGGTGTTTTATCTTCTCAACCTCTCCCCATACCCACTGGGAATGTCTTGGGTTAGTTCAGTTTTAATCATGTCACCTGGACCACTGCAACAGCCTATATTCTCATTCACCTCCAACTCATCCCCCATGCTGTTGACAGAGTGACCTTTGTTAATCTCAGATTTTGCCTGGCCTTCCCTTACTCAAATATGTACTGCAACTTTCACTATCAAATCCAATCAAAACTTTGCCTGGTCTTCAAGAAATTCCACCAAACATCTCATTGATTTGTCACCCCCACCATACCCAATCTATAATCAAGGCTTGTTGATCTTGCGTATTAAATATCCTAATACAGGCCACCATCAACTCTCACTTGGGTGCCTGAGAATATTCATTAACTGATCACCTCTTGAATCCTCAAATCATTCTCCACACAGGAGCTGCAGTGATCTTTTAAAAGTGAAAACATGAACATAACACTTCCTACTTAAAAATCTTCAATTGATCTTAGGATAAAGAATTCTATCATGCCCTTAGAAAGTTCTAAAGACTCAGCCCTTACCTCAGCCTTAAGCCTCTGGTTATACTGTGCTGTCTTTTGCTCTCCATGCTCTAGTACTGGTCTTCTTGGGTTCCCTCTTATTTGCCATATTCCCTCCTGCCTCTGGGTCTTTGCCCATGCTGTTTACCCAGCTCTCCTGCCTTTACTTAACTTCCACTTATCCTTCAGATAGACCTCAACTCAAATGTCACCTCCTCAGGGAACCTTCCCCTGACCTTCCAATAGCACACTACTATACATCCTTGTTGTACCAGGTACCTCTCCTTCTTAAGTACTTATCATAGTTACAATTTTACATTTATAATTTATATGTTTACTTGGTTGATAATAAAATGTTCTCTCAGCCCTGGCTAGGTAGTTCAGTTGGTTGGAGCGTCATCCCACACACCAAAAAGGTAGCGGGTTTGATTCCCAGTCAGGACACATACCTAGGCTGCAGGTTTGATCCCCCATTGGGGCACATGTAGGAAGCAACTGATCAATGTTTCTCTCTCACAGCAGTGTTTCTCTCTCTCTCTCTCTCTCTCTCTCTCTCTCTTTTCCTCTCTCAAATCAATAAACATATCTTTAGGTGAGGATAAAATATTTTTTTTCTGACAGAATTCCAGTTGGAAAAGGCTAATCTTGACTATACAGGATCCATGAAGGCAAAGTCAGTGTCTGTTTACACTCACCAATGTATTTTCACCTATCACAGTGCCTGGAATATAGTAGGTGTTCAGTAAAAAATTGTTGAATGAATGAATAATGAAACAACACTACTCACAGTTTCAATGTATTTTTCCAGTTTTTCTATACATTTATATATGTCTATACATAATAATTTTCAGCATAAATTGCACATATCTGTATATATATATTTTATATATTATATTTACTTTTTTACTTAAAAATATGCCTTGGAGATCATTAAAAATGCAACTCATTGTTTTTAATAACTGCATAGATTTCCATGTATACAGGTGCCTTGAATGGATTCAAGGATGACAAAACTGAAGTTATCCTTTCCTCCACCAAAACCTGCTACTCCTCTTATTGTCCTCCATCCTACCACCAGCTCAATTTTTCAGGCCTGAAACATGAAAATTACCCTGGACTTCTGCCATTTCTATACCCTTAAAATCCAATCAGAAATACTTATTTCTACCTGTTCAGTATCTCTTGAATCCATCTATTTCCCTCAACCCCCATTGCCCACAACCCTATTTTCATATCCTCATCACTTTGCACATGGAAACCATGTGCAATGTCCTAATGGATTTCTCTCCTACTCTATCCTCACAAATCCTTTTCTACAAACTGCAGTTAGAATGATCTTCCTAAAGTATAAAGCCAATTGTGACAATTCCTGTTTAAAATCTTTTTAAAAACATTCATTTTATTGCTTTTTTTTTTTTACAGAGAGGAAGGGAGAGGGATAAAGAGTTAGAAACATCTATCAGCTGCCTCCTGCACACCTCTTACTGGGGATGTGCCCACAACCAAGGTACATGGCCTTGACCGGAATCGACCCTAGGACCTTTCAGTCCGCAGGCCGACGCTCTATCCATTGAGCCAAACCAGTTGGGCCCTATTTAAAATCTTTTAATGTCTCTGTAGTTACTACATGATTGAGTTCAAGCTCCTTAGAAAGGCCACAGGGCCATCCATGACCGTGGTCTGCCCTCTCACATTTACCACTCACCACCAGGGTGATAAAAGCATTCTACACCACTTCAAATTTCCCCCAAAGCATCATATCTCTTATTTGTGCCCAAGCATGTGCCTCAAATGCCCGTTTGTCCCCTTTGCCTCCTATTTATAGTCCAAGACTCAGTTTAAGCACTGCCTTGTCCAAGAAGTATTCTCTGACCCTCCCATTTTGGGGAAGATCATCTGCCTTGATACTCCCCAACCAGCCTGTGCACAGCACAGAAAAATACCATCTGTTTGTTTGTCTGCCTCTCCCACTGAAATGAGAGCTCCTTGAAGATTACTTCTCTATGTATTCATAGGGCCTAGCACAGTGCCAGGCACACAGTTTCAATAATTTGGTGAATACATGAGTAAACATAAAATACATAAAATGATAAATAATTTTTGTAATAACTAGCCACTTACAGGTTAGCCACTTACAGGAAGTCGACATGACATGATTCATTTGTTTAATAAACAATTATCAAGCACTGTGCCAAGCACTGAGGATAGAATGACAAATAAAACAGAAAAGGTTCCAACATTTGGGGGACTTAAATTTTAGTGGGAGGAGAGGAGGGAGTGACAAACACGGTTATAGGATAGAGACTAAGTGGGAGGATGGGGCGGGGCTGCTAATTTAGACTGAGTGGTCAGAGAGTCTCACCAAGGTGACAAATAAGCTAAAACCTAAAAGGCAAGAAGGAATAAGTCACTGAAAATCTAGAGCCAGAGCAATCTAAGGCAAAGTGAAATGCAAAGACTGCGTTTGGCATAACTGTAGCAGAGAAAGAAGGCCCCTGTGAATGAAGGGTGGTAAACTGGTCTGAGAATTATAGAACAAGAAAATGGTGAGGTAGGGAGGAGCTAAATCATATAGAGTACTGAAGGCCCTGGTATGTATAGAGTTTGGATTTTATTCCAGGTGGGATGGGAAGTCATTAAAGGATTTTAAGCGAAAGAGTGACATAATATGATTTACATTTTAAAAAGATATGCTTCTTGCTCTAGCTGGTTTTGATTCAGTGGCTAGAGCGTCAGCCTGCAGACTGAAGGGTCCTGGGTTCGATTCCAATCAAGGGCACATGCCCGGGTTGTGGGTTCGATCCCGGGGGGTGGGGGAGGGGGGAATGTGCAGGAGGCAGCCGATCAATGATTCCTTCTCATCATTGATGTTTCTATCTCTCTCTCCCTCTCCTTTCCTCTTTGAAATCAATAAAAATATATATTTTTTTAAAAAGCAGATCTTTTTGAAAAAATATATTTTTATTGATTTCAAAGAGGAAGGGAGAGGGAGAGAGAGATAGAAACATCAATGATGAGAAGGAATCATTGATCGGCTGCCTCCTGCATGCCCCCTATTGAGGATCAAGCCCGCAACCTAGGCGTGTACCCTTGACCGGAATCGAACCCGGGACCCTTCAGTCCACAGACCGACGCTCTATCCACTGAGCCAAACTGGCTAGGGCAGATCTGCTTCTTTGTGAAATTATAAAGAGGTGAGAGTAGAAGCAGGATCACCAGTTAGACATATGCATTAATCCAGGCAAGAGATAATGGTGGTTGCATCTAATGTGGCAGTGGTCAAGATAAAAACAATTGGGCAGATTTGTGATATATTCTGGACATTATCAGATCAACATTTTGGAAGCAAATTCTGGTAGCTGTGTGGAGGACAAATTGAAGGGAGTGGCAAAAATGGAGGTGGAAAAGCCAGTTAGGAGGTTGTTGTAATAATCTAATAGTACAATAACATATAGAGGTGACTAAGAGAACTGCTGTATGAGAACAGATTTTTGTTGTTGTTGTTGTTGTTAATCCTCGCTGGAAGATATTTTTCCCATTATTTTAAAGAGTGGTAGGGAGGGGGAGAGAGGAGAGAGAGAGAGAAACATTGATGTGAGAGAGCCACATCAATTGGTTGCCTCCCACTGGTACCCCAAATGGGATGGGAAACCTGCATCCCAGTATGTGCCCTTAAGTGGAATTGAACCTGTGACCCTTCGGTTCTCGGGCTGACACTCTAACCACTTAGCACACCATCCAGGGCTGAAAACAGGTTTAAAACATAGGATGTTTTTCTGCAGAATGGTGACGGTTTTTAACCTTTGAAACAATCCTGTGAAATAGGTATTATTAACCCATTTTACAAATGGGGAAATTGGGACAAGGATAAACCAAATAATTTGCCCAGTTATACACCAACAAGCCAAGACCTGAACTCGATATAGCCCATGCTATTTTCATGTATCATCTAGCTCCTTTCTTAAGAGGAAGAGGCCGGGGGGCACCAAAGCAAATGTCAGAAAACAAAACATTATGGCATGAAGACAGAGCAAGCCCTGGAGGCCCACCCAAGAGAGGAGTTAGATGATAATCCATGCAGGGCATCGCTCCTGTGGGATGGAGAATATCAGGATTAGTCTCTGAGACAGGCCTAATTCAATGATTCTATGTGGCTGATTCTTAGAGACCCCATCTGGGAGAAGTGTGAAGAGGAGGAGAAAAATCCAGGATTACAGCCCTCCCAGGTCTCCCGCTGCCACTTCAAGTCACGAAATGACAGTGTTATTCACATCCTTGTGGAGGTGACCACAGCCCAGGGTGCTTTTCACAGCTACCTGGGCTCCCCTTTCTGGATCCACCAGGCTGGTAAGAACTTTCTTCCTTTCTGCTCCCCCACAGCCCCTCCCCCAACTGCATCTGACCCTGTGCCCAGAAGCACCAACTCTTGACACTTCTGACCCATGGCCCCGGTGGCATGATGTCTCATGCACAGAAGGGCTTAGGCCAGTCCCTGATGGCATCCCTGTAGTGCGCATCTCCACTCCAAACTTGCACTGGAGGGAGGTCTCCAGCGGGCAGCTGGAACTGAAATGGCAGCACCCATCATCCTGGGCCGCCCAAGAGACCTGCTATCAGCTCCGATACACAGGAGAAGGCCATCAGGACTGGAAGGTAAGACCAAGGAACAAATGCCCACAGACCTCACCACACAGGGTATTCCTGAGTTTCATCATGCCTGTTATCAGGGGTGAGGGCGTCCGTGTGTCCATGTCTAGGCTTGCATATCTGTGTTTCTATGATTCAACTGGTATCTTAACTTCTCTTTGGCATCTGATACTGCTGACTACTCCCATTTTATATTTTCTCTTCCCTTTGCTGCTGCGATACCTGTCTCTCCTGATTCTCATGCTCTCTCGGACCAAACCTCATTTTCCTTTCCTGGCTCTTCCTTTTCCACCCTTCCTTGATATGTTGTGCTTCCTACAGGCCCATCCTAGATTCTTTTCTAGATAAACATAGTATAGGCTTTCCTTAGGAGAGTGCTTCAACTCCATGGTTTTAACAACCTTATATTAACCATCCCAGACTTACCATATGGGAACAAACTTCTACCATAGGCAAATTACTTAAACATTTGAAGTCCCACTTATTGGTGAAATGAGAATAAATATATCTACCTTCCAGAGTTACAGTAAAGATTAATTATATAAATGTCTAGCACACTGACAGATAGAAGGTACTCATATACATTAGTTAAATCTTAGTTTCTTTCTCTACTTTTATTCTTATTTACCACCTACACAGTATATACAACTTCTTACCAGCTAGATCTACTTAAAGCCCCCAGAGGCCATTCAGACTCTTACAGTAGTTCCCCCTTATCTGTGGGAGATACATTCAAAGACCCCTAGTAGAGGACTGAAACCGTGGACAGTACCGAAGCATATATATATACTATGTTTTTTCCTATAAATACATACATACACTTTATGGTTTCTCTTTGGCATATCCAAATTACCAGCATCACTACTCTTGCACTTTGGGGCTATTAAGTAAAATAAGGGTTACTTGAACACAAGCATTGCAATACCTTGACAGCTACATAGGGACTATCAGGCAGGACACAGGGATGATTCGCATCTTGGGTGAGATGGAGCAGGATGGTGTGAGCGCTCATCATGCTATTCAGAATGGCAGGCATTTAAAAACTTACAAATTAGCCCCAGCCAGTTTGGCTCAGCGGATAGAGCTTCGACCTTCGGGCCAAAGGGTCCCAGGTTCGATTACAGTCAAGGGCACGTACCTTGGTTGCAGGCTCCTCCCCGGCCTGGGCCCTGGTCAAGGTTCGTGCAGGAGGCAACCAATCAATGTGTTTCTCTCACATCGATGTTTCTTTGTCTTTCCCTCTCTCTCCCACTCTCCCTAAAAATCAATGGAAAATATCCTCAGGTGAGGATTAACTATAGTAGGGAAGCCACCACAGTTAGGTACATTTAAAAAAATAAAATAAAAACTTACAAATTATTTATTTCTGTAATTTTTTCATTTAATATTTTTAGAACATGATTGACTAGGTAACTGAAACCATACAGAGTGAGACCATGAATAAGGAGGGACTACTATATATCCAAAACTTAACTCATCTACAGTAAAGCATGCAAATATTTTTTAACTATGTGGTTGATTAATTTATACATGTGTATACACCAGTGGTCGGCAAACCGCGGCTTGCAAGCCGCATGTGGCTCTTTGGCCCCTTGAGTGTGGCTCTTCCACAAAATACCACGTGCGGGCGCGCACGTACAGTGCGAAGTTGACTTAAAACTTTAAGTAAAGTTTATTAAGTTAATTTTAGGGAACGTTGTGGAGTGAAAAAAGATGTAGTGTCGAGGATTGAGAAAGGTATGTTGAGATGGTTTGGACATATAGAGAGGATGAACGAAAGGAGATAGACAAAAGAAGTATACGAGTGTGGATGGGAGAGTTGGAAGGGGTTGACCTCAGCGAATGTACCTCAATCAGATTGAGGACGTTTTTAGTAAAGGCCAGCTTTAGGAGTACCTTAATTAAGTTAATAACAATGTACCTACCTATATAGTTTAAATTTTAAAAATTTGGCTCTCAAAAGAAATTTCAATCATTGTACTGTTGATATTTGGCTCTGTTGACTAATGAGTTTGCCGACCACTGGTATACACCCATGTAACCATTATCCAGACCACAATATGTTATTTCTAGCACCCTGGAAACTCCTCATACCCCTATAGTCATAGGACCTCCCTTCCAAGGTAACCACTATTCCAACATTACTATTGATAAGTTTGACTGTTGTTGAACTTGATAAAATGGAACCATACAGTATTTCTTCCTCAAACTTATTTCTTCTCTGTACCATCTCTGACAATGGCACCACCACTTACCCAGTTACCCAAGCTTGGAATCCTCCTCGATTCTTCTTCCTTTTGCCTTGTCTCTTCCCCCTAATTATTAACAAGTTGAATTTATTGTACTAACAGTTCTCCAATCCCTCCTACCACTGCCTTAGCCTCCTCTTTGACTGTCCAGCCTGCCTATCCAGTCTGCATACTGAACTACTCTGTAGTCCCCAGTCAAGCAACTCAGACTGTACTAAATGCTCCTTTGTGCTCCGGGTGCCTTACTTATATCATTACTAGAGGCCCAGTGCACGAAATTCGTGAAAGGGGCTTGGCCCTCACAGCTGCAGCAGCCACAGCAGCTGCCTCGGCCCTCACAGCCCCAGCTTCATCTGGAAGGACGTCTGGAAGGTTGTTCAGTTGTCCGGTCTAATTAGCACATTACACTTTTATTATTATAGACTAGAGGCCCGGTGTATGAATTCGTGCATGGGTGGGGTCCAGCTGGCCTGCCCTGTTTGGCATGGGGGTGAGGGGCAGGTAGGGGGTGGGGCTGGCTGGGGGGAGGGGCCAGCTCCACCCACTGGTTGAACTACCTGTCAAACTCCCGGTTCAGGGGACAATTTGCATATTAGCCTTTTATTATATGATTATAGCACTAATTACTTATAATTATTTACTTGTTTGCATGTCTTCCTTAGTAGACATGCAAGAGACCATGTTTCATGTACCTTCTTCCCCAGTGCTAGCCCAATACTTGGCATATCACAAGCAGTTCATAAAAACTTGCTAGATGATTAAGTTAATAAAGCTTCCCTGCTTGTACACAGGATACTTGTGCCCTCTGCTTGGAATCTGTCCTTGCAACCCCAACACTAGCATAATTCTGGCATCCTCTGCTGAATGCGTGTGACTTGCAAAGGGTCCTTAGTATTTGAGTGCCTGAGATTTCATTGCTTCTGACAGGATGTCATGTGTCCCCGTCAGTGTGCGTGCACCAGGATCTCTGTCAGGGTGTATCGTGTGTATTTGTGTCAGGATGAGTAGTTCTCCGTGCAGATGAGGTCTGTGTGTCAGGGTGTCAGGGCGCTTCTCTCGAGGTGGGCTTGCCTCGGGCATGGTGAGGCCGCAGGAAGGGGGAGATGTTCTATCTCCAGGTTTCCGCAGGGATGCGTGTTTCCTGTCCGTGAGGCATTTTGAGGGGATCCCCTGGGTTTCAAAGTGGCAGGGTTTTGGTCCAACAAATGCCGATCTCTTAAGGACCGGATGCCCGCCCATCCGCACCTGAAGCATAACCACCTTCTCGCTTCTCCTCTGCGCAGGTGCTGGAGCCGCCTCTGGGGGCCCAGGGAGAGACCTTGGAGCTGCGCCCGCGCTCCCGCTACCGGTTACAGCTGCGCGCCAGGCTCCACGGACCCACCTACCAAGGCCCCTGGAGCGCCTGGTCCGCCCCAGTGCGGGTAGAGACCGCCTCGGAGA
>NW_005358250.1:2291972-2302924 GCF_000412655.1 Myotis brandtii
GAGGTCTGACTCCTTTCTTCCCCGTAGCCTGGATTTCTCTGGTGACCGCTCTGCTCCTGGTGCTGGGCCTCAGCACTCTCCTGGGCCTGCTGCTGCTGCGGTGGCAGTTTCCTGCGCACTACAGGTACCGCCCAGGTCCGGCCGGAGACGGGCCGTGGTCAGGGCGGGGCCGGAGGCCTCGGAATAAGCATGCCAAGCTCTTGGACACCCACTTTCTGGACAACTGCATGTCCACACCTGTGGCTTCAGCCGAAGGCTTCCTGCCGGTCTTCCCTGGGAGTCGCACTGCTTCCTAACACTCTCAACATGCGCACTGTACTGGACGCTCAGACTGCCCCACCTCCTGACTCCTCATCTCAGGAGCAAAGCTACTGTCCACCTGCCACCCGAGCCAAAACACTTAGGTGCCACCTCCTCCTTATCCAGTCTGATCTGGTCTGGTCATTCCACCTCCTAAGCCTCGCTCAAACAAAGGCTCCTTTTCTCTAGCCCTACACACACTACCCGACTCACTGAAACAAAGCCTCTTCTCCCTCCAATTTGTCTCACCCAACCATTCTTTCTCAAATGCACACATGAATTTATTATGTACCTCTTTAAATCTCTGTATCGCTCCCCAGGATAGAGTTCAGATTCTAGAATGACAAGCAAAGCTCCGCCAGATCTGGCCCCTGCCAGCATTTCCATCTTCTTCCACCCTGCTCATCAGTCTTGCCAAACTGTTGATGATTTCCTCCACAAGTCAAGTGGTTTTATTTCTCAGTGCCTTTGCACATTATGTACCCTCTATCTGGAATATCCTCCATGGATGACTAATACCTATTTATCTTTAAATAACTTTCTTCACCAACTCCTGGGAAACCTTTCCTAGCCCACCCCTATTTGCTACTCTCTTTGTACCCCATATACAGACTTCTATCATAGTACCAGTAGCATTTTACTACATTTATTTCATTATGTCTTCCCTATATCTTATTTGGTTATCTTTAAATCCTCAGTACAGCCGAAACCGGTTTGGCTCAGTGGATAGAGCGTCGGCCTGCGGACTGAAGGGTCCCGGGTTCGATTCCGGTCAAGGGCATGTACCTGGGTTGCGGGCACATCCCCAGTGGGAGATGTGCAGGAGGCAGCTGATCGATGTTTCTCTCTCATTGATGTTTCTAACTATCTCTCTCCCTTCCTCTCTGTAAAAAATCAGTAAAATATATATTTTAAAAAATCCTCAGTACAGTGTATGCCAGATAGCACACCCTTAAATAGATGTTATTAATAAATGACTTATTTATGTGGGAAGACTAAGGTTAAGGAGAAATGTCATTGGAAGTTATAAACAGAAAAGATAGAATGCATACCACCTCAGTCTTTCAATTGGCAACATCTTTTGATTCTTGAAGACTCAGCTCAGAAAGCAACTCCTCCAGGCAGCTTCTTTTGATGGTCCTAGGCTATCATCTCTCTTTGAACATGCCTGTCTTTGAACTTTTAATATGCAGGTGGGAATGTAGCCTCTATGCAGGTAGCCAGATCCAAGTAAAAAGGAGAAAAGGAGGAGGTGGTGTTGCTGAACCAGACATACTCAGCTCCTTTTCCCCAGTTTACCAGATAACTCACTCCTTCTCCCCTGGAGAGATATGAGTGAGGTTCACAGAAGAGGCCTGAAATGTTGTTCAGCTAAAGTCCCTCCATGTGGAAATATGAACCTAAAGAATTGGAAGTTCCCCAACATACCTTAATCCATACTCTTCCCAGATAGATCACCTTCCCCAGTAACTTAATAATAAGCCCCACTGGCTCTCTTCATTCATTCATTAAGCTAATTACCTGAGCACCTATTATGGGCCACACACTATTCTATACACTGGAAATACAGAAGTGAGCAAATACACAAACTCTTTGCTCTTGTGGAGCTTACATTCTCCTAATGGGGTGAGACAAAAACAAATAGATACAATAATAATAAATACATAGCCCTAACCGGTTTGGCTCAGTGGATAGAGCATCGGCCAGGTTCGATTCCGGTCAAGGGCATGTACCTTGGTTGCGGGCACATCCCCAGTAGGGGGTGTGCATGAGGCAGCTGATCAATGTTTCTCTCTCACTGATGTTTCATCGATGTTTCTAACTCTCTATCCCTCTCCCTTCCTCTCTGTAAAAAAAAAAAAAAAAAAAATCAAAATTTAATTTAAAAAATAATAAATACATAATAAGTCAAGTGTTATAAAGAAAAATAAAGCAGAGCAGAAGATAAAGTAATGGGGAAGGGAGGTGGTACTGTTTTAGACAGGGTAGTCAGGGAAGACCTCTTTGTCAGGATGGCATTTGAACAGAGACCTAAATGAAGCGAGGGAATAAATTGAGTGTTCCAGAGCAAAAAGAAAGCACAAAGGCCCTGAAGCAGAATGTTTGAGGACACTCTGTACCACTCCTTTTTTGAATCTCCTCACCACTAATGTCCCTCCCCCACCAGAGGTTTCCTTTGCACCTATACTCTTACTTTTATTACCTTGACTACACTCTTACCTCTCCAAGCTTTACTTGCCCACTTCAGAGCCTCCCCCACTGCCCCACCTCAATGTTCTCCTCCCTCCCAACTCACTCCCATGACTCAGTCTCCTTTTTTCCTTCTCCCCCAGGAGCCTGAGGCATGCCCTGTGGCCCTCACTGCCAGACCTACACCGGGTCCTAGGCCAGTACCTTAGGGATACTGCAGCCCTGAGTCCGGTGAGTGCACTCCTCTCCCTACCACCCACCACTAGTCCTACAAGGAGCTGGACCCTTGAACACACAACAACCTTTCTAAGACCATTGCCTACCAGTATTCCATCGGCCTGGGCCTACCCCAAGCCAGACCCTCCTTCCTACACAATCTGGGTCTTCTCGCACAGGACCTGCTAATCCAGCCCCCTTTTCCTCTCATCTCTCCCAGCCCAAGGCTGCAGTCTCAGATGTCTATGAAGAAGTGGAACCCAGCCTCCTTGAAATTCTACCTAAGTCCTCAGAGAAGACTCCCTTGCCCCTATGTTCCTCCCAGACCCAGATGGACTACCGAGGATTGCAGCCCGCTTGCCTGGGGACCATGCCCCTCTCTGTGCAACTGCCCACGGCTGAGTCGGGATCCTACTGCACCACTCACATTGCCAACCATTCCTACTTACCACTGACCTGTTGGCAGGCTCCTCACTCCCAGTACCCTGGACAGAACCAAACCCTTTAGTAGACCTTTCTTCCCACCCTTTCTACCTACCCCACCCCACCCCACCGCCACACCATACGCATCTCAGACCTCACTTCCATCCTCTTTGTTGACCCTTGTAGCTGGGTTTCATAACACTGATCTTGCAATACTGCTGCTGACAAAAATCCAGGAGCCTCTTTCCTCAGGCAAGGTTCATTTATTTGACTAAGCTCTAATTTCCACCTTCTTTCTCTCACCTCTTTAATGCCACACTTCCCCACTTCTCATTTGCTTTTTGGACTACTTCAATGAGTACTTCTACTACAAATTTGCTAATGAAACTGCCCAGGCAACGTTCATCTCAAACTTTCTAATTGCAAGATCCAATAGGATCTTGTTAACCCTCTATTTATCTGATCTCTCTGTGGCATTTGCCACAGTGACTACTTGTTTCTCCTTTAAATTCTCTCCTACCTTGGCTTCTATGATATCACGGTCTCTCCTGGTTTTGTTCCTCTAGTAGTTAAGAACACAAACTCTGGAGTCAGCACTGAGTTCAATTCCTGTCATTCCACTTACTAGCTGTGGCCAAATAAAGTCTTTGAGCCTTAGTTTCTCATCTATAAAACAGGGGTAATGGAACCCTACAGAGTTGTGAAGAGGATTAAGTGAGATAATCTAAGCACAGTGCCTAGGATATAGTGTTTCATATATCTGAATGGTCATAATTATTATTTCTTGTTCTCTTAGCCTGGCATCTCTTCTACTCCTTTTTAGAAGTCTCTCAAGAGTCCATTCTTTTTATTTATTTTTTGTTTGTTTGTTTTAGTTAATCCTCACCCAAGGATATTTTTCCATTGACCTTTTAGAGAGAGTGGATGAGAGAGGGAAAGACAGAGAGAAACACATTGATTGGTTGCCTCCTGCAAGTGCCCCAACCAGGGCCTGAGCCAGGGAGGAGCCTGCAACCAAGGTACGTGCCCTTGACCAGAATCGAACCCGGTCCGCAGGCTGACACTCTCTCCACTGGGCCAAACTGGCTAGGGCTCAAGAGTCCATTCTTAACAGTCTCCAATTCCATCCATTTTCATTGCCTTTACTCTATGCTAACCCAAGTTCTTGTTTCCAGCCCAGATTCCTACTACAGCACCTGTGATGACTATGCAAGCAACTATTCACTTGTCTGTCTCCTGCTACTAGATTGTGAGCTCCTTGAGGGCAAAGGCTCTGATTTGTCTTCCTCCACCCTCCACTTGCCCCCCCCTCCCCCCCACAGAGTAGTGCTTGGTGCATGGGAGTAAGCCTTCAATAAATGTTTTCTAAACGAATTAAATCTTTCTGGACACCATCACCTTAACCCCATGCCAACCTCCCTCAGCCTCTAAGCCAGCGGTTCTCAACCTATGGGTCGCAACCCCTTTGGGGGTCGAACGACCCTTTCACAGGGGTCACCTAAGACCATTGGAAAACACATATATAATTACATATTGTTTTTGTAATTAATCACTCTGCTTTAATTATGTTCAATTTGTAACAATGAAAATACATCCTGCATATCAGATATTTACATTACGATTCATAACAGTAGCAAAATTACAGTTATGAAGTAGCAACGAAAATAATTTTATGGTTGGGGGTCACCACAACATGAGGAACTGTATGAAAGGGTCGCGGCATTAGGAAGGTTGAGAACCACTGCTCTAAGCCATTCATATACAGCAGTAAAATGTGCTTCAGCCATTCTGGCTACGGATTCTCCTGATCCATTCAAATTCTCAAACAAGGGTGTTTTTGATTTAGTTTTGTTTGTTTGTTTGTTTTTTCTGGCTCCAAACATACCCATTGTATCAGTCAGGGTCTTGGCAGAAATAGATGGCACACTCAAACTGGGTATCTTGATGAGAGTTTAATAAAGGGAATATTTATAAAGATGAGGCAGGATTTATGAAAACCATCAAGGAACAGTGCAATAACGCAGGACTAACAACAATTGGGAGCTGGTTCCACCCCTAGGCATCAAAGGATAAGGGGAGAGAGTAGTTACTAGACCTGGGGAGAGTAGCTGTGAAAGAGGGCTGCTTGGCTCTCCATTTAGGTAGAGATATACAGCCAACCCATGGAGACATGGCAGGGAGGGAGCCAGGGGAATAAATAGCTCAAGGTCACTCTTCTTCCACCCTCTGATCTCTGTATTGGTTTGCTAGGGTTGCTGTAACAAAGTACCACAAACTTGGTGGCTTAAATAACAAAAATGTATTGTCTCACAGTTCTGGAGGCTAGGAGTTCAAGGTGTCAGCAGGGTTGGTTCCTTCTGAGGCTGTGAGAAACAATCTGTCCCATGCCTCTCCCCTAGCTTCTGGTGGTTTCCTGGCAGTCTTTGGCGGACCTTGACTTGGGAGAAACATCACCCTTATCTCTGTCTTCATTTTCACATGGCATTCTCCCTGTGTGTGTCTGTGCCTAAATTTCCCCATTTTATAAGGACACCAGACATACTGGATTAGGGCCCTCCCAAATGACCTCATCTTAACTAATTACATCTGCAATGACCCTATTTCCAAATAAGGTCACACTCTGAAGTACTGGGACTTAGGAATTCAACATATGAATTTGGGGGACACGATTCAACCCATAATATCCCCCCATTGGTGGAACCCAAACAAAAACTAGAGCCCAAGGAAATCCATTGACATAGGCCATATGAATCATCTTCATAGGGCACGGGCAGGGTGGAGAAGGATGAAGAGTGGGTCTGAATGGGACAAATGGATGACATCCAGTATACTCATTTTCCATCATTCCTTCCCCTAGTCATCTTCAAGGCTCCGACTTTATTCCTAGGGACTCAAGACAGGGATGAGGCCCAAACCAGTGAACCTCTCACCTTTACACCCACTCAGCCATCATGTCCTGATCACTTTTACTTCTATATATATATTTTATTGATTTTTTACAGAGAGGAAGGGAGAGGAATAGAGAATAAGAAACACCGATGAGAGAGAAACATCGATCAGCTGCCTCCTGCACACCCCCCACTGCACTGGGGATGTGCCCGCAACCAAGGTACATGCCCTTGACCAGAACTGAACCCGGGACCCCTGAGTCCGCAGGCCGACGCTCTATCCACTGAGCCAAACAGGTTAGGGTCACTTATACTTCTTAAATTCCATTTCCTCTATCTCCACTGAACTACATACAGCCTTTTAACTAATATCTTTGCCTCTTTTAAAATATATATTTTTATTGATTTCAGAGAGGAAGGGAGAGGGAGAGAGAGAAACATCAATGATGAAAGAGAATCATTGATTAGCTGCCTCCTGCACTCCCCCGACTGGGGATCGAGCCCACAACCTGGGCAAGTGCCCTGATCTGGAATTGAATTGTGACCTCCTGATTCATAGGTCGATGCTCAACCACTGAGCCACACTGTAGTCTCTCTTTATATCTCTCCAGTTTCAACCTGTATGTTGCCTCCAGATTGATCTTCCTACTAATCTCACTCCTTACCTTTGACTCTTCAGAACCTGATTTCTTTCTCTTCCACTATTTGCTAATGTGAGGATTAAAAATGTTAACACAATGCCATGCATATAGTTAATACTCAGTGTTTATTGAGCTATTTTTAATATCCCAACTAAGTTCCACCCCCTGAATATCACCTATATTTTATTCCTTCCATATCCTCTGCTTCCCTAGATTCAAGTCCTTCAGGTGTGAGTTCCCCCCATCTAACCAGCTCCTCAGCCTCTAATTATCCATCTCAAAAGCCTTGCTCTCCTTGCCTCTAGCCTAAGAGGAAGTGATGTTTCTTTCCTAGACTGGAAAAGCTCCCTGTGTTTTCTACCCCATTTCTTCCTGGGGAAGGTACCCAGTTTCCTTTGTTCTGTCCGCTGGCCCTTGCCTGGCCCCTTTCACCTCCCCTGACTCTTGCCTTCACCTTCCAAAAGACATAGGCCTCGCCCTAGTCACTTTGGCTCAGTGAATAACGCATCAGCCTGTGGACTGAAGGGTCTCGGGTTCAATTCAGGTCAAGGGCATGTACCTCTGTTGCTGGCTTGATCCTCAGCCCTGGTTGGGGCATGTGTGGGAGGCAACCAATCAATGTGTCTCTCTCTCATCTATGCTTTTTTCTTTCTCTGTCCCTCTCCTCTCTTCTATTCTCTCTAAAAATCAATGGAAAAATATCCTTGGGCGAGGATTAACAACAACAAAAAAAGACATAGGACTCTTGGTGCTATGATTCCCTCAAACTCCCATTGCACTGCCCCTTTTCCACTCCCAGATTTCTCACACAAGTAGGCCGTGCTGCTGCCTTCATATTCTCCCCACCCTTCTTTCTTCGACCTTTCCAATTGGAACCCGAGCACCCACTCTCCTGATCCCTCTCTCTCCAAGGTCACCGATGATTTGTTTCTCAATAGCTATATCTGACCTCTTCTCTCATCATTCTGCTTAACTATTTTGCATCATATTAGAATTCTTCCCATTTCAAGGTCCATGTCAGTATAATCTGGCTTCTTTCATTCCTTTATTTTAAAATTATGAATTCCTTGCGGTTGTACCCTTATTTACCCTATCCTTATTCTCTGCAGTTAACCCTACTCCAGAAGCTGCAAACTGCTGGCCATGTCCCGCCCTCAGATATGTTTTGTTTGGCCCTTCCCTACACAGAAAACTCTCACTGATAAAACAGATCAAGTCCAAACTCCTTAGCTTAACATTTAAGGCCCTGACCAGCCTGATTCTAGACTACATTTCCTATGTAAATGGGACTTCCCATTTAAAACCCCAGGACATCCAACTCCTTGTTTTCCAAGGTAATTGGAAATAGAGAACATAAACACTTCAAAATCAAAGGTAACAATATTAAATTTGGGCTAAGAGCACCAGATTTTTCTCTGTCATCATCAGAGTTCACTCCACTACTTATTTTTGTTTGTTTGTTCGTTGGAAGCTACCCATTGTCTTCACTATCAGAGACATGTAAAAAAGGATCCTGGAACGCTGGTGAACCTTGAGCCCTGGCAAGGGCCAGAGCTATGCACCAATAGTCGAGACAATAGTGGCTCAAGCAATTTCCTGACCAAATAGTCTCAGAGTAAATCTTTACTGACCTTTAAGATAGTCTGTCTGTTACCGGAATTGCCTGCCTGACTAAGGACTATATGTGTATCCAAAATTGAATAAAAGGTTGGCAAGGCGTGGGCACCAGTGGAAGTCCTTCCCCTTGAGTTGGGCTTCTCCCGCCTGGCGAATATTTCCAAATTATTATTTCTTGTCTTGTCTCTGTCATTTGTGTGTGGCCCTTCTCCAGATCCTGAACCTTGAACCACGCAGGACGTGGCTCACACATTTGTTTTGTTTTGTTAATTCTCACCAGAGGATTTTTTTTTCATTGATTTTTAGTGAGTGAAAGGGAGGGAGGGGGCAGAGATAAGAGAGAGAGAAAGAGAGAGGGAGAGAGAGAGAGGGAGAGAAACATCCACATGAGAGAGACACATTGGTTGGATGCCTCCCACATGCACCCCAACCACCCATGGTCAGGACTGAATCTGAACCTGCAATCCAGGTGTGCCCTTGACCGAGACCCTTCAGTGTTCAGGCAGACGCTCTAACCACTGAGAAACACTGGCCAGGGCACTCCACTACTTATTATTATTGGCTGTGTCCCTTTGGGCAAGTTTCTAACCTTTTTCTGACCCAGTTTCTTTTTCTATAAAAGGGGCAAGATTATGTCTTATAGGAGTAAGGATTAAACTCAATAATGTATGCAAGCCCTTTAAACACAATAGTTAGCAGATGGCCAATAAATGGTACCTATTATTATTTTTATTATTGCTGTTTCACCTCTAAGCACATTCACACAATTCATTCAAGTCATTATTAGAGTACTGGATTAAATGGGTTTTGAACCTGGATTTCCACCAATTTGTGTGAACTCTGGCACATCCCTTCCCTGGGCCTCTGTTTCTTCACCTATAAAATATGGGTGTTTCCAAGATGGGGAGGGTGCACCTCCGAAGTGGATCTCTAAAATTCCTGACACCTCTAAAGCCCCATAAGAGTAAGCCACAATGTCTCCCTCAGGGCAAGTCCAACCTTACCTTCTAGATGGGCAGGTCTGAATCCTGATTCTTTTTCTTGACTATAAGGAATTCACCCCTTTCAGCTTCATTTCCCCTGATTGTAAAACAGCAAACAAAAAAATTTTAAAAACAAACACATGTACTACTTCTTTCCTAGCAGTGTTCCTGTTGTAGACGGCAGGAATAGCACCAGGTGTATGACCGTTGGGGTCAGACCACATCTGGGTTCAGCAACCTGGGTACTTGGGTTCTGGCTAGGAAAGAATTAACTCCAGGCCCAAACTGTAAGAGAACATTTATTGGGTCAATTACAGAGGTAGAAAAGTAATTCCTAGAGGAAATGGGCTTCAGAAACAAGTTATAGGTGTAAAGGAAGGGCCCTTGGAGCTTGGGAGTGAGGAAGCTAATGGTAAGGTGCCAGGGGCAGGGAGATGGCAGGGAAGGAGAAGGGAGAGGGAAGAGCGTGAGTGTGCTCCTAGGAGGGAGAACACACTGGGGTCCTCCGTCCTGAGGGTTTTAAGGGCGGAGAGTGTAGGGGAGGTCCCAGGGGAAGATCTCAATAGAATATTAGTTTTACAGGTGTGTCCTTTCAGAGTCGTGGTCTCCACTGATTGGCCGGCACCAGGGCAGAGGGTCATTATTCAATGCAGCCAGCTCTGAGGTCAGCCTTGGAATTGCTTATCTGGTGTTGTTCCTTTTCTGGGCCTGGAGTTGAAATACAACTGAGGCCTAGATGCTATCTCTAGGGAGGACCGGTCGGGGGCTCCATCCATATGCTAGGGGAGGAAAGGTCACCCCGGGGGTGACTTCCCACCCGACAATTGTCTATTGCAGTGATGGCGAACCTATGACATGCCTGTCAGAGGTGACACACGAACTCATTTTTTTTGGTTGATTTTTCTTTGATAAATGGCATTTAAATATATAAAATAAATATCAAAAATATAGGTCTTTGTTTTACTATGGTTGCAAATATCAAAACATTTCTATATGTGACACGGCACCGGAGTTAAGTTAGGGTTTTTCAAAATGCTGACACGCCGAGCTCAAAAGGTTCGCCATCACTGGCTATTGTTAGGCACCTGGGGCTTTACACCCCATGACCTCCTGAACCTGGCCCAACGTGCTTGCTCTGCTCGCGTCTGCCTACAGCATCCCTGCTCTCACCGGGCAAACAGCGGATGAACCCTAACTCCTCCGGCCTCCCTTCCGTGAAGCCTCTCAGCCCTTTCAGACCCCATCCCGCCCTCTCCCTCCACCCTCTCCCTTTCCGTTCTCTAAAGGGGTCAGTGCTTCAGGTCGTTCCACAGCGCTCTGCACTTGGGTATCATAAATAAACGCCACAGGGAGGGTTTAAATGTGCAGGGCGGGTGAGGGGAACCTGAGGAATGAATGGAAGCGAACCGGCCAGGAGGAGGCAGCGCGAGCCCCGCCCCCGGATGCTCCCCGCCCCTTCCCTCTCGCTTTCCGACACAAATCACGTGTCCCGGCTGAACTCTCGTGAGATCTGCGACTTGCCCCGGAAGACCCGCCCCCAGGGCCGTGGAGGCCAATGGGGAAAAGTGACGGTTACGACCGTTGGGTTTCGAAGAAGCCAATGACTGCCGGGAGCGGAGAGTTTAAGACGCTCAGGCCTGCGCTTCTCAGGTCGGTCGGGGATCGCACCGGCTCGGAGCTGACGGTGAGTGGCG
>NW_005358250.1:2303289-2311830 GCF_000412655.1 Myotis brandtii
GTCCCCTCCCTCGGGAGCCGAGTGGGACTGTCTGCGTCCCTCTCTCCACCCCAGGCAAATCCGGCTCCAAGATTCAGACCACCCCCAGCAAACCCGGCGGGGACCGCTATATCCCCCATCGCAGTGCGACCCAGATGGAGGTGGCCAGCTTCCTCCTGAGTAAGGAGAACAACCATTCGGAAAACAGCCAGACGCCCACCAAGAAGGTATGCGCCCCCGAGGGACTTGGGGCCAGGGGCCCGTCTGTGCACTTCGCCCCACGCCATCCCGCCTCACCCACCACCACCCTTCTGTGCCAGGAACATCAGAAAGCCTGGGCTTTGAACCTGAACGGTTTTGACGTGGAGGAAGCCAAGATCCTTCGGCTCAGCGGGAAACCACAAAAAGTTCCAGAGGGTAAGACCTCTGAGGTTCACGGTGTTTGGAGGGAGATGTCTGCTCTTCCCACCTAAGACTGAGGCGGGGCAGGGAGGCTTATGGGGCCTTCCAGGGGAGGTTTCGGGTCTCCAGGGTCGAGTCTCCCTCCACTGGGACAGGTTACGAGAACAGACTGAAAGTCCTCTACAGCCAGAAGGCCACGCCCGGCTCTAGCAAGAGGACCTGCCGCTACATCCCTTCCCTGCCGGACCGGATCCTGGATGCCCCTGAAATCCGCAACGACTATTGTAAGTGCGGCCTGCGCCTTGCTGGGTGGGTGGGAAAAGAGGGCCTGGGCACCAGGCAGACACGGCAGCGTGTGTCCTTGCCTTTGCCCCTCTGGCAGACCTGAACCTGGTGGATTGGAGCTCGGGGAATGTGCTGGCCGTGGCATTGGACAACAGTGTGTACTTGTGGAGCGCCAGCACTGGCGACATCCTGCAGCTGCTGCAGATGGAGCAGCCTGGAGACTATGTTTCTTCTGTGTCCTGGATCAAGGAGGGCAACTACCTGGCTGTGGGCACCAGCAGTGCGGAGGTTCAGGTAAGGCTTGTCCCTGGGCTGCAGCTCTGTTGTCCCCAGACCCCGGGAGCTTGCCCAGGAGGATGCTGTGCCAGGGCCCAGTCTCTGATGGTTGTGGTCCTCTCTCTCTAGCTATGGGATGTGCAGCAGCAGAAGCGGCTTCGGAACATGACCAGTCATTCTGCCCGAGTGGGCGCCCTGTGTTGGAATAGCTACATACTGTCCAGGTCAGTGGTTTTTGCTAGTCTGTTGCAAGATCAGGCTATGATTTTTTTGCCCTCCCCCAACTGTACACCCCTGAAGGGAAGCAGCTCTGCCCTACGGTGGCATTTGGCGCTGTCACAGGACCTGATTCCCATCTTCCTTCTTGCAGTGGCTCACGCTCCGGTCACATCCATCACCATGATGTTCGGGTAGCAGAACACCATGTGGCCACACTGAGTGGTCACAGCCAGGAAGTGTGTGGGCTGCGCTGGTCCCCAGATGGACGACATTTGGCCAGTGGTGGCAATGATAACTTGGTCAATGTGTGGCCTAGTGCTGCTTTAGAGGCGGGCTGGGTTCCCCTGCAGACATTCACCCAGCACCAAGGGGCTGTCAAGGTAAGAGGGGCTCAGCTGGGGCCTCTGCAGACCCTCACCCAGAACCTGGGGAATATTACAGGGAGATGGGATGCTGGGATTGGACTAGGTTAGTCTAGGACCCTCTATAACTCCCTGCTGACTCCACTTTTGTCCCATCTAGGCTGTAGCTTGGTGTCCCTGGCAGTCCAATATACTGGCAACTGGAGGGGGCACCAGTGATCGGCACATTCGCATCTGGAACGTCTGCTCTGGGGCCTGTCTGAATGCTGTGGATGCCCACTCCCAGGTAGTCTTTTACCTATTCTAGTCTCTCACTTCTAGGTACATTCTTACTCTTTACTTCTTCCTGGGCAACTATGTCCTCTTCAATGGCTTCGCTAAGTCTGTACCCTGATGATTTCCAAACTTCTAAATCAGCTCTCACTCAGGCGCTCCAGATCCATATTTCCAACACCCTGTGGCCCATCTCCTGTCCCAAGTCCTATAGGTGGCACCAGCCTAATAGGTTCCTAATTAAACTTGTTACTTCCCTTTGCCTCCCCAAAATGTGTCCCTATGCCTCCTCCTCTTATATTCTTTTTTTTAAAAAATATGTTTTATTGATTTTTTACAGAGAGGGAGAGGGATAGAGAGTTAGAAACATCAATGAGAGAGAAACATCGATCAGCTGCCTCTTGCACACCCCCTACTGGGGATGTGCCCACAACCAAGGTACATGCCCTTGACCGTAATCGAACCTGGGACCTTTCAGTCCGCAGGCCGACGCTCTATCCACTGAGTCAAACTGGTTAGGGCCTCTTATATTCTTTGAGAGGACAGAACCTACTTAGAAATCTGAAAAAACCTAGAATCTTTCATCCTCCTCACCTAGTCACCAAGATAGCAGTTTTACCTCAAAATGTCATTCACAAGTGTTTTCTCCCCTCAGTGCACTGGTCTCAGTATTCTTAGCTCCTCTAGTCTGTCCTCTACTGTGGTCTGGGTGGTATGTTACTGTCCTCCTTAAATCCTGCAATGGTTCCCCATCACCTACAGCATATAACCCAAATCCATTAGAATTTGATGACTTTGCTGGTGAGTCTCCCTGCAATGACTCCAGCTTCTCCTTCCATTCAACACCCATTCTGCCCACCTTCATTCTAGATTTGGGCTTTTGAGCCAGAGTTCAAATTCTGGCTCTGTCACCTACTAACTTAACTTGCTTGTGATCTTAGGCAACTTGCTGAACTTCCTTCTGCTCGATTCCTCATCTGTAAATGGATAACAGTTATAATTCTCAAAAGGCTTTTGTTAGGATCATCGCCACTCAAGTCTGAGTGACCTGGCAATGTTCCTAACTCTAGAATGGACTTACTTCTGATTTGAGTAGTCGGCTCTATGCTGTATCTACACCATCCCCTCTCCACAGGTGTGCTCCATCCTCTGGTCTTCCCACTACAAGGAACTTATCTCAGGTCATGGCTTTGCCCAGAACCAACTGGTTATTTGGAAGTACCCAACCATGGTCAAGGTGGCTGAGCTCAAAGGTATGTGCTAAATGACAGAAGCCAGACACAAGAGACTACATATTGTATGATTATTTATATGGACTATCCAGAAGAGGCAAATGCAGAAAGATAAAACAGACTAATGGTTACCAGGGGCTGGAGGGAAAGGGTAATGTGTGCCTTTCTTCATGGAGTGATGAAAATGGTCTGGAATTATAGTTGTGATGATTACACAACTTTGTGACTATACTAAAAAGCAATGAATTGTACAATTTAAAAGAATAAATTTTATGGCATGTAAATTATTATCTCAAAGCTGTTACAAAAAACAAAACCCAAAAAAGGTAGGTTGCCCTCAAAATTGGAGAGTTATAGTATGTCTACATTCATGTGCTGCTCTTACTTTTTCCTTTCTCATGCCCAGGTCACACAGCCCGGGTCCTGAGTTTGGCCATGAGTCCAGATGGGGCCACGGTGGCATCAGCAGCAGCAGATGAGACCCTACGCATGTGGCGCTGCTTTGAGTTGGACCCTGCACGGCGGCGGGAGCGGGAAAAGGCTAGTGCACCCAAAAGCAGCCTTATCCATCAAGGCATCCGTTGAGGACCAACTCATCACTTCAGTTTTTATGTTTGCTTTTTTTATTTTTCTAATAAAGTCATGTCTCTCTTCTCCTTGCATGACCTCTGTCTCTGGCTTTCTCAAGGGGCTCCTCTCCTGTGTTTGAGAGCTAGAAATGTCCATCCTGTGGGAGCCTTGACAGGGATAGCAGGCTTTGTACCCCACCTCCTCCACTTACATATACGTACACACACAGCCTCAGTAGTTTCCTCTGTCACTTTTAATGAAGACATGAGTGAGCAGCCTCCATAGGCTGTATTCCCAGGCCTCCCACCCACTCGGACGTATGGGTGGGAAGGAGGGAGCCTGGGTCCGTAGTGACAGATTATTGCTGACCTCTTCAGTGTGAGGAAAAAGGCCACAAGACCCTGGTGGGGGCCAGTCCTGAGTGCTTCTCTCCCAAGTTTAAGGCAGGGAGGGGGAAGTAAGCGTCCAGCCCTTTCAGCCCCCAGCTCGAGTGGCAGAGGGCAACGAGGCCACGTCCCTGGGGCTGGCTGGGACAAGTGGGTGAGGAACGGAAGCTGTGGTCCCTGTGTACCAGCTGTGGGGAGGGGAAGGCTTGTCCCCTGCTCAGTCCTGACCACATAATCCCTGGTCACAGGTGTAGTTGGGGAGGACAATGATGGATGCTGCCCAAGGTGCAGTCCTGAGGCACTTAGGTGGGCGCCTAGCAAGAGCATGGTTCTCAGTTGGCCTTGACTTTGGCAGTACCTGGAGCTCCATTTTGCTGAACTACACGGGGCAGCCGTTTGCCTTTGGTGTAAGAATGATACCAGAAATTGGAGAAGAGCACGAAGAAGATGGTGCCGTACATCCAGATGAGGTGGATGATGACTGGGTACTGGTAGTTACAGCTGGGCATGAAGTAGTACTGGGAGATGTGCAGCGAGACCAGGACAAACTGGATCTAGGATAGAGAAAGGCAAGGGTCAGAGGGAATACTGAGAGGGCTGGAGGGAAAGGGGGTAGAGAAAGACTGAACACTGAGTGGGGGATAGTGTCAAAGGTGAGAGAGGTTGGATAAAGGAAGGATCCAGACTAGTAGTATTGGGATGGTATAGACCAGGTCCAGGCCCCTCACCAGCTGGATGGCTGTCATGTGCTTTTTCCACCAAAGGTAGGGCTGAGCCACAGGGCCAAGGGCAGATAGTCCATAGTACAGGTACATGATGACATGCACAGAGGAGTTTATCATGGCATGGAAAGAGCCCATTCCTCCTGTGGATGGACAATGAACAGGGTCAGGAGAGTCGAGCCTCTAATCCCCAGTGCCTGCCCCTTTTTCCCCCAATGGCATTCACCACTCACCTGGGGCAATTCTCACTCCCCACCACCAGCTCCAGGGAAGCACTGAGTGATGGAAGACATGTAAGAAGGTCACCTGTCCATCTTTTTTCCGGAGAATAAAGATCACCTGAGCAGAGTAGGGAAAGGAGTTTCAGAGTCAGGGCCTCTCACTCCTTTCTCCCCCACTTCAAGTTCTCATTTCATATACTCTCACCGTGTCCATGAGTTCAATGAACTTGGAGAAGAGGAAGAGCCAGGCCACTCGAACCATCTGCAAGAAGTTAGGGCAGCCTTAGGACCCCGCCCCTCACTACTAACTAGAGCCTCCCTAAACTGGCCCATGAACACACGTCACACCCAAATCGCTCCTATCCCCAGGTTGTTTACCATGTAGGCACCCCCCACCCCCCAACTCCCTCCTATTTACCCTCAGTGCCTCCGGGTTGTTGGAAAAGTCCACAGGGTCACAGCGCCAGGTGTAGCTACTCAGCCAGCCAGACATCAGGAACTAGAAATGGGATGTGGATCAGACCACCAGAATGCCCTCCCTCCCCCCATTCCCTCCCGTTTTCTAGTTGAAGAGATGGATCTGAGCCTTTCTGGAAAGGAGATGCATGCTCTGGCTCTAAGGCCTGCCCCTTACCCTGCCAGCAGAAATTAAAGCCTAGGCATCCCAGGGTCCCACCTCATAGACAATGTAGAGGGAGAGTGCCACCAGTGAGAAGTTGTAGACAACCATGAAACCACGCAGTTGGAAGGGCTTCCGATTGGCCATGATTCGAGGCCCAAGTGAGAGAACGAAGTACACATAAGTCAGGAGAATGGAGGTCATTAGCAAGGGGGACCCCATCAAAGGGTAGCCCTGTATCCGGGGATCTGCAAATAAGGATCAAAGGAGTCAGGAAGGGACAAAGGAGTCAGGAAGTGCACAGGGTTCAAAGGGTCCCAATCAGGTGTACAGATATGAGGTCAGGTCACAAAGGGTCAAAGGGGTTGGGAGGGCTTTCCATTAGGTGACAGCCCTAGACCCAGAGATCTCAGGACAGGAGGGAGGTAGGGCAGGTGGACAGCATCTTACCCCCATGCTTCATCATGCTCTGGTACACGTTCACAAGAGCTTCCATCCTAGTTAACGACTCTGGGGAGGTATGGAAGGCGGGTGTCAGCCAGGGCTGTGTTCTCCCATCTTACCCCTGACCCACAGACAGGACAGAGACCAGACAACTCCCGATACTCATTGCAAAAGGACATAACAGAGAGAGGAAGGAATTGCTGGGGACTAGGGGTAGGAGGAGACAGTCTGGCGGGGGCATCTGCTTCCCACACATCCTGCCTGCCTGGGAAGGGCTGTTCCACCCTTCCTCTCCACACCTTCCTCTCTTCTCTTCACTCTCTGCTCTTCTCTGGTGGTTTTTACTTCATGACCTCCCCTCCCCTCTTACTCCACAAGAAAACTCTCAATTTTTATCTCTTTCTAGAAAGTCTTACCTCTCACTTACAGAAAATTCATCTCCCGAATGAACTGCCTCTCCCTTCCTCACCAAAGTCTCTGGCCTCTCCAGCTCTGGGTCGTTCTTCTCTCCAGGGATCCTCCCCTTCAACCTCTCCTGGCCCATTTCGGGATGCCCTTCTCCTGGGATTGTCCTTTCCAGGACTCTCCTCTCCCGAGGGTCCCTCCTTTGCCCTGCCGGGACTCTCACTTCCCAGCCCTTCCTGCCCATCCTGTCCCTTCTTGGTTGGTCCCTCCTGTCCCTTCCGGGACTCTCACCTCCCAATCCCGCCTGCCCCTTCCTCCTCTCCCCTGCTGAGACATTCCCAGGCTCTTCTGGGCCCTCCAGAGCTCTCACCTCCAGCCTCTCGGCTCCTCTCCGGTGCTCTCCTCTTGCCCTTCCTCTCTGGGAGCCTGGCTCTTTGAGACTCCTGCCCTGGCAGCTCCACCTGTCTGACTAGATCTGGCGGCAGCCCCGCCCTCCACCCACCCCCGCTGCACTGCACATGGGGTGGAGGGTGGGTCCAGGCCACAGGTCAGTGCCTGGAGGAGCAGGACCCACGAGGATTGAGAAAGCCAAGTAAAGCTGGGACTCACCGTCTACCCACCCTCTCTAGATCAGTCAGATGGTCTAAGGTTTTAGGTTTTGAATCACAAACCTGCTGAGGCTCCAGTCCCAGCCCAAACCTTGGAGCAAAGAGAACTGCAGAAAACCCACACCCAGCATCTGCTAAACTAGCCATAAATTCTCAGTTTGTCCTACTTTAAATGGGTACTATCACCCTTCTCTCCCAGGGAGGGGCAGGGAAGCCAGTGGCATGTGAGGAGGTGGGGACGTGGGGGAGGTCTCAGGAATCTTCCCCTCCCTCAGGGAGGAGTCTAATGATCTAGGCCCTCTCCCCCTCAGGACCTCAAGGAATGACGGAGGAGGGCTCACTGGGACACAAAAGCCAGACCCAGGGGAGCCTGGGGCTCTGAAGAAGTCCCAGAGGGATAATGCAGTCCCTGAACAGCCGGGCAGCAGATGCTCTGAGAGCAACCTGCGCAGGTACTGAGTGAAGAACACACCTGACACATCCACCCCTCACACACACATACTGGGCACACATCCCACAGATGCTCCCCCAACCTCCATGTCAACCCCCAACTGCCCCACCATCGTCAGGCCCAAGTCCTTCCATACACACATGGTCTCACACACAGCTCTCCCCTCACCCACCCAATGACCATATCACCAAGGGCTAGCACACATATGCACACATGGAGCCTACACAACTCCTGCCGGCAACAGCTGCCCTCCTCTGACACACCACCCAAACAAGCCTCCGTGGACGCTGACATGCATAGTTTCTAATACTCAGACCTGCTCCAAAAATACATTCACTCTAGTGAACACACCCTAAACACTCACACATCCTCCTAGGTCCTGCATTACCATGTGCAAATGCTTAGGCTCACACATACATGAGTCACAGATAAATGTGGTCACATACATAAGCTCATACAGCCCACTTAGCAGGGAATGCATATAAAATCACCCATACCACATGCTGACACACACCTGTCCTCGGTCAAGCATACAGATCTCTTTTCACAGATGACAATCATTCATTCATTCATTCATTCACAATCATATTTTTGCTGTTTGCCTATTCTGTGGGAGGGCCTACCAGGAGAGGGTAACATGTGCTCTAACACACAGTTCCTTCCTGACCCATGAGTTTGCCAGCTTGTTATCTCTCTCAACCACCACACTCGCATGCACCCTGGAGGTCAGGAGTGGCTCAAGGTTCTGGAAAGGACCTCTCTCCAAGCTAGAGAGGAATCTGGGTGTGTCCCCGCAGGGGAACTCGGTCCTTCCTTTTAAGATGGATGGAAGGGAAAAGGAAACAGGCAGAGGAAGGGGGAGGGGAAAAGAGGAGGGAAGAGAAGGGAGGAGGGAGGGAGGGGACAAGAGGGAAGAGGGATAAGACCTAGAGGTGGTGGAGGAAGGCCTAGGTTTGAGTAAATGGGGTCCACGCACGGGAGGGCGGTTGCTGGAGAGGCCCAGCCCCAGAGAGCTGGGACCTCCCACTCACTCTCCCCAGGAACAGCCTCGCCCACAGCCAGGGCAGGGCAGGGCAGGGCTGGGCCG
>NW_005358250.1:2311868-2316526 GCF_000412655.1 Myotis brandtii
GCGCCCGCCCAGGAAAGGTCCAGACTCACCAGTGGGGGCCCAGGCAGGCAGCAGTGGAGGGCTCGGAGGGAGCAGGGCCAGAGAGAAGTCCCCAGGGCCAGCCTGCCTGCCACTTCCTCATCTGCTGGGCCGACTTTCTGTCACCAGAGGGGGAGGGGGCGGGCCGGGTGGGGGGCGCTTGCTGATTGGGTCTTCGGCTGAGGCAGGAGGGGCAGTCCAGCCTCAACTGGGCTCGGCCCGCAGGGCGGGAGCAGGGGCGGGCCGCCCGATCCCGGGCAGGAAGCACGCCCAGCCCCGACTCCCCACCCCTTCCCTCGGCATCACTCAGCCCGCCGCTGTCAGCTCGCGCGGCCTGGCTAGGGCCGCCAGAGTCGTACCCTGCTTCTTCCTGACATTCAGCCCATGAATGGCCTTATTCTGGGCCTTCTGGTGATTAATCCGCCAACACGACCAACACATCTGCGTGGGCAGGCAGGCCCACCCAGCTTAGGGCCCTGGGAAAAGTTCCAGGGCTCAGCCCTTTCTCAAAGAGCCCCCCTCTAGAAAGGGGGAGACCTGAGCGGCCGTGAGCCACAGTAGCAGGGAGGTCTCTGTAGGAGGGAGCAACTGGGCATGCAAGCCTTCCCTCCGAGCCCATACGTCTGCATGAGCCCTAGCATTAGGAGTCGCTGAGGATGTCGTGGCATGGAGGTGGGAAAATACAAGTTGCCGGGGTACAGCCCCTCTGCCCTGTATAGGCCGGTGGCAGGTGGTGTGGTCTGAAATGCATCGAGTGAAACCCTTGTTACATGCTATGCACATGTGTGTTTTGTGTCTCACTGTGTTTGATATTATATGATATTTATTTAAGAAAGCACTAAACTGTAATAAAGCATTTAATTTGCTTTTTATTTAAACACACACACACTCATACACACACACAAGTGGCCTGGGGCAGGAACAGGGAGTGAGTCACTGGCTGGCTACACTGGCCGTCCAGGCAGTGAAAGGGAAAGAAGGAAAGTGAAGCTGGCTGTGGCGGTGGCTGAATGTAGATCTTGAAGGTCGAACTGGGCACTTTGACTTTATTCTGGAAGCAGTGGAGAAACAGTGAAGATTTTTGAGGAGGCTATAATCAAATAATTCATCAAATATTTATAGACAACCTGCCATCTGCAAGGTGCTGGTGACATCCGAGAATAAGGCAGAGCTGTCCCTGCAGGGGTTTACCATCCAGTTGAATCACTTCACTCTGGCAGCCAGTATGAAGAGGGCATTGGAGAGACCAGTGAGAGATACAGCCTGACCTAAGAAGACCTGGAAATTGATGGGAATGGAGAGGCAGACGCTGTGAGATTTCCCCGAGTCAACTGTCTATCCAGTTTTCCCTCTTCCACACTCAACTGGACTGAATTCTTGGGGGTGACTAGGTTTTAGTGAAATGAAATCTTTATCTTCAGTAGCTCCTGGAATAGTGCTTTGCATATAATGATCTAATAACTGCTTATAGGATTGGATGGTGCAAATGCAGATAGAATAAGGAATTCAGAGGAGACAGTGGTTTGGAAGAAATAATATGTTCCTAAATGGTTGGATGTAGCTATACAGTGGGGCCTTGACTTACGAGTTTAATTCGTTCCGAGACCGAGCTCATTAAGGAGCTCGTTAAGGAGCTCGTTAACTCAAATTACTCTATCAACTCAATGCAAAAAATCGGCCGAGAAACTCGTTAGTCGGGACACTCATAAGTCAAGGCCCCACTGTATAGAAGTTCAGTCTTAGAGGGAAGAGGTCAGAACCAAAGTATACCTATGACCCAGCCCATTAGTACCTGCCCTTAACAGGAAATGGCAGAAGAATTCAACTATTCAAAAGGCTCAAACTTCAAATTGTACACTAAGGCATACCTGATCTGGCTCTCAGTCTCCCGTTCCACCTGTGCCATTCTCCTGGGCCACATCCTATGCTTTAACCATTCCCCAAAGATGTCAGCATCTTTCATACTCCCCACTTCTCCAAGCCTTGTTCCCTGGCTCAACACAAGATACAAGGAGCTCTTCTAGGCAATAAATCGTTCCCTCTCCCCTTTCTCATAACCTTACTACAATGTAATTATTTGTATCACCCTTCCCTCCACCCCAAGTTCTTCTCAGCAGGGGCTATGTTTTAGTTGTCTCTATCTCCAGCATCCAGTCCAGCACCTGGCTCATTTGACCCTCTATGTTTGTTGAGTGAATATTAGAGTGAATGAAACAATGTGAGAAAGGGAAGGAGGTCGAGGGACCAAGAGTCAAGGTGGGGAGGATAGTAAGAATTCGAAAGCCTTTCTACTTCCTTGGAGTAGCAGTATTCATTGAGTCAATAAATATTTATTGAAAGCCTAATGTGTTCCAGGCATACTTCAGTGGCTTCAGGATCAGAACTGTCTCTAAAGGCTTGAGTTAAAATCTTCCAGTTAGTACCTGTGTGACTTTCTGTAAGCTGCTGACCTTCTAGAAAATGGGGACAACAACAGTACCTATCTCATTGGATTGTTGTGAAAATTAAAGAGCCCGGCCAGTGTGGCTCAGTGGTTGAGCATCGACCTATGAACCAGGAGATTACGGTTCGATTCCCAGTCAGAGCATATGCCTGGGTTGCAGGCTCAATCCCTAGCTGGGGGCATGCAGGAGGCAGCCGATCAATGATTATCTCTAATTAAATAAAAAAATATATATATATTTAAAAAAAAACAAGATTAAAGGAGATAACCCACGTGAAGTGCTTAGCATTGTTTCTATCTCAACATTTAGTAGACAAGGTGGGGGGTAACCAGTATATCAAGAAGGTATACATGTGTATGTAGATTCATGAGCATTCATTTAACAAATATTTCCTAAATGCTTACTGTACAAAGCACTTTTCTGAGAGTGCTATTGAGAGGTTTTGGATTCAGTGTCCATCTAGAGATGAACTAGAGAAGAACAAAGCAGACCATTATTGACAACGAAACTATCCCAGAGGCCAATCATAGTAATAGGGAACTTCAACTATCCATGTATTCACCTGGACCACATTGGCAAAAAGACCATGGCAAGCCCTCAGTAAATGCTGATTTATTACATGAATGAACATGCTGAAAGACTCACTTCATTTGATTTTTGTCCTCGTCCTGGGAGAAAGTATCTTCAAATATCTGATATGGACCACTTAACCCCAAGTCCTACCAAATGGCATCCCCATGGCTGTGGGATTCCTGTAAAATACTCACAGTCTAGTGGGGAAGAAAGACACATAAATGAATAATTTGAGTAGCAAGTGTTACATATTCCCACAGAGATAAAACCAGAGATTATGAAAGCATAGGGGTAGGGGTGGGGGACACTGTACTCCAAGGTGGGAGTTAGTTCTTGAAGGTTTCACAGAAATGACACCTTTGCTGAGCATTAAAGGACACTTTATAGAAGGCAGGGAAAGACATTACAGGCAGAGGGAAGCATGTGTTTAAAGGCATAGAAGCTAGACATGTGGCAGGTTTGGGGAGCTCTAGGTAGTGTGGTGTGGCTCTAGCTCAGAGGGCATATGGGTAAGGGCAGGAAATCTAGGCTGGAGTCAGTTTATGAAGAGCCCTGTATTCCATGGTTTGAATTTTATTGTTTATCTTTTTCTGTCCTGGCTGCACACTAGAATCACCTGGGGAGCTTTTAAAATATCAATGCCTGGCTCTCACCTCCATATTGATTCTGATGATTTTTTAATGGGAAGAGGCTTGAGTGTGTTTATGTACTGTGTGGAAGGAAACAATGGGCTCCAGCATACACCTCACAGACTGAGATGTGTGAAAGGAAGAGTAAGTTTGTCAATGGACCGGGAGGAAATGGAAGAGTTTGGGACCTGTGGGGAGGCTAGATGGAAGGCCTTGGAGGTCAGAGGGTTCAGTGAAGGTTCCCACACCAGGGGCAGGCTGATAAACTGGAGGGATCTAGGAACTCACAGTTTTGTTTTGTTTTTTTAATTTAAAAAATTTAATTATTGATTTGAGAGAGAGAGGGAGAAAGAGAAAGGCAGAAACATCAATCTATTGTTCCACTTATTTATGCATCCATTGATTGATTCTTGTATATGCCCTAACCAAAGATAGAACCCGCAACCTTGGCATATCAGGACAACACTAACCAACTGAGCGACCCAGCCAGGGCCAGAAACTCACAATATTGATAAGGATGACAGGAAATCAGGTGACAATTTCCCCTGGGTCCCATCCTGTCTGACTGCCTCCTCACTCACTGCTCTCTAAGGGGCCCTTCTCCATCCTCTTTCCCCAGAAGGCATGGATTTACTTTCTCCATGGGTTTAGTCTGAAAACTGTCACCTGTATAAACTCTAACAACTCTATCATTATTTTAGGCTTTATATTTCAGCAGAAAAATTAAAGGAAAGTGGAATCAAACAAACAGGAATGGCAGTAAGTAAAAAATAAGGTATATCTATATGGGAGTGAGTGAGTGAGTGAGCAGGTGGAGCAGTGGAATAGAGTATGGGAGAGGCGGGCGGGGGGTAGTGGTGGTGGTGGCGATGGGAAGGTTGTCATCTAAGAACAATAGAAACTAAGGGTCTAGCCAGCAGTGGGCAAACTATGGCCCGCGGGCCGGATCCGCCCGTTTGAAATGAATAAAACTAAAAAAAAAAAAAACTGTACC
>NW_005358250.1:2317196-2330073 GCF_000412655.1 Myotis brandtii
ACCCTTTTTTTTAATGATGTTTACTTTGAATTTATATTAGTTCACACAAACACTCCATCCATGCTTTTGTTCCGGCCCTCCGGTTTTGTTTAAGAACCCATTGTGGCCCTCGAGTCAAAAAGTTTGCCCACCCCTGGTGGCTGAGGGACAACAGGAGTGTCAGGTAGCCTCCTAGGGGCTGTGTCAAGCTTCCCCATGCCCATCTTGTAAAGGACAAAGGGCACTTTCTACACAGTACTCACATGGGGGAGTTGAGGGGAGTGCTGAGTCTGTGAGGACAAGGGAGCCAAGATGAGGGTGAAGGGTTTGTCAGTTAATCATTCTACATGTCCCTGGGCCTTAGCCAGATAGAAGGTATACACTGCCTAAGGCTGGGACCTTGGCTGAGGAAAATGGAGCTGGAAAGACATCTGGCTGGCAGAAGGGAGAGGCTGTTTGCAAACACTCATATCATCTGGAATTTGGGGGTTTGC
Organism: Myotis brandtii; assembly: GCF_000412655.1. NCBI lineage: Eukaryota > Metazoa > Chordata > Mammalia > Chiroptera > Vespertilionidae > Myotis > Myotis brandtii. The sequence continues at coordinate 2,317,670 of NW_005358250.1, forward strand.
CTGGACTCTTGAGAGGTCAGGGACAAGAGTAGGTAGCCAATGCCATGGGTATCAAAGAGTGTTCCCTGAACTGATCATTGAAAAAGAAACTCAGAAGGAAGAGGGCTGTGATAAAACCTGCAAGAAGAGCTCTGGAGAGAGAAAAGGGGAAGCTTTGGGGTAGGAGACAAACTAGGGGAGATTCTTAAAATGGAAGAGTTAGCAAGATCTAGAAGATGTGTGAGAAGAGCCAAAAGGGTAAAAGAGAAAATGTAGCTTACTATTCAGTACTTTCTCTGGCAAGCATGGGGCCAGTTGCTTTCCAGGTGTTCTTATGGTTCAGTCTTGTAAGGTACTATTATCACTGCTTATCAGATGAAAAGAATGGGATCAGAAAGGGTGAAGGATCTTTTCAAGGTCACATAGCAAGGTGGAAGCAAATAGGTATTCTAGGCTGAGGAAAAGTGTGGATGAAGGGATGGATGGAGGAAAGCACAGTGATTCTGTTTGGTTAAAGAATAAGGTGAATGGAAGGCCTACTTATGATAGAAGGTTAAAAAATAGGGTGGCCCCCTATCATGAAGTGTTTTGAATGAAAGAATGAGAACTTTTTCCTGGCCAGTGTGGCTCAGTGGTTGAGTATTGACCTATGAAACAGGAAGTCACGGTTCAATTACTGGTTGGAGGAGGCAGCCAATCGATGATTCTCTCTCATCATTGATGTTTCTATCTCTCTCTCCCTCTCCCTTCCTCTCTGAAATCAATAACAATAAAAAAAGTTTTTTTTAAAGAAGAATGAGGAGTTTCATTTGTATTGGGTGTGTCCCTGATTTTTAAGAAAGGGGGTTGGTATGATCCCCATTGCCTTTTACAAAGATAAACCTGATGACAGTAAGCTATATTATCAAGAGAAAAATGAGGAATGGAGACCATCTGAGAGAACAGCTGAGAGGTACAGATGTGACACAATGAAGGCCTGAACCAGAGCAATCAGAGTGAGAAGGAAGAAGAGAGAGGAACCAGAACTGACAGCAATGTTAAGCTGATAACCCAGGTGAAGCAGGATGGAGGCCAGGGCAAATAAGCAAGGACAACCAAGGAGAGAACTGATCAGAGCTGCAGAGAGATCTGTGAGTGACGCAGGCCCTGTTTAAAAACAGAATGTAGGCAGACAATGGAACTAAGTCTTTACCTGGTTTGGACAGGGAAGAGACATAGTATAGGAGGGATGAGATAGAACATTTCAGGTGAGGGAGTTTGTCATTTGGTCTCAAATAAAAATGATGCAATTTAAGAGACCAAACTGGGCTCATTAGGAAGAGTATAGATGACAACTAAGTGGGAGAAAAAAAATTCACAAAACTAGATTTGAAAATGTCTTATCACATCAGATAAGTCAGTGATTTGTATGCATGAGGTGCTAAGGAGACACCATGGGAAATGAAATGAGCATAAAGGGTGTCTCTGAGGCCAAACTCCTGAGATGTGAGCACAGACAAGCTGCAGAGGAAAGAAAAGGTTACTTCCTCAGAAATACTGGTCAATCATTGATTTAAGCAACAATTACTGAGAGCAGAGTTCTAGACACTACCTTGAGGATAGGTAATATTTATTGAGCTTCGACTATTGTCAGGCACTATTCTAAGCACTCTCTCTATATTAATCTATTTAAACTTCATAGCAAACCAATGAAACAGCCACTATTATCATCCCCATGAATTAAAAAAAAAAACAAAAACCTGAGGCACAGAGAAGTAAATTAACTTGCCCAAAACCACACAGTTAGTGTCACAGCCAGATTCAAACCCAAGCAGTCTGGCACTAAAACCTGCTTTTAACCCAAATGCTACATTACAGACGCTGTAATACAAGACACATTGTCTTGCCAAAGATCACACAATTCTCAGGTGGAAAAACTGGGATTCAAACCCTGACAGTTTAATGTGCTTGAACTTGGGGGACAGTAAAGGGCAGCAAGAGCTAGACTTAGTATGTACAAGGTACAAATGTGGAGCATAAAAGAGGTAATTGACCTTACCAGTGGGAGTGGCAAGGAATTGAGGACAGATTGGGTTGTTGGAAAGGTTCACAGAGGAATGACTCATGAGCTGAATTTTGAAGGATGATTGGGTATTCATCAGACAGAATAATGGGGCAAAGTGTTCCATGCAGAGGGACCAGTGGGAATAAAGAAATGAAGGTTGGACCGGCCGGTGTTGCTCAGTGGTTGAGCATTGACCCATGAACCAGGAGGTTAAAATTCGATTGCCAGTCAGGGCACGTGCTGGGGTTGCAGGCTTGATCCTCAGTAGGGGGCGTGCAGGAAGCAGCCGATGGATGATTCTCTCTCATTACTGATGTTTCTCTCTCTCCCTTCCTCTCTCTGATATCAATAAAAACATTTTAATTTTAAAGAAATGGAGGCTGAAAAAAGTCTGTATACCTGGGGAATAGAGTGAGTGATAGGATAATATAGAAAGTAAGTCAGGGGCTAGATCACACAGAATCTTATTTGCCTTTCCAAGAAATTTGAGCTGTTTTCCAATCTTTTCCAGTGAAGTAAATGTAATGGCAAAAAAAATAAAAATAAAATAAAATAAAGATCCCCAGGGAATCCGGTGGCTTACTCCGAAGCCCTTCAGACTACAGTCATGCGCCACACGACATTTTGGTAAACAGACTGCATATACAACGATGGTCCCATAAGATCAATAGCACTGAAAACCTCCCTTTGCCTAGTGATGTCGCAGCCATCATGTCGTGGTGCAATGCATTACTCGTTTGCTTGTGGTGATGCTGGTGTCCAGTGTTGGTAAAGTCTACAGTAGTGCACAGTCATGTCCTAGGCCAGTGATGGCGAACCTATGACACGTGTGTCAGAGGTGACATGCGAACTCATTTTTTTGGTTGATTTTTCTTTGTTAAATGGCATTTAAATATATAAAATAAATATAAAAAATATAAGTCTTTGTTTTACTATGGTTGCAGATATCAAAAAATTTCTATATGTGACACGGCACCAGAGTTAAGTTAGGGTTTTTCAAAATGCTGACACGGTGAGCTCAAGGTTTGCCATCACTGGCCTAGGCCTTCACATTCACTCGCCACTCACTCACTGACTCACTCAGCAAATCCAAGCTCCATTCATGGTAAGTGCCCTATACATTTTTTATACTATTTTTACTGTGCCTTTTCTATGTTTAGATACAAGTGCCTACCATATTTAGTATAGTAACATGCTGTACAGGCTTGTAGCCATACAGGGTGGCAAATCCCTTCCAAATGTTAGCCCCTATGTGTTCAAGGCTGTAAGGCCAGAGTCATATCAAGCCTCCCCAGTTAGGCACAATGAACTATCAGGACTGATTAAAAAAAAAGGGGGGGGGGGGACCAAAGCCCCTGGCCCTACTTCTGGTCTGTTGCTAAAATTCAGTAAGTTATCCTCCCAAATCTGAAGCAGATGAAAGAAAATGTACATCCCTCAGTAGTTTCTCTGAACAGTAATCAGGAGTTGACCCAGGGTGGGCGTTTGGAAGGATTCAGCCTCCGTCCTGCCTGGTGCTGGGATCAGCTCATACGGCTCCTGTGTCCACAGGGCACAGAGAACACATTGTCCATAGGAGGATTATTCCGGACAAGAAGCTCAGACAAAGGGAGAAGTTGTTCCCAGCTGCCTGGGGGAGGTGAGATGGGGGTGGGAAAAGGGACCAGCCTTGCACTAGGGCATTCCTACAGAGTTCAGCTTCATTTCCCCAGCAGCAGGATGGGAGGTGGGCACTACACAACCTCTCCATCTCAGTTCTAATGCCAGGACCCCTTATGGAGTTGGAAGGAGCACTTAGCTACAACCTACCTATCTTGGCTGTTTCCCAAGAAAGTACAAGGTTAACTAAAGTAAGCTAGCTAGGTAAGACAACAATAAACATCAGAAGGGGAAGAAAATAGGGTGACTGGGGCAAAGATCAAAAGGGAGGCTCAACAATGACCCAATCCCAACCTTAGGACAGAGCTGGAGAAGGAGAGGTCCTAGGCAATGGGTGTCAGACAGTGATTCAGTGAGCTCCCACCTTTCAGGATGAAACTCAGTGCTGAGTAAGATCTTGAGATTTCACAGCTGCTGTTTTCTCCATGCTAGATACAAACCTGGAAGACAATATCATTCGCCAGGGGCCCCAAAGAGGAGAAACCAGAGCAGTCAGAAACTGAGGAATATTACCAGAGTAGGGCAAGAGAGCTATCTTTTGCAAATCCTAAATTTGAGCACATCATGTCCTCTTCTTTTTTTTTTTTTAAATATATATTTTATTGATTTCAGAGAGGAAGGGAGAGGGAGAGATAGAATCATCAATGATGAGAGAGAATCATTGATCGGCTGCCTCCGCGCCCCCCCCCCCCCCCCCCCCCCCCCCCACTGGGGATTGAGCCCACAACCTAGGCATGTGCCCTTGACTGGAATCAAACCTGGAACCCTTCAGTTCACAGGCAGATGCTCTACCCACTGACCAAACCAGCTAGGACCATCATGGCCTCTTCTTCAAAGGAAACTCCATATATATTCCCCCCTGAGGGAATGAGTATGTTAGGAGTGGGAGATACATACTCTCCACTGAGGTGGTTACTGGGTTGTATGGACCCCATAGTTGGCGATGCTACATAGGTTGTGCGCTCCAGAGGATTTGGGGGTGGGAGCGGGCTTGGAAATGAGAGCATGTGCTTTTAAAGTTTAGAAGTTGGAGATGTGAATGCCTCCAGAATAAGGAGTATTTGTTTATGGGCACAAGATACAGGTCAGGTTACTGCATATGTTCCTGTTGGGGTAGAATATTTCCATTCTTGGAGGACAAGGAATCTATTTCAAATAGTAGAGTGGGAATAAAGTCAGTATTAACCATGGACAACAAAGAAACATGGCTTTGGTGCCTTTCAGCAGGAAGGAATCTTTTGGTGGAATAAAGAATAGCAGTTACCAAAAGTTTGCTTCAGGGATTTTACAGAAGCACAGCATAAACCCTAGGCCAGTAATGGCGAACCTTTTGAGCTCAACGTGTCAGCATTTTGAAAAAACCTAACTTAACTCTGGTGCCGTGTCACATATAGAAATTTTTTGATATTTGCAACCATAGTAAAACAAAGACTTATATTTTTGATATTTATTTTATATATTTAAATGCCATTTAACAAAGAAAAATCAGCCAAAAAAATGAGTTCGCGTGTCACCTCTGACACGCGTGTCATAGGTTCGCCATCACTGCCCTAGGCAATATGAGAGCTAGCTTTGACACCAGTAGGAAGGGAAGGGATAAGAAGATAAAGAACACCTGAGTGAGCTGACAGAGTAGTAAGTGGGAGAAAGGTCTGGCTTTGCCTCAGAGCCAATGACATGACTCCCTGTGCTGCTATGTGATATGGTCAGTGTACTTTGTGGATACCATTTCTTGTCTTGATGGAACAGAAATGAATGTGACATCTGGGACCACTTTTCCAGTCCTCTGCTGCCACAGCCTGGCAGAATTCTGCCTGGCACCGAACAAATGCCAAAGTACTAGATGTGATGAAAGAGAACAGAAAAAAGGCAGCTAGAAGGCTGTCCTCATAACTCAGGATTTTTAGATCAAAGCTAATCAAAGATAAAACTTTTTAGGGAGAACAAATTACAATTAACTTGAAGCAACCTTGAAAGTCTCATAAATTGCTGTCAGATATGCCTGACATATGACCATCAAAATTTAAGTAACTTTATTCAGAGAAACCCTTTGGTCCACTTCTGCTGATCCAACACTTGCCCTTGCCCAAAAGGAGTGAGAAAGGCAACTTAGACTAGAGACTCAAAATCACTCTGCTCTTCAACTTAAAAACGCAGGCAAAGGTACTGGTGGCTACCCATTCCCATGATTGATCCGGCTCTTCCTTGAAGCACAGGCTCATGGAGAGCAGAGCAGGCCCAAGCTTTTCCAAAGCTTTAGGTAGATTGTTCACCCCAGCCCAGAAGCCTCATCGCCTAGCTTGAAGACATGGCCAGGATGGAGCCGTGCAGAGACAGTGTGCCTCTAAGAACACAGAGGCTGCCAGTTTCTAGCAGCACAAAATAAGCAGACTTTCCAACAGAACAGAGTGGTCCATGATCCTGTGTTCATCAGCTCACCACTGACATGAAGCAGTATCAGATCAGGGTCAGTTCTGGATCAAGGACTGAGGAGGGCAGTAGGGAGAAGTGGCTGTAGAAACTATCATTTATTAAATACCAATTATTTCATACTAGAGGCGCGGTGCACGAAATTCAGGCATAGGTAGGGTCTCTAGGCCTGGCTGGCAATCAGGGCCAATCGGGGCCTTCTGGCTGCCGGTGGGGCCTTCCTTCATTCCCTGCCACGCCCTGGTGGTCAGCGCATTTCATAGCGAGTGATCGAACTCCCAGTCTCTCGGTCGAACTCCCAAGGGGACACTTTATATATTAGCCTTTTATATATATAGACACTGTGCTAAGTGTTTTACATTCATTTTCTCATTTAATCCTCATAACAACCTTATGACATAGAGATTACTATCATTTACAAATAAGAAAACAGGCTCAGAAAAATTAGGTCACTTGCCCAAGGTCACACAGTTAGTCAGTGGCAAAGCTGGGATTTGTCTGTTGCTGAAAGCCCATGTCCTTTTATTGTACCCATCTAGGTCAGTTTGGGCAAAAGGCAATTTCACTGCCTAGCTCTACAAAGAGCATCTGGGAGTTGAGGTCGCTGGCCACACTCACCACTGGTAGGGATGCATTGAAGCTGACTTGATGTTGGTTTTTATTCCACTTGGCATTTTCCCTAAAAGGAACATAAAGAAAGACACTTGACGCATGGTAAGACTTTTATGATAATTCAGAAATGTGGTCTCTTAGGTTTCCTTCTGCCACCCTCTCTATCAACTCAGAACCTCTGTAGCATCTGAACCTGGACGCCAAAGCTCAGAGGCGTGGTTGCACACCAGCTCTCTCCCTAACGGTATCTAGGAGGAAAGGGCTGTTTGGGGGCAGATGAGGTGGTGGGAGGGATCAGACTCCTGCTCACCTATTCATAGAAAAGATAGCTAAATCCGTGTGATCCCCATTCACAGGTAAAAGAATATACTTTTATTTTAATTGTCCCTTTTCTCAGATAGTGTAGAAGAAAATATCTCTTCTAGTTACTTGCATCTGAACTCCTCCAGACTGTTCTCATCATCACTAAAAGTGAGCAGGAGAGAGAATATGGAGAAAAGAATACATGTAGCACTAGGAAACTTGCTGCTTATCAATTCTCAACCCACCTACTAAATGGTCTTAATTAAGGTCTGACCACCGGTTTCTCTAAGAAAAAACCCCTCACATACCTAATATCCAGAGTAAATGGAACAGAAGGGTGGTTGAGACAGAGGTCTAAGATAGGGGTTGGAGGTGAGAGCAGTTTCTGCTATTCAAAGTTATTCTTCATTCTCTGGAGTTTGTTAGCATCTCAAATGAGATTTTTACTCTTAAAAATTGTTTTCTGGGTCATAGTCCAGGAGAATGGGAGAAAATCTCCAGCTCTGGGGAGGCTGAAGGCTCAGACAATTCAGCTTATTCCCACTTCCTTGCTCAAGGTCTGTCACCATGTCAATCCCTGCCACCTTACCTGGTTGACCTGCTTGGGCCATTTGCACCCCACTGAGAATTGATTGCTGCTGGCTTGGAGCACCTGTCATCTGCACCTGCTGCAATCCTGAGGCTCCTGTAAGGATTGTTCCAGTTCCTGGCTGGCCTGGCTGGCCAGATCCACTGCTGCCTGAAGGTCTCCAATTAGACAGCCCTTTTCCAAAGGCAACAGCTGCCACCAAGGCATTGGTGTCTGCAGGGTTAAAGGTCTGCTTGTTTGGCCGGAGACCTGAAGAAAAAGGTGAGTGAGGACCCTGAAGTATTCCTCTGACCCTGGACTGAACCTAGCAGTAGGAAGACCAGTATGAGTTCCAGGGCTTAGAGTTCTGACTTTAGCAGCATCTAGACTCCCTGGTAGCCAAGAGGAAGAGTCAAAGAACCTCCACAACTATCTCAGAATTCTCCCTTTTCACTTTGCCCATTTCCTCCATCTGTTCTAGGGCTGGACTTAAACACAAAAAGCTAACAAAATGGATGTATACCCTTTCCTAAGCAGCTCATTCTTATATGTCCTCACTTCGCTACTAACCACCATTCCTATAAAAGTGATCTTATCCTTCTTTCCTTCTCCATTTTTAAAAAATTTATTTTTATTTTAAATCCTCACCTGAGGATATTTTTTCCATTGATTTTTAGAGAAAGTGGAAGGGAAGAAGGTGGAGAAAAGAGGAAAAAGTGAGAAAAACGTCGATGTGAAAGAGACATCAATTGGTTGCCTCCCACATGTGCCCCGGTAGGGGCTGGTGATGAACCTGAAACCCAGGCACATGCCCTTGACTGGGAGTCGAACCTTCGACCCTTCAGTGATAGGGACTGATGTGCTAACCACTTAGCAACACCAGCTAGGGCACTCCACTACTTATTACTATGGCTGGTACCTTTGGGCACGTTTCTAACCTTTTTCTATAAAAGAGGAAAGAGATCTGACTTATGGAAGTAAGGATTAAACTCAGGGCTTTCCTTCTCCATTTTGCCACCGATCCCTCCATACCTCCACTCTCTGATTCTCGTTCCTCTTTGCTGATTTTCTCCAAAAGGTTTGAGCACATTTTATTTAAACTCTGGATCTGCTTCTGTAACACACAAATTGGTAGAGAGATTAGGGCAAGCAAGAAATGATTGTGGGGAAGCTGCTTTCTTGTGCTCTTCCAGGGGCAATTTATATGCAATCAACTGTGCATCCTATGAGACAGCAATAGTAAAGCCTAGCTTCTCATGTAGGACTTGGGGGATGGGGGGGCAGCAGGGCAGTGAATCAGTCCAACCTGAGCTACATCAGCACCGATGCGGGCAGCATCTGTTGTCAGTTGCTTCTCTTGCTCTTCAACCTCAGGGTCAGGCTTGGTTCTCAGATGGTCAGGGACTACCTCATGGCTGAAAACAGGTACTCGTCCTTCCGTCTGCCGCATAAGATCTTCATCACGGTCTGGGGACAACACCAGAGGGATGATGACCTGGTTACGGAACAGTGGTGTCTTTTCATGCTTCAAGACCTTGTTCAGAGTGTTCAACTGTCCAGAGAGCAAAGCAAAGCTGTCCAGGACAGAGGGCCAGGTCAACCGGTCATACTCGTTCTCTAATTTGTAAATGAAACTCCCCAGTGAATTCTTCAGATCAGCCACTTGACTCAGCAGTGCATCTAATGACGCTTCAAGCTGCTTCTCCTCCCTCTGCACCAATAGGAACAGGTTGGTTACCCAGATGAGTGTGAGTATGACACATGCAAAGGAAGGCTGAAAAGCCAGGATGACAGTATGCAACACTATGAAGTAACACAGGATCTCACTGGCATAGGAGAGCCAGGTTGTTTTCTATCTTTGGTATTTGGGTTACAGACAGCATCAACTCTTAGACCTTTCAACTCATGCACCTGACCTCGATTCTTTCTACCAACTGATTCCTTTCTCCATCATTTCCTAATTCATGCCTGGTTTTTCTCTGTACTAAGTATACTCTATTCCAGTGATGGTGAACCTTTTGAGCTCGGCGTGTCAGCATTTTGAAAAACCCTAACTTAACTCTGGTGCCGTGTCCCATATAGAAATTTTTTGATATTTGCAACCATAGTAAAACAAAGACTTATATTTTTGATATTTATTTTATATATTTAAATGCCATTTAACAAAGAAAAATCAACCAAAAAAATGAGTTCGCATGTCACCTCTGACACGCGTGTCATAGGCTCGCCATCACTGGTCTAAACTATATGACATTAAACTGATGGAAGCTGTTAGCAGAGCCCAGCAAGGACCCACGATTCAGAGTCAGAATGATGGACTTGACAATAAGCTAAGTGAGTGGGAGACACTGCCATTCACAGGATGTTCAGTGGTGAAAGGAACAAGAAATCAAGCCCACAGCATCTACTAAATGCAAAAAGATTTACACATGCGCCTTTTAGATAGCAGGCACACGGAACTTTCTCCAAAAGGTTTGAGCACATTTTATTTAAACTCTGGATCTGCTTCTGTAACACACAAATTGGTAGAGAGATTAGGGCAAGCAAGAAATGATTGTGGGGAAGCTGCTTTCTTGTGCTCTTCCAGGGGCAATTTATATGCAATCAACTGTGCATCCTATGAGACAGCAATAGTAAAGCCTAGCTTCTCATGTAGGACTTGGGGGATGGGGGGGCAGCAGGGCAGTGAATCAGTCCAACCTGAGCTACATCAGCACCGATGCGGGCAGCATCTGTTGTCAGTTGCTTCTCTTGCTCTTCAACCTCAGGGTCAGGCTTGGTTCTCAGATGGTCAGGGACTACCTCATGGCTGAAAACAGGTACTCGTCCTTCCGTCTGCCGCTGTTAAACACAGATTTTATTAATCATCCTAGGCATTCCAAGAAGATTCAATCTGGACCGATATATAGGTCCTGTCACAGGCAAACAGTGCATTTTCAGGAAAAACACAGCCTAAGATGTATGATACTTAGCTTCCTAGGACACCTTACCCCTCACTCTATTATTCATCTCTGTTTCCTCACACCCCTATCTGTACTAGACACAGGGGCAAATCTCTCTGCTACGTTTTAATCAAAGACTAAAATATACAAAGTTACAAAAGAACATGCATTTTGCTCGAGACAGGTGTTGGATGAGAAAGGCCTTTGCCTTGGTGGCAAGGTCCTCAGGTTTCTTTGGGAGCAGCTCCCCAACTCCAGGACAAAAAGCAAGGCCTCCAAAATGCAGCCTCACTTTTTATTGCTCCACATTCAGAACCTCTACAATAACCAGCCAACGACTGTGCTCTAGGTCCTTATCAAATAACTTAATTTCCCAAGTTGTACCCTTCTCCTCCTCTTACCATAAGATCTTCATCACGGTCTGGGGACAACACCAGAGGGATGATGACCTGGTTACGGAACAGTGGTGTCTTTTCATGCTTCAAGACCTTGTTCAGAGTGTTCAACTGTCCAGAGAGCAAAGCAAAGCTGTCCAGGACAGAGGGCCTGGTGGTAGTAAGAAGGTGTCAGAATATTCCCAGTAAAGTAGCCTCAAAGGGGTCCTTCAGATTAGGAATACTCAGACTTACCCCCAAAAGACTCCTAGCCCTAGAGCTGGACTGGGTAGGAACCAGCGTGTCTTATAGGGATTGTGGGGTTAGAAAAGAGGGACACACTTTCAGTTTCTGACACAGATGGAGAAAAAAGTTCATTTCTTGAATGGGGTGAGGAACAGTGGCAAAATAGGAACCATGCCTACACTGTTATCACCAAAAGTTCAGAAACGGAGTAAAAGCCTCTTTTCTGGCCTGGAAATAAGATCTATATTTCCAGAGTAGGTTGGATTTAAAAGGCTCACCAATATCTATGGCAAGCGATCCAGTATGACCTTTGTGTTCCTACTGTAGTGGGAGGATTTCTTTTCAAAGAAGTCAAAGGGTGAGAATCAAAAGCTGGAAAGAGCCTAGATTGGGAAACTGGGCATTTCTCTACTTCCTTGTCATGGAGGCCCTAAGTTATACTTCATTTGTTAAATGTTGGGAAACCTAGCTCTTACCAAATCATAAGATGTTTGCAAACTGATAAATGGTTCTATCACTGGAGGTGCCCTATTCACCAGGAGGCTTGCCCCCCCCACCCATGCAGCCCTCCCCAGATTACCCTGGCCATCCTTACCAGGTCAACCGGTCATACTCGTTCTCTAATTTGTAAATGAAACTCCCCAGTGAATTCTTCAGATCAGCCACTTGACTCAGCAGTGCATCTAATGACGCTTCAAGTTGCTTCCCCTCCCTCTGCACCAATAGGAACAGGTTGGTTACCCAGATGAGTGTGAGTATGACACATGCAAAGGAAGGCTGAAAAGCCAGGATGACAGTATGCAACACTATGAAGTAACACAGGATCTCACTGGCATAGGAGAGCCAGGTTGTTTTCTATCTTTGGTATTTGGGTTACAGACAGCATCAACTCTTAGACCTTTCAACTCATGCACCTGACCTCGATTCTTTCTACCAACTGATTCCTTTCTCCATCATTTCCTAATTCATGCCTGGTTTTTCTCTGTACTAAGTATACTCTATTCCAGTGATGGTGAACCTTTTGAGCTCGGCGTGTCAGCATTTTGAAAAACCCTAACTTAACTCTGGTGCCGTGTCCCATATAGAAATTTTTTGATATTTGCAACCATAGTAAAACAAAGACTTATATTTTTGATATTTATTTTATATATTTAAATGCCATTTAACAAAGAAAAATCAACCAAAAAAAATGAGTTCGCGTGTCACCTCTGACACAAGTGTCATAGGTTCGCCATCACTGACTTAGA
>NW_005358250.1:2330449-2331389 GCF_000412655.1 Myotis brandtii
TTGGCTGCCTCCTGCATGCCCCCTACTGGGGATCAAGCCTGCAACCTGACCGAGCTCTGACTGGGAATTGAACCCTGACCTTCTGGTTCATAGGTCGACGCTCAACTACTGAGCCACGCCAGCTGGGCCGGTGGGTTGGGGGGGCTCTTTTGACTAAGGACAAACCTGCTAGTCAAGGGCTGTCTTAGGAAGAATACCTATGAAGAATTAATTAACTAATTAGTTAATATTTTAAGGTGCCTCTTAAGTGCTACCTATGCAATATTGTTACCTAGGGAAGTCTTACCCTAGGACAGTGATGGTGAACCTTTTGAGCTCGGCGTGTCAGCATTTTGAAAACCCCTAACTTAACTCTGGTGCCGTGTCACATATAGAAATTTTTTGATATTTGCAACCATAGTAAAACAAAGACTTATATTTTTGATATTTATTTTATATATTTAAATACCATTTAACAAAGAAAAATCAACCAAAAAATGAGTTCGCGTGTCACCTCTGATACGCGTGTCATAGGTTCGCCATCACTGCTCTATTCTCTCATTGAGAACTTTTCTCGAGACCTAATGTCTGGGTTTATTCACTTTTGTGTACCTCTGCAGCATAGGTACGACTCTGTTCTAGAGCTTGCCTTGTGAGCCAGGCTGTTCTTGCCAATGGCACACAATCTCTGAGAAATCTACCTATACAGGAAGGTTTCTCTGACCACTGGCTGGCCTTGGACCACCACCGCAGCCCCTGCCCCAACTCTTCATTTACCCTCAGCATTTGATGTTTCAACCTTCTCCTTGCTGAATTAATCTGCACTCATTTTATCTCTGTGCCAACATTCCTGTGGCCCTTTCACAGGCTTATAAACATTTACTAATAGACGTCCAGGTGCAAGAAACTACGACAAATGAACAACAAAACAACATAATGAATGGGGAAGGCCTGGGGTAGG
>NW_005358250.1:2331619-2332550 GCF_000412655.1 Myotis brandtii
CAATGATTCTCTCTCATCATTGATGTTTCTATCTCTCTCCCTCTCCCTTCCTCTCTGAAATCAATAAAAATATATATTTTTAAAAATGCACACGTCCTAAGCACCAGACAAAAAACTGTAAATGCTGGGGGGGAGGGGGGGTGCTGCAAAATAATTTTTTTCTATCTATAGCCTCCGGTTTTACTTTGGGCACAGGTTGGGAAATCGTCTTGCAAACTCGCCAATGTGCAGGGCAGGAGCCACCCACGGCCTCAGATTATAATTAGTTTAGCTTTTGGCCACAGGGGTTCCACAATTTCTTCATCCCTCGGGCTTCTCTCCCATTGCAAATTCCCTGTTATTTCGGCATCCAACAGCCGGCCAACCCGGAACTTTCTTGAGTCGTCTTCCTTAGAATGCAGCTCAACCTTCCCAAATTACAACCTGGTCCTTTCCCATAACCTAGCAAATCAGTGCTGCTTCCTCCCTCCCGATTTAGCCGTGGTTTCTCTCTGGTCAGCCGGGCTCCCAACCCATGTCATCTCCGCCTCTCCTCCCCCGTAGGCCTCGCCCCTCCACCCCACGTTCCCTTAAGTGCCAGCCTCGGGCTCTGCCCCCTACTCTCAGCTTCAACTCCTCATTCTCTCCTCGGTCAGCCTACTCTCGGGCCGGTTAACCGAAACTAAGTGGCTATACCGATAGCCCCAACCAAATACTCACCTGCATAGCGGGGGCAGTGTCTGCGGCAACCACCTCCTCTTCCGGTTTTCAAGTCAACGAGTCACGCTGAGAGGGTTGCTTCCACCAATCAGAGAGCTCATAAGTTGTCCCGCCTACTCACTTCCTGTTCCTGCCAGGTGCGCGGCAGCCGGGTCAGGGGTCACAAGCGGAACATCTTCCCTGGCCCGGGCCGGCGCGGGAGCGCTGTGTGATGGCTTCGGAACGCCCGAAG
>NW_005358250.1:2332822-2389804 GCF_000412655.1 Myotis brandtii
GTGGCCTCCTCCGGGTCTTGGGGCGACCGGGCCAGCCCCGAAAGCCTGTCAATTGAGCCTCCTTCCCGAGGTCCGCAATTTCCTCGAGGGGAAACTCGCTGCTTTGTGTTGTTTACTGAAATTTCATCCACGTCGCCGACTCTAAGGCTCTTGGGTGCTTTGACCTAATAGTAGTATTAAACCCTTTATTTTGATTTTCTGTTGCAGTTTCAGGGGGCAACAGGGCGATAGACTTACTTTGCCGATTTCTGCATTTCTTCAAACATTGGAATCCCATAAACAGCATGAAATAATTTATTTCTAGCGTTCATGCTTAGGGAAAGCAGTTTTGATGTCGTGAAAATATTTTTGACTCGGAGTGAAACCTCGTTCCACTATTGAGCTAACTTGGGGCAAGTTTTGACATCCCAGATGTTGTTTCCTTCATAAAATACCTATCTCGTGGTGTGTTGTGAGGATCACAAGTATTAAACCAGAAAAATGCATTTGAGGTATCAATTAGGTGGTAAGGACCACGAAAGAAACGTCATATACCTTGTGTTATTCAAACTCGTGCAAGGAAGGTGGCAACACCCATTCTCGTTCACAGATAAAGGAAATTGGAAAGTGAGGGAGGTTAAGTACCTTTCTCAAGTGCCACTCAGCTGGTGGGTAGCAGAATTCTGGAGTTAGAAGCTCCGAGCATAAAATTGCTCAGATTTGGAAGGAGCAACATCACTAGGGGAGGTGTCCAATATTACAAGAGAATATGAGTAGGTGGGAAGGGTGAGGGGTGTGTGTGATGACACAAATAATAGTCATTACTAAATGATTACTGCATACCAGGCATCATCCTAAGCACTTTACCAATACCAATGAATGCTCTCAACCCTATGAAGTCGACAGTATTGCCATCCCCATTTTTCAGTTGTGGAAACAGGCACAGAGAAATTCAGAGAAACAAAGTTGCACAGCTAGTAAGTAGTAGAGCCAGGACTCCAAAAACAGGGGGCCTGGCTCCAGATCTTATGTTCTTAACCATAATGTTTAATAATAATAAATATTTATAAATAATAGAGTAGCCATGGGATGGTAAATCTCCAGTTCACTGGGATTTGATGTGATGAGACTCAGGATTAAGTAGGAAATGATGCCTTATTTAAAATAATCATACATATTCACAGGAAGAGCCCATGCATCAGAAATACCAGTATTGAGAAAAACCATGAAATAATTTATAGTCTATTTTGTTATGGATTAAAACAAGGAAATAAAATAGGGAAATACAACATACTTTATAGGCAGATAGTCTTAAACAGCATTGTCCAGTAGAAACCTAATGCAAACCATCTATGTAAATTTCCTAGTAGCCACATTTAAAAAGGTAAAAAGAAACGGAGAAAAATTAGTCATATATTTATTTAATCCTATATTTCCAAAATATTACTTTAATTTATAATAAATATTTTTAAATGATGAGATATTAACATTCTTTTTTGTACCAAATCTTTTATATATATATATATATTTTATTGATTTTTTACAGAGAGGAAGGGAGAGGGATAGAGAGTTAGAAACATCAATGAGAGAGAAACATCAATCAGCTGCCTCCTGCACACCCCCCACTGGGGATGTGCCTGCAACCAAGGTACATGCCCTTGACTGGAATCGAACCTGGGACCCTTCAGTCCGAAGGCCGATGCTCTATCCACTGAGCCACACCAGTTAGGGCTGTACCAAATCTTTAAAGTCTAGTGTGTATTTTACACTTCAGCACATATCATTTTATACTAACAACACTTCAAGTGCTTAGTAGCCCCATGCAGTAACAGCTACCATATTGAACAGTGCAGATCTAAAGTAACAGAGTCAAAACACACTCCTGGGAATCTCATTCAGCCAAAGATTAAGCATTTGTTAAGTTCTCGATTTGCATTTCTGAAAATGTTATCTCAGGAAGTAAAGGGGGTAAAGAATTCTTCCGCCCCTGGGCAGAAAAGTGACTGACCTTTAGGGTTGATACCACCCCTAGAGAGAACGTTTGGGCATAGTCAGATTTAAGAAATCATTCGTTCATCAAATACTTAAAATATTTTGAGTGCTGTTATGGATCCAGAATTGTACTAATTATCAGGGTGGATATGGGGCAGTGTAAGACATGTTCCTTATTTTAATGGAGTAAGCAAACATTGAATTATGATAATAGGTGCTGCCAAGGAAAAATACAGAGTGAATGAGTATTTAACAGCAGTTTTTTTTCTTGTTTTTTTTTTTGGAGGGATTGGTTCTTTATTTTAAAAAGATACTTGTTCAGTTTTCAGTATCAAAACGTTGCACTATTGGTTTCTGTTTCTCCCAATTGGCCCCCAAAGGGACCCCACCAAAGGAGAGTACATTTAAGCCAATAAGCTTTAACAACAGTTCTTAACCTACTTTGTTAAGCAATGGTGGGAGCTGAGGTGGATCAGGAAGTTGCTTCAGAGGAATAACATTTAAGCCTTAAGAATGAGAAGACTGAAGGAATAGTGAGAATTCTGAAGTGAGAAGGAGCTTGAGCCTTTGGAGAACTGAGAGGAAGCAGCTGCTAGTGGCTACAATGTGACAATGAGAATAGCTAACACAGGTGCTTGCTAAAGGTCATATAATACTTCTAAACACCCCCCCCCCCCATGAAATAGGTACTTTTATTATCCCCCTTTCATAGATAAGGAAACTAAGGCACAGAGAGTTTACATAACTTCACCAAGACCTTCCACCGATAAGCAGCAGAACATGCATTCGATCCTAGGGGCTCTAACTCAGGGGGAGATCAGGTTGAGGCCATACTAGAGTATAGTGGTAAGGAGGCTTCAGACAGTTCAAGGGGGGGAGGTGGAGGGGAAAGTCTACATTTTTCATGGGACTCTTAACAGAAAACAGCACAAAGCTTGGATTATATCTCAACTACAAGGAGCCAGGTGCAAAAAACAAGTTAATGAGATGGGAATGTTTCCTTTATACTGATATACATGATATGCAGTGCAGTATCTGATGATGTTTTATTCATCTTGTTATAAATGGTATGTAGGTCTCAATAATTGTTCCAAAGAATGATAGGCTTCCTCTATCATTGTTCTGATTCTCCTGTTTAATTACAACAATATCTTTATGAAATAGATATTCTTATCCACATGTTATCAATGAAGAAACTGAGGCCTGGAAAAATTATGTAACTTGTCCAAGCTCACCTAGCTAGTAAGTAGTAGAACCAGATTTAATTTCAGATCGATCTCTTGACTCCAAAACCCTGCTTTCTCTTTGCCAGACTCCTCTAAGTATAATGCACTTCAGACTCAGGAGGATTAAATATTAGGAACTTGAAGCTCTGTATGAGTGTAGGCACTGTGAGAACACCACGGATTCAGGGATTCTCAAACATTAAAGTGGAAGAATCACTTGGGGAGCTTGTTAAGTGTAGATTCCTGAACCCTATCCACTCTAATTCAGTTGGTTTGGGGTGGTGCCCAGGAGTCTGCATTCTGATAAGGACCTCAGGTAATCCTGATGCAGCTGGCCCTTGGATCACACTTTGAAAAATACCATTGGAGCTGCTTAAATCTTTTTTTAAAATAAATATGCTTTTAGAGGGAGAGAAACATCATGGATAGGCTGCCTCACGCCCCCTACTGGGGATCGAGCCTGAAACCCAGGCATTTGCCCTGACTGGGAATCTAACCAGTAACCTCTTGGTTCATGGGTTGATACCGAACCACTGAGTCACATGGCCGAGCTGCTTAAATCTTTTTAAGTCCTCTGGTTCTGATAAATTACACCTTGAAAGTGAAGAAAACATAAGGATGTTTTGAAAACGTGGTTGTTGACTTTGAAGGATCACATATAAGGGGGAATGTTGTGAGAAAAATTGTTCCTGGTTTCAAGATAGTGGATTCTGTAAGAACTGATTGATGAACTAGACTCCAGCTTGGCCTTGAACAGTCAGTCCATCATTCTAAATGACTTTAGAGACAAGGTGGAAAAATGGAAGCTGTATAGTAGTGTAATTAAGCAGCCTACTAACTAATAATCTAAAGAAAGTTTTCTAATAGCACAGTGATCATGTATACCCTCCATCTGGTTTATCCCCCTCTCCCTCCTCACTTAACAAACCCTGTTTAACCTTCAGTGTCTCTTTCTCCTAAGATCCTAGCCTGGGACAGATTACTTAGTTACATGTTATCATAGAACCCCATTCTTATCCTTTGGTGAATTTACTCAGTTTATAATAATAAAATAATTAGAGTAGTGACTTGATTTTTTTTTCCATTGGGTAAATTTTGTGAGAATAGAGAATGCCAGTTTTTGCTTTCCATTGTATACTTAGGACCTAGTGCTGGTATGTGGCAGGCTTTTCATAAATTTGTTGGCTGATAAATGAATGCATGCTCACCTTGCCTTTGTCCTCTTTGGACTTGGATGAGGATGATGGCATCCTGATCAAATTAGCAGGGAAATTAAGCTGTAAAGCAGTGGTTCTCAACCTTCCTAATGCTGCGACCCTTTAATACAGTTCCTCATGTTGTGGTGACCCCAACCATAAAATTATTTTCGTTGCTACTTCATAACTGTAATTTTGCTACTGTTATGAATCGTAATGTAAATATCTGATATGCAGGATGTATTTTCATTGTTACAAATTGAACATAATTAAAGCATAGTGATTAATCACAAAAACAATATGTAATTATATATGTGTTTTCCGATGGTCTTAGGCGACCCCTGTGAAAAGGTCGTTCGACCCCCAAAGGGGTCGCGACCCACAGGTTGAGAACCGCTGCTGTAAAGAGACTTATTAGAAGAAAAAGGAGCCCTCTCCTAGCTTCACAATAGAATAATAGACTGAATTTATCGAATATAATAGGACTAATTGAATAATTGTATGTGTCCCAAAAGCCAGCTACATGAGGACAGATTTGAACAGCAGCACAAGAGAGAAAGTCATGGAGGTTTCCTGAGTATGGTATGATAAAGCTTTTAAATATGTAAATAGAACCTAGGGGACTCTGAATGTGTGACCTCACCTGGCTATTGTGTTCCATATCGGCCCCCACATTTTAAGTTGAGAAGTAGATCAACCAGAGTTCATTCATAGGCATATGATATAAAATAAAATAATGAGGAAATTTGAAGTCATGCTGTTGGAGACGTACTTAAAGAACCTGGAGATACTTATTACGGAAAAGCAAAGACTCCAGGCTGTCATCAGATGTTTGATAGACTCAGAAGCAACTGATTGTTGCCTGACTTGTTATTATACTGATGTGTGCATTTGTGCTTTCATATACCTTTGGGGTAGCTGGTGGTATTTTATAGAGGAGGACGAAAGCTCAAGCCCATAGTCTCAGCTATCAAATCATACTTTCTTTCAAAACAAATCTATTAGAATGCACACCAGAACCTTCTCCCCAGATTCCAAGAACAGCAAAAAAGAAGATAATACTGGAAAAGAACAGACTAGTAAAAAACTGGCTTAAAAACAAACAAACAAAAAAATACCACAGCTTTCATGAAAGCAAAGGAAAACCCCAAACAATAGATTTGCTAGTTTTTCCATAAAGTGGGTGATGAGGAAGGATGGAAACTCTTGAACAACAAAGAGCAGATGTTGATAAAAGTGGAAAAATTAAGAATAACTGGTAAATTGATTGTGAGAGCAATTTCTCTTTCATGCATTTATTCAACAAATATTTAAATACTTAGTGTGCTTTGGCACTGTGCTAGTTTCTAAGGATACAGCAAAGAACAATATATAGACAAAGCCCTACTTCCCTGGAGCTTCTAGACCTGTAGGAGAAACAAACATTAAAAAGTACATAAAGCCCTGGCCAGTTTGGCTCAGTTGGTTGAATGTCCTCCCAT
Source organism: Myotis brandtii (assembly GCF_000412655.1). Classification (NCBI taxonomy): domain Eukaryota; kingdom Metazoa; phylum Chordata; class Mammalia; order Chiroptera; family Vespertilionidae; genus Myotis; species Myotis brandtii. Next base: position 2,338,697 of record NW_005358250.1, read on the forward strand.
GTACCCAGAGGTTGTCTGTTCCACTCCTGGTCAGGACACATGCCCAGGTTGCTAGGTCGATCTCCAATAGGGGGTGTGTAGAAGGCAGCCAAAGGATGTTTTCTTCTCTCTCCCTCTCCCTTCCTCTCTCTAAAAAAATTAATTAAAACATATTTTTAAAAGTGCATAAATAGCTTGCTCAGCACCTTTCCCTTCCCCCACTACCCTCCACGCATGTTACCGTTGCCCTTCTCTCTCCTAGGCTCCAAGGGCCCTTCTTTTGCTTCTGCAACTTGTTTCCTGAGCCTACGCAGCCCAGCTGGCTCACCTCTACTACCTCTGTGACTTTCTAAATAAACTTCCTCTTATAACTTGAATAAATAAATAAATAAAATAAAAAGTACATAAATTCTTTTATTGTAAACTGTGGTGGGTGCTATGAAGAATTATAGACTGCTTTGTGAATACCCAACAGAGATACCTAACAGTGCAGGAAATCATTGCCAAGATTTTAGTTCTAGAAGATAGAGTGACCAAATGTCCCGACTGTCCTTATAGTGTTGACCCTTGGACATGTGCTCTCACTACCAAAGAAGAACAAAAGGAAAATAGTATGGAGGCTAATGTTAAGATTTTCTCACCCTGAGAACAATTGTACTGATTATGATTAGTTCTAAATGTTAAGTTTACTTTGCTGAGAACATAGCGTGAATTCACTTACTTAGCAAAATTGTTTTGAGCATCTTATATGCCAGGCACTGCACTAGGCCCTGGGGATAGGGTGATAAACATGAAGGACTGCTAAATTGGATATTCTTCCTATTGTGTGTGTGTTTTTAATTTATTTCTCTATTCAAGGGGGAGAGAGACGCACACAGATTTGTTGCTCCACCCATCCATGCATTCATTTGTTGATTCTTGTATGTGCCCCTACCAGGGATCAAACCTGCAGCCTTGGTGCTTCAAGACAATGCTCCAACCAACTAAGCTACTCAGCCAGGGTGGGATATTCTTTCCTGTTCTGATAATACTCTGAGCCCCAGCCTATCCTTTTTCAGATAAGAAGCTTGGCATGGATCCAGCATAGTCAACTCAAACACAAGCATGGTTACTAATATCACACCCACACCAGCTCAGTCAATCCTGAGGGAAAGGTTGCTCTGTTCATGAGAGCATCCCATTCTGAGACCGTGGATCAGAGAAAGAGAGGGCAAGTAATTGCTGCAGGTTCTTTCGTTGCCAGTAGACTCCTTTTCTGACGTTAGGGACTTGGCAATAAGACTAATTTGCTGGGACTTTCTTAGGAGGTTGTGGTTAGAAAGTGATGGTAAATATATTAATTTTTCCTAGCTAACTTGGAAATCTTTCTGCCACTTACTGGTTTCTGATGCTACCTTAGCCAACCCTGACATCTTCCTTTTTATCACTTTCTTTCTCACTTCCAATTAATCGCCAGTTCTTGTCTGTCTTATTCTAAAAATATCTTAAAGTACAACTAAGCTCACTTGTCTCAAAGGTTAGTTGAAGCTGACTTTTGTTTTTTCATAGCAAGACTTTCTCAATGGAAGGCAGTGGTGATTTCACGTGGTAGCACAACTCCTTGTCTCCCCTGGAACATAGAATGGCTACTTTGAGTAGCTCTGGTCTAGATTACTATCATTTCCCATGGTCATTAAGGAAACTTTCTGAATCACATGGTATCCAGAGGGATTTTTTTTTTTTTTTTGGTAATTGTAGGAATGTTATAATTATAGATGCAGATTACAAAAAAGAGAAGGAATCTTGTACAATAGGAGAACAAACCATCCTCAGCCAAGTATTCCTGGTTATATTAAAGAATGTCTGTAACTTTTAAAACCAAAGAGGGGTGGGGGGAAGGGAGGGTGGAGAAGGAAGTATAGAAGTTTGCATAGATGGGTTCACCCTCGTGCCACAGGGAAGCTTGGCAGTGCCTCAGTATGAGGTTGCCACAGGACGTGCTCCAGAATGCCTTGTCTAATCAGCTGCTTGCACTTCCACCCAGGTAGAAAGTGCTGCAGTTTTTTAAATAGGACTGAAGTGCCATCATCAACTGCAAATTCTTCAGTCTTTTAGACATCGTACTTCAGTATATAGGCATTGGGGAGGTTCATATCCCATGTAATATCCAAACCTTCATCTCCTCCCAGTGACCTCACATAAGTAGCAAAGAACTTTTTATAATGATTGAGCCATGCTATTTCTTTAGCAGACATGTGAAATCGTAAAACATTTGGCAAAACACTGCTATATTCCCACCTGAGTGGGTCATACAGGTATGCTACAGTGCAGCTGTCAATTTCCTAGCAAAGTACAGTGTTGGAATTTGGTGGTTGGTATCAAATTACTTCGTCCACCTAACTTCACTTCATGGGTTTTGTTCATATAAAGCTTTCATCTCCTCCAGAACTTGCCTGAGTTCATCCTCCTTTTTGTTCTTATAAACCTTTTTAAGGACATTTCCAGGGAGTGATCCAGATTGGATTTCAAGCCTTAGAGGAAGGTCAGAAAGCCTAGGGTGGGGGTGGAGGGAACTTTCTGCTGCAATTCTGGCTTGGTGGGTGTTCCCTTTCTGGCCAGTGTCCTCTCCCCTCTCTAGTTGAGGCCACTGATCTGTGGGAAGGTGCCAGGAGAAGCCCCACTCCTGGGGCCAAGCCCAGACCCCAGCGCAGTAAGAGTCAGCCACTCAGCCTTGCTCTGACCATGACACAGTGCGGTGCTTCTTTCTCCAAGATCCAGAGGAATTTGTTTTATTAATCTTCACCCAAGGATATTTTTCCCATTGATTTTTTAGAGAGAGTGCAAAGGAGGGAAGGAGGGAGAGAGGGAGGGAAGGTAGATAGGGAGGGAGGGAAAGACAGAGAGAAACATCATTGTGGAAGAGATACCTTGATCAGTTGCCTCCTGCACTCGCCCTGGGGAATCAAACCTGCAACCCAGGTATGTGACCTGGAATCGAACCCGTGACCCTTCAGTGCTCAGGCCAATGTTCAGTCCTCAGGCCAAGGTTAAATCCTCTGGCCAGGGCAGAAGGAATTTTTAAAATGTAGATATGTTTCTGTCCTGTTGGAAGAAAAGAGTTGGATAGCTTGGCCTAATTCAGGACAAAAGCCAGAGTCCTAGCCAGGGTCTACCTCAGCCCAGAGTAGAGAAGCAGTATAATAGAGAGTAGAATTTCCCAGACCTGTGATCCTAGATGGTGTAGAGACAATACAAAATAATGCTGAATCACATAAAATCACTGTGTAAATTAGCATTTGTCTTTCTGATTATGTCAGAGTATCCTTTCTGCTTGTAAACTCCCATTTCCTTCTTATAACCACTTTAGATCTTTTCTGCTCATAAGTCTCTACTTTAATCCATTTATCACTCTCAATAGAAGGGCTTTGCAGCTCATCAGGCCTGGGTTTGACTTCTGACCCTGTACCTATTAATCATGTTAAGCCACTTCTTTTGATCTCCGTTTTCTTCTGTTAAATGCTTTGTGTGAAGACTGAATGAGATTATCTATGTAAAGATCCTAGTGTTGTGCATCTAGTAATAACTGCAATAGTTAAATTTTTAAAAAATATATTTTTATTGATTTCAGAGAGAAAGGAGAGGGAGGGAGAGAGAAACATCAATGATGAGAGAGAATCATTGACTGGCTGCCTCCTGCACGCCCCACACTGGGGATCTCAAGCCCGAAACTTGGACATGTGCCCTGATCAGGGAAATTGAATCGTGACCTCCTGGTTCATAGTTCGACGCTCAACCACTGAGCCACATGGGCCGGGAGCAATAGTTAAATTTTACTCTTGCTAAGTGCTAGGCACTGTGTTGAGTATTTCATATGCATGATTTCACTTAATCTGCATAACAGAATTATTAGATTAGTATTAGGATTATCTCCATTTTACAAATGAGGCCACTGAAGTTTAAAGAGGTTAACTAATAAGTGGAAAATTGGGATTGAATCCTAAGCTGTATAAATCTGAAATTCTTGCACTTAACCTCTATAGTTTTATTATTGAATATATTTTAGGTACTCAATATGAGTTTCTCTCTTCTTTTTGCCGTCTACTTTCATCTCTGCCATTTCCCAGTATCTGTTTCTATAGCTTTTGATGCTTGCCCTCTGTCTTAGAGAAGACTTTCTTCATCTTTAGTCATTGCACCTCTACTCTCCATACTCTTCTCTGACTTTAGGCACCCTCTATTATTGCTTCTCCAGAACTATTTTGATCTATACTCCATTCATATTTCCCAATTTTAGAGGGACAAAAACCACTTCCATTCAACACCACATTTCTCAACAGGCAGTCATTGGCTTCTTTCTGTTCATTTCTCTACCACCCTCTTCAATCCTCACATCCTGGCATTTTCCCCTTCACTAGTCAGGGACACAGGAAGAGAAATTTGCAATTTGTCTAGAACAGGAGAGTAATCTTTTCATCTGAGGCAAGAGTAAGGGAGTAAAGCAAGCATGTCAAACTCAAAGGCTAACACGGGCCAAATAAACAAGGTTTAAGTTTATGTGGGCTGCAAAAAAAACAAAAGCTTCAATTTTCATAGAAATGGAGGTTTATTTCGATAGAATCATGCTGAATACAAAGGCCTGAAATAAATGAGTAATCGTTAACATAAAATAATAGAACATTTTAATAAAAATTAATATTTTTTCTTGAACATTAACTTACCAGACACTGAATAACTGCACAAACTAATAAGTGTAACTCAAATAAACCTATTTTTCTTGTTCTCCAAAAGTGAAATATTTCCTGTTGCGCACACCAAACAAGTCAGTCCAAGACTAATGACGTGGCAATCGGCTGCTAAAATATTCGCTGCTAGTATTAGTGGAGAGAAATGGTGCGCCTGCGCATAAGGCGAGTAAGGGAAATGAATGCAACACTATTATAGTAATCCGTCATTAGCGTTGTAGTTCATTATTAATAATTATGTATAACAGGATATTGTAAAACTTAAGTTACGAAATTTTTATTAACACATTTCTTACATACCGTCATATTGGCTGGGCTGCATGCAGCCTGTGGGCTGAGAGTTTGACATGCTTGGAGTAAAAGGAATGTTACATACCTATAAGGATTAGTCAGGGAGAAATGTTTGGGGATTGACCCTATTTTCTCTGTGACACTGTAGGCACATTTATCTGTCAGGACTATGGGGGTGAGGGATTGGAAAACCCTCTAAGTGCTGACCAGGGAGAAGGAAAAGGATTGGTAAAGGCCTGCCAGAGGTGGCAACTTTCTTTCTGTCAAAGGGCAGGTGGTGTGGTACATGTATGGATGAGAGAGAATGTCAACTACAGCCTGAGTCAACACTTGGCAGGACTTATGTAGTAAGGACAAGGACATGGGCAAGGGAACTGATGCTTGTCAGGACATTGAACCAACTGTCCATAAGGCAATGGAGGGAAGGAACTAGAGTGTTAATAACTGGCAGGTGTGGGGGTAGGAGATCGTGACCCACAGAGGTTTGATTTTGAGGTATCAACAGGCTTACCATTTACCCAGTGATGATTTCATTAGTTCAGGGATGGGAAACCTTTTTTCTGCCAAGGGCCATTTGGATATTTATAACATCATTCACAGGCCATACAAAATTATCAACTTAAAAATTAGCCTGCTTGCCCTAGCCGGTTTGGCTCAGTGGATAGAGCATCCACTGAACTGAAAGGTCTGAGGTTCGATTCCGGTCAAGGGTACATCCCCGGGTTGTGGGCTCGATCCCCAGTGGGGGACTTGCAGGAGGCAGCCAATCAATGATCTCTCCCATCATGGATGTTTCTGTCTCTCTCTCCCTCTTCCTTCCTCTCTGAAATCAATTAAAATATATTTTTTTAAAAATTAGCCTGCTATATTTGGTCAAACATTTAATTAACTCATCCCTAATGCATTGGCAGGGCCAGACCAAATGATTTTTAGGGCCTTATACGGCCTGAGGGCTAGACGTTCCCCATCCCTATTTTAGTTTCTGCTGTCATTGGGGTTATTAGGAGGAACTATCTGGCATTATTGAGCATCTGTTCTGTTTTAAGCAATTTGCCAAGCACAGGGACACCAAGCTAGAACAAGATACAATCCCTGCTTTCAAGGAGCTTATAGTTTATAGGAGAAACTCACATGAACATTTGATAATGTGTAAAGGTCACTTCATCTATATAGAGATCTGCAGGGGGAATGGGAGCAGAGAGCTGAGGATTGAATCCTTGGGTACACCTTGCATGGAGGTGGGAGTAAACTTTTCACCTCTGCTGCCTTGCCTCTCACTTATGCATTGTGAGATCCTCGGACAAATTACTTGCACAGTGCCCTAGCTGGTTTGGCTTGGTGGATAGAGTGTCAGCCTGTGGACTGAAGGGTCCCAGGTTCGATTCCGGTCAAGGGCATGTACCTTGGTTGCGGGCACATCCCCAGTGGGGAGCATGCAGGAGGCAGCTGATCGATGTTTCTCTCTCATCGATGTTTCTAACTCTCTATCCCTCTCCTTTCCTCTCTGTAAAAATTCAATAAAATATATTTTTAAAAAATTACTTGCACAATGACCTGTATATAGGAGGAATACAGTGAATTTTTATAAATTTATTAATGTCTCTTTGTCCCCAGGTGGAAGAAGCTGGGCAGGTGTTTCTGTTGATGAAAAAAGATTATCGAATCTCCCGAAATGTTCGCCTGGCTTGGTTCCTCAATCACCTGCATCAAACTGTGCAGGCCACACCCCAGGAAATGTTGGTGAGGCCCAGAGACATACAGGATTTGAGGGGCCGGCTCAGAAAATCTGTTTTTTTTAAGAGGGTACTGGAAAGAGGCAGGAGGGGAAACTACCTCTGGGAGGGGCAAGTGACTTTGCCCACAAGATGGTTCTTCAGGGAAAATTTTGTTTCATAATTTTCCAGATAGGAAAAGTATGTCTTGGGTTGTGGGAGGTGGAGCCAATGTTTTGTCATTTTGGCTCTGGAAGTTCAGGCCCTGGGAAAAAAGGTGTGCCTCTTTCCTGACACTTTTCTTTCCTCTTCATCCTAATGATTCAGGCCCTGGGAAAAAAGGGTCTCTTTCCTGACACTTTTCTTTCCTCTTCATCCTAATGGTCAGCTTCAGTCTGAGCAGGAGTTGGAAGTCCTCAGTGTCTTGCCCCCTGGGTGGCAGCCAGATGAACCAGTGGTCCCAAGGCCATTCCTCCTCGTACCTTCCACGCAGGTCACCTTCTTGGCTTGGCAGTATCGATTTGTCATTGAGCTGGACCTTAGCCCATCTACTGGCATTGTGGTAAGGAGCTGGGGGAGATAGTGGGAGAAAGGATGGGGTGGGGGTGAGGAGGAGAGGGAAAGGCTTGGGAGAAATGAACAGTGGTCTCAGCCTACCATTGTGGAAGGAGACGGGCTAGGCTGTAAGGGAATGGTGGGTAAAGACAGATCCCATTCCAGTGGTGGCACTGTGTTTGGGGGTGCGATCAACCTGAAGATAGGAGGCCGACTGACCCATGAAAGCTGCTTGTCTCTGCCCTCTGTCCAGGGCTGCCTTTGCTCCCCCTTGAGAGATCTTTGTGTGCATTGCCCTCAGGATGATTCCACGGGGGAGATCTTGTTTGATGAAGTTTTCCATGCCCTCTCCCGCTGCCTCCGAGGGCTGCTTCGGCCCTTCCGAGTGCCTGGATCTTGCATCGACTTCCAGCCTGAGATCTACGTAACTATCCAGGCCTACTCCTCAATTATTGGCCTACAGTCCCACCAGGTATTGCATCCTTTCTCCAAGTTTGTACCCTCAGACCTCATTTCTGGTCGTCCTGTGACCAAGTCCTTATCCTGAGTCTACTACCTGTGCCCAAGTCCCCAGCTCTGCTAGCTTCTTAAACCTGTTTCTTAGTCATCTCTATGACTCTCTCTCCTCTTGGAAAGAATCCGTTTCTCTGGTCTTAAAGAGCCTTCCCATGCCCAGCCGGGTATAGCTCAGCGGTAGAGTGTCGACCTAGGAGCCAGGAGGTCACCGGTTCGATTCCCAGTTAGGGCATATGCCCAGGTTGCGGGCTCGATCCCCAGTGGGGGGCGTGCGGGTAGCAGCCGATCAGTGATTCTCTCTCATCATTGGTGTTTCTATCTCTTTCTCCCTATCCCTTCCTCTCTGAAATCAATAAAAATATATTAAAAAAAAAAAGAGCCTCCCCGTCAGCTTTAGGTCAGTTGGCATTGATTGGACAAATTTCTCTCTCACTCCTGTAAGTCTCTGGTCTGGCCACTGGAGTCTGTTTTTTCTGTGTGTTCTGACTCCTGGCACTAACCTTTGAAGATGGTCTTCAGGAATAGTTTTATGATTTTGAAATATAACCAAAACTCAGAAACGTAATTTCTTCCAAGGACAGAAGCGAGTCATTTTCTCAGAGCCCTGTAAAGGGTTGGGTGTAATGCTGACCAGATAATTACAGGGCTTATCCAACACCCAAGCAGGCTATCACAGGACACTTCTTTTGGAGAATGGTCAAGTCTGTTACTGGAATATCTGTTTTTGGCTTAGATAAGCATGACCCAGTTTCCCCTCATCTGCTCTTAACTACCCTCTCAACTCACTGGTAGGGGCTTACCCTGAAACTGTGCCTGATGGCTACATCGTCACCTTAGCTGGTTTTGAAAGACAGGGATGCAAGGAACAGCATCTGAGGGTCTTGAAATACGCAAAGCTTGCCTTAGCTGGTTTGCTCAGTGGATAGAGTGTCAGCCTAGGACTGAAGGGTCCCGGGTTCAATTCCGGTCAGGGCACATGCCCAGGTTGCAGGCTCAGTCCCCAGTCGGAGGTGTGCAGGAGGCAGCCAATCAATGATTCTCTCTCATCATTGATGTTTCTCTCTCTCTCCCTCTCCCTTCCTCTCTGAAATCAATAAAAATATGATTTTTAAAAAAAAGAAATATGCAAGGCCGTTGGTACACACCTGAATCCCAGCTCTCTGCCCTGGATTAAAGTGCTCTCCTAGTGCAGCTGTTAGGACTATTGGTTGTGGGCTCCATTCCCAGAGGCCAGATTTGGTAGGTGTTGAAAGCCAAGGCAGGAAAAGCATAGGTATTAGGTAATCACTCAACACTTGGTTGGGTTTGGCAAACACTGAAGCCTGTTCTATTCCAGGTCTGGATTGGGTCCTGAATACATAGATGAATCAGACACTGTCCTTATCCTGATGGGAGAAGATAGGGTTAGGGTTTAATGGAGGATACTGTTATTGAAGGAAATAATTTCAGTTGAATGTGTAAGGGCACTAATAAGTTATGATTCGGGGGCAATGAGAGCAAGGTAGGGGAGCATCCTACAAAGCCTGGATGTCTCTGCAGGAGTTGGAAGTCCTCATCTTGGGACAAAGAGGCATTTGAACTGTGTCATGAAGGAAGGATTGAAATTAACCATTCAAGGACAGGGAAACAGGCTTTCCAGACAGAGTGACCTGTGGAGCAAAGATATAGCTAGGAAACTGCTCTCATTACATGTTACTTAGGTTGACACAGTAAAGTTTGAATGTGGAGGTGAGGAGTTAAGGAGGAGACTGGTGAGATAAGGGCAGGATTATGAAAACCTTTGAATGTCATAGCTAAGAACTAGTACTTATTCTATTGGGGACTTTAGTGTGGTGGGTGGTGGTGAAGGGCGCTGGGTCTTGAATCGCATTGCCTGTATTTGCTTCCTGACTGTACCACGTATTGGCTGTGTGCCCTTAGGCAAGCTACTTAACCTCTTTATGAGTCTGTATCTTTTCTCCAAATTGGGGAGAAAAGAGCCTGGAAGGAAGCACAAGAACACAGATAAAAACATCTAGCAAAATTTGAGGTGTATTAATATTATGTGGTGATTAACTTAATACATGTCAAGCAGTGCCTGCCACATAGAAAACATGCAAATCAAAACTATTAGCCATAGGTAGTAGGGAACCTTAGAAGGTTTTAAATGGATGATAACAAAATCAGATTTGTACTCTAGGAAGATCACACTTGTTTGTGGCCAATGAGGAAGATGGATTAGGGGACAAATTCTGGATTGGGGAGAACAGAAGATTATTATAGCATGGGAGAGGAGATGAGGCCTGAACAAGGACAGCGGCTGTGGAGAGGAGAGGACATATTTGAGCCCCAAGGGTCCGGGGTCCCTCGGCCTGGCCTGTGCCCTCTCACAATCCGGGACCCCTCGGGGGATGTCGGAGAGCCGGTTTCGGCCCGATCCGCGCAGGCCAGGCCAGCCCTCCTGCCTCTTCCCTCTGAGATTCATCAGTCTGTTCCTTGTTTCCATGCCTGTGCGTTGAGCATCTGCCCCCTTGTGGTCGGTGTGCGTCACAGCTACCGGTCCAAACGTTGAACGGTTGCTTAGGCTTTTATATATATAGATTTTTAAGATTTTTTATTGATTTCAGAGAGGAAGGGAAAGAGAGAGATAGAAACATCAATGATGAGAGAGAATCATTGATAAGCTGCCTCCTGCACACCCCCTACTGGGGATCGCGCCCGCAACCCGGGCATGTGCCCTTGACCAGAATTGAACCTGAGACCCTTCAATCCTCAGGCCAGTGCTCTATCCACTGAGCCAAACCAGCGAGGGCGGGTGTTTTTTCACATTACTAAATATTCTTTAGAAACATGACTTTTAATGGCTGCTTGACTTTATCATATTTTATCATTATGTATTTAGCCAAACCTTTATTGTTGGACCCTTAGGTTGACCCAATTTTCACTCTTCTAAACAATACAGCTGTGAGCATCTTTCTCATCTTTTTATATCCCCCTGATTCTGTTTTGCTTCTCACAGTCTGGCGTGTAGAGTGGTATAGAGTGCCCCTCTCCCCTCTTTGGGCTGTGCTCACACACTTCCCAGTTCTGAATAGGGAATGAAGAGGGAGTTGTTGCACAGGAGAGCAGGGTTGGGGTATGTGAGACAGGTTGAAGGAGTCTGATAGGGAGAGAAAAAGGAGAGATCCCAGGGCCACCAGGGGTCAACAGCCCTATGTAACATTTTTAGGATGGGGGCTTTTTTTTCTTTTTCTTTTTTCAAATTATAAGAGAAAGTTTATTTAGAAAGTTACAGAGATAGTAGAAATGACCCAGTTGGGCTGTGTAGGCTCAGGAAACAAGTTACAGAAGCAAAAGAAGGGCCCTTTGGAGCTTAGGAGAGAGAAAGGGGGGAATAAAAGGGGTATGGGAAAAGCAGGGAGAGCCCTGGATGGGAGCACTTACTTATGTTGGAAGTAGAAGAAAAGAAACCCCATGGAGAGAAAATGAAGGTATTAGAAGGAGGACCCAAGATTAGATGGAGAGATTAGCTCTAGGGAAAAAGAGGAGGAGAAGAAATCTTTCCTTCAGAGCCTGGAAGGAAGCACAAGAACACAGATATAAACATCTAGCAAAATTTGAGGTGTTTTCTGTGGGTTGGAGAGTAGTATACCTTCATGGTTAGGGTAAGCTGGGAATTCCTATTGAGGGGGGAAGTTATTGAGAATAAAGGGAAGGAAGGAGCATACATTGGGGGAATAAGAAGATTTTTAACTTAAAAAAGAGAAAATTTCCAGACAGCCTCTGTGTGCAGTGCTTAGGAATCAACAAGAATAAAAAATATATGAGGTAGAATGAAAAAGGCGTTGCTAAGCTGAGGTGGGGCAGTTAATGGACAAAGATGGAAGGAGTTGGAAGATCTTTTGTCGCCCCCATGCGGGGATATGGGGAAACTCAGTGTGGAGGACCTAAAGCGAGGAAGGTTGTGAACCCAGATTAAGGTGACATGACCTGGGGGCAGTGAGCAGGAATACCTGGGCTGAGGAGTGATGGAGTAGATCTGGTGAGGGAGGAACTGGCTGTGGAATTAGCTTGCTTGGATGGGAAGTCAGGGTTGCCTAGAGGGAAAATAAATAGGTCAGGAGGGGTACTGCCCAGTATCCCCTGACCTTCATGTCTTGGTCTTTCCCTCGTGCTTCTCAGGTACTGATCCAGGGCTGCCTTTTGGACCCTTCCCGGCGGGAAGTGTTCCTGCAGCAGGTATATGCACAGCTCTGTCTCTTTGAGGATAAGGTGGCCACCATGCTGCAGCAGCAGTATGACCCCCAGAGCCAGGTACGTGGAGACAAAGTATGTGGGAGACAAAGCAGTTGCCATTTAGAAAGAGCAGCTGTTAAGGAAAAGAGGGGAGAGAGGAGGGGTAAGCCTAGTACAGAGGGGAAAGAGAGTAGAAAAAAAGAGCCAGAGGCAGAGTGAGCCAGGATTAGAAGTGCTAGTGAGTACCCATGACAGGTTCCCTATTGGGAGGAGGGCTCGGATACTCTTTCCAGGACACAAATTCTTGCTGGAAGAAAATGTGAAGGCTCTTTGCTATGTTTTTTTTAGTTCTGGATCTTCTCCCTTGATGGATCTGAGAAGGTGATCATGGATAGCTTTGACTTCTAGTTAGTACTTTATACAGTCAAGGACAAAGCTCTTTGGGCTCACTAGAATGCATTTTCATTCCATCCAATGTCCTAGAAGTAGCCAGACAGTTGGCAGTTCTGTGTGTCTGACATGGTGTCATTGATGTATAAAATATTTCATAATGACAGTAGAAAAATATGGAAAGAGGGCCATATTGGCAAAAGGTGGGGAAGCCCTGCTCCAGTACAATCTAGTGCTACATTTGGTGCTGGACTCCCTGTCCATCTGAGTGTCAGTATCTGAACACAACTCGGGAAGGAAGCACTGTCAGGGTTTGGCTGCATAGTTGAGGGTTTGGGGTCTTCATACGATTGGGCCTGTGTTGGCTTGGGCAGTGCTGCTGTAAATTCGGGCTTTGCTATGGATGTGGCAATGCTTTCTGTCCCATTCTGTCTTTTCTGTTACTTGGACCAGGCAGAGGACCAGTCCCCAGACTCAGGGGAGCTCCCTGGCCGGAAGATGGGAGTCTCCATGGTGACAGCTGATCTTGGACTGGTCAGTATGATTCGTCAGGGCATCTTGGCGCTGCAGTTGCTCCCCTCAAACTCTAGTGCAGGTCAGTAGAAGGAATGTTGGTGGGGTTGGGGACATAGAATTCAGGAAGGATTTGGGGGGAGCATTTTCAGCAAAGCTAGTTTCCAGGGAATCAGTGGGCCCCAGAGGAGAGGGTCTGTTTCCTTGTTTGTAAGAGTTAAGTGTGTGTTAGTGGATATCTCAGTACCCACAGCTCTGACAACCATCAGGGATCCTGTGGGAAGGAGTAGCACTCCAAGGACATCATTCAGGAAGAGACTGGGATCCAGCACTCACGAGAAAAAAGCAGGAGGGAAGGGGAAAGGAAAGGTGTTTGAATCTTACAAAACACATTTGTTGGCAGACACCAAGGTCTTCAGGGCTCCATCAGTGGAGTGCCTGGTTTTGACGGGTCAGTGTCCCTGGGTCTGAGTCTGATGTTTCCTGCTCCAGGTATCATTGTGATCACAGACGGGGTGACCAGCGTCCCTGATGTTGCTGTCTGTGAGACCTTGCTGAACCAGCTTCGCAGTGGCACTGTGGCGTGTTCCTTTGTACAGGTGAGGACTTTCTAGGATGAAGGAGGGGGAAGTATGGCATCTCACAAAGTGGGATGTGATTAGTTATTTTCTTTGCAGGCGATGATTTCCCCAGGTAAAGCCAATAGCATAATTACATGTGTGTGGTGGGAAGAGGTGCCATGTCTAGAAAGAAGTAGGTGGCAGTGGTGGGAGAGGACTCTTGTCTTTGTCCTCTTTCCTTAGGATGTGGGAAACAGCATGTTATAGTGAAAAGAACGCAGAATTTGAACTCTGGCAGTCAGCACCAGCCTCTTTAGATTAGTTACTACTGTTTTGTTTGTCAGGGTCAGAAAGCCCAGCTCTAACTAGCTTAGGAGGAAAGTGGTATATTCAGGGAACTGCAGTCGATTTGGATTGATGAACTGTGGGGCAGGGGCAAAGAGCTATGGGAAACAAGGCTGGAGGCCAGAGCATGAAAAGCTGGTTCTGCTATATTGAGTTTCAGCAAAATTCTGTGGGTGACACAGATAAATAGAAGGAAAGTCACTAGTTGGGTTTATGTTTTATTAAGGTCACTCTTGATGCTGGGTAAAGGGCAGGGATGGAGGAAAGACCACTATTAATTGCAATGGTCAGGTGAGAGGATTAGGGCTTAAGTTAGGGGAATTAGGGTAAGAGAGAAGAGGATAGGATTGAGAAAATGAAAAGGTAGAATCAACATGACATGATTAGCAAGTGGTAAGGGGTGAGGGAGAAAGAAGTTAAGGATATCTTCAATGTACTGACTTCAGTGATGACTGGGTAGCTGGCAGAGCAAACAAAGAGAAGCAGTTGGGGTGTAGTGAGGACAAGATGATGATGAATCCAGGTTTGAGCATGCTGCATTTGATGGGTCAACAGGATGGCCTTTGGAGTTAGGCATGCCTGGCCTGAATCCTGGCTCCACTTACTAGCCTTGTGACCCTGGGCACATCACTTCTTGGTTGTATTTATTTGTAAATAGAGATTATAATAGTACCTTCCTCATTGGATGAGAGGATGCATTTAAAATGCTTAATGTAAAAAAAAAAATAATAGAGTGCTTAATGTAGAACATAACCTATGTATATCAAAGCCAAGTGACTGTCCGACCAGTAGCTATGAAGCGCAATGACCACCAGGGGGCAGGCGCTCCGGCTGGTAGCTATGATGCACACTGACCATCAGAGAGCAGACACTCAATGCAGGAGCTGCCAAGCTGTGGTGACTTGGCAGCTGTGGTTCTCGGGTGACACACCTAGAACCAGAGAGGAGAAAGTCTGATTCCAGGGTGCGCAATCCGGGACTCCTCGGGGGATGTTGGAGAGCCAGTTTCGCCCAATCCCCACAGGCCAGGCCGAGGGACCCCACCAGTGCATGAATCCATGCATCAGGCCTCTAGTTACTTAAATAATGGCTGCTATTCATAGCAGTTAGCAGTTGGATATGTATATCTGATACTCAGGAGACTGCACTAGTAGAGAGAGAGAGGGTGAAGAACCTGGGGAAACACTAATGTTTAAAGGTCTTTCATAGGTAGAGGGCTGAGCATACAATGAAGGCAAATAATCAGGTGAGAACCAGGAGATTCTGATGTCAGAGAATTTAGAGTTTGAGGAAGAAGAGAGTAGTTAACAATGTGAGATGCAGCAGAAAGATTATG
This sequence comes from Myotis brandtii, assembly GCF_000412655.1. NCBI lineage: Eukaryota > Metazoa > Chordata > Mammalia > Chiroptera > Vespertilionidae > Myotis > Myotis brandtii. The sequence continues at coordinate 2,353,830 of NW_005358250.1, forward strand.
TAAAATGAGGAATGAAAAGTGCCTTTGGATTTGGTGATTAGGAGGTCATGGGGATCTTTTTCAGGCCATTTCAGTGAAGAGATGTTGAGGGAAATGATTGCAGTGGGTTGAAGAGTGGATAGACTAGAAGGAAGTAGAGACAAGTGTTGACACAAAGAATTTGGCTATTCGGATCAAGTGGAGAGTGAGACAATAGCCAGAGGGAAGTACAGGGTGGAAGGAGAGGGGTGTTTTACTGTTTTGTTTTGTTTGCTTTTTAAGCTAGAGGCTTAAGCATGTCCTAAGGATCCATGGTGAAACAGCTTGAAACTAAAGGAAAGAAAAGGAAGCCTGATAGAGTAAAGACCCTAAATTGACAGGAGGGCAATTGACTTAAGAAACATTTGAGGAGCGGGAGAAGGTCAAGTCTTTCTTTGAAAGCGGAAGGATAGAAGTGAAGACGTAGATAAATTCTACCAAGGGCCTGTGATTGATTGTAGAAGGTGAAGATGAATACTGTAAGGGAAAGGAGGCCAGGGTGGGAGGAAGGAACAATATTGAGGACAGCATTGAAGGACTAGCTGGGTTGGGTGTCATGTTTTGAGGTGGTATCAACCAACACAACTATGTGTTTTTCTCCATTTGGGATCCATTGGCATCCAATTTAGGGCTAGATCCTACTTGGGTTTTTGAGGTAGAAGCAGAAAAAAAAGTGCAGAGGGCCAAGGAATTGAAAATTATGCTGATGAAGTTGCTTGAACATAGGGACCCGACTGGGTTGAGAAAGGAGGATGAGGAGGCTGGTGATACACTTGGAGAGAGCAGAGGTTCAAGGCCTGGCAGTCTTAATAAAGTCAAAGAGCAGCAGGAGAAGGAGGATGGAAGATAAAGGGATAAGGTTGTGCCCTGCCGGCTCAGTGGATGAGTGTCGACCTATGAACCAGAAGGTCACGATTCGATTCCCAGTTAGGTCACATGCTGGGTTGCAGGCTCGATCCCCAGTGTGGGGCGTGCAGGAGACAGCCAGTCCGTGATTCTCTTTCATCATTGATGTCTCTGTCTCCCTCTCCCTTCCTCTCTGAAATCAATAAAAATATTTTTTAAAACAAAGTGTGGTCTAGCAGCATTGGCTAGCTAGTAGCATTGGCATCACCAGGGAGCTTGTTAGAAATGCAGAATCTCAGGCCCCACCCCAGACCTACTGCATTTCAAGAAAATCCTCAGGTATTTTGTATGCACCCTAAAGTTTGAGGAGCACTTTGTTAGAGAGAGATTGAAGTCTCTCAGGATGGTGGCAGAAGCCAGTGAACCAGTTGCCAAAATCTTTAATGAATGGGGGCAGGCTGGTATTTGATTGAGGAAGAAGGGTATGGCCTAATGGCACAGGCTTCAGGCAGAAGGGCTCAGGGAAGGAAAGTAACAGCCGTCTGTCCTGGGAGAACACTGGCCCACTCTTCACACCGTGGTCCAGGGGATGGGAGCAGCCACCAACCCATTCTCTTCCGCTCTTATACTTCATTCTCTGGTGCCTCTTTTTGAGCGAGGTCTCCAATTGCTTACTTTCTCCAGGTGGGAGGAGTTTACTCCTATGACTGCAGTTTTGGCCACGTGCCCAATGTGGAATTGATGAAGTTCATTGCAATGGCAACATTTGGCTCTTACCTGTCCACTTGTCCGGAGCCTGAGCCAGGCAACCTGGGTCTGACTGTCTACCACCGGGCATTTCTCCTCTACTCCTTCCTGCGCAGTGGGGAAGCCCTGAACCCTGAATATTATTGCGGTGAGAGGCCGACTGGGGCAGGTGCGGGAATGGGGAAGTGTAAGATGGGCTGAGATGATACGGGAATCTATCTAGGGTGTGGGTTTCTGGGGGACTGAAACTATAACTGGGGCTAACTACTCTGGTACTGTTCTCTCCCCATGATTTCAGCATAGCCCCTCTCCCATATCTCTCTTCACTAACCGGTAACCACTGTACCCTTCTCCATCCTCACTAGGCTCTCAGCACCGACTGTTTAATGAGCACCTGGTCTCTGCCAGCAGCAACCCTGCCTTGGCCCTTCGACGGAAGAAGCACACTGAGAAGGAGGTGCTAGCCGACCTGGTCAGCACCGTGTCTGTACGGCTTCGAGAGGGCTACAGTGTCCGAGAGGTCACACTAGCCAAAGGTAAGTGTTCCTAGGCCCTGCTGTATCCCACAGTCTCTCAGACTTTGAGTGTGAGAAGACCTGCCGAACAAAACAGAGGACACATGGATCACACACGGAAGTGTCATATGAAAGATTCTGCTTGTCATTTGAGACAAATGGGTTCAGAACTGCCTTCAGGGCTTGGTTCTCTTAACATTTATCTGCCCAGCTCCATCTCCTTTTGCCCCAGGCGAGTCACCTGAGAGTGGTGTGATATCCTGAACTTGGCTTTGTTTCAGATTACTGCAAAATTTTGTTTGTGTCAGTTGGCAGGCTGTGGGGCCTGAAATTAGGGAACCATGCTTGGAACCTTTGGCCAGGCTAGAGTTCCATGAGGTAGGTGGGAGTTTCAGATAGGAATCAGTCCCAGGCCCGGAGTCCTGTGCCTGCTTCTCCTAACTAGCCCTCCTGCTTCCCCTGCAGGAGGGTCCCAGCTGGAGGTGAAGCTGGTGCTCCTGTGGAAACACAACATGCGCATTGAGTATGTGGCTGTGGCGCCCTGGCCCCTGGAGCCTGAGGGCCCTCGAGGAACACGGGTGGAAGTCACAATGGAAGGTGGCTATGACATTTTACATGATGTGTCCTGTGCGCTGAGGCAACCCATTCGCTCACTGTATCGCACCCACGTTATTCGGCGGTTCTGGAACACGCTGCAGAGGTGAGTGAGGTCATTGCACCCTAAGTGATGCAATTTGTTGTGTGGAGGGGCAGATGTGTGAACTTGAGGGGTGAAGAGAGATACCCTGAGCACCAGGCTTGTGTCCAGGGTCCCCTGTCCCTAGGGGCTCCCCTCTGTACCCACCAGAGTCAGTTGTGGCTCAGGATTGGCCCTTGACCTGCAGCATTAACCAGACGGACCAGATGCTGGCCCACCTCCAGTCCTTCTCTTCAGTCCCAGAACACTTCACGCTTCCGGACAGCACCAAGAGCGGAGTGCCACTCTTCTACATCCCTCCTGGCTCCACCACCCCGGTGAGTGCCTCTGATCTCATTACCCTCATTTTGTGCCCACCCTCTCAAGTCCGAGGCACCCAAACCAGAACCTCTTAAGCTTGAGAGCAATTCTCCTTCCTCCTTCCAAGGCCCTGGGGAAGGAGGAGGATCTGTAGAGAGAGACTGGCTGTGTAGGTGGTGGTATCCCAGGACTGCGAGCCCTCTTGCCCCACCTCCATCTGGCATACTCTGGCCTCCCCCTCCCCCTTGCCCCACCTCCATCTGGCTCTATCTGGCATACTCTGGCCTCCCCCTGCCACCCATTTTTCACCATTAACAACTACTGTGAACTGTGCACTTCCTGAAGACCATAGTCTCTTTGTCCTGTGCTTTCCTCACACTCAGTCCCCGGGTGTCAGCCTGACATGGCTAGGCCAGGGGCCTTATGCTAGTGAGCAATTGCTTCATCTCAGGTCCTGCCAACACTCAGTGGCTTTGCTCCAGAGTCAGTGAGAGAAGCGTGGCAGGACTCATCTTTTGCCTGGAATTAGCTTTAAAAGGCTACGTAGTCTGAACCTGGGCTCATTCATCCTAATCTAGCCTTCACATTGGAGGCAGTTTTTACATCCAGCCCAGGCTGGGTTATGAGTCCCTTTAGCCTTAAACCACTGCTGTCTCTGACCCTGTGAACTCCATGGTTCTGTGCACTGTGTGGTGGCTGTACCCTGGTTTTCTATGAATACTCATATAGGGCTTTCCTTCCCCCCGCCCCTCCCCCCCAGGTGCTCTCCCTTCAACACAGTGGGTCCGACTCATCCCATGCCCAGTTTGCTGCCTACTGGAAGCCAGTGCTGTCCATGGATGCAAATTCATGGCAGCGTTGGCTGCACATGCATCGCCTAGTGCTAATCCTGGAGCATGACACGTGAGTATCCCCTTAGGACCGTAGTTGGGATGGAGGAGCAGGGGTGAGGGAATAGCGAAGATGGGGAAGGGGAGCAGCAGCTGAGCCCTTACCAACTGTGGCCAAGAAAAACTATGGCCTTTCTTCCTGCTCATTAGCCCCATATACTCAAATAGGCCCTAGAAGAGAGAGGTAGTAATCTGTTCGGATTGGAGCTGGGGGGGTCTGACCTCAATGCTAACCCCTCTTCCCAGACCAATCCCCAAGCACTTGCACACCCCGGGCAGCAACGGCCGCTACAGCACTGTCCAGTGCAGGATCTCACACTCGTCGCTGACTTCTCTGCTTCGGGACTGGAGCAGCTTCGTGCTAGTTGAGGGCTATTCCTATGTGAAGCTGCTCTCCAGGTGGGCAAAGTGATGTTCCTTCACTCCTCCCCCGCCATCTCAACTCATGTCTCTTCCTCTAACCCCAGACTGCATCCCTACTTCCTCCTAAACTCATTTACAGCCAACCTAGGGCTGCCCACTGACTCCCATTTCTCCTCAGTGCCCCAGACCAGCCCCCCTCCTCCTTCTACATGGTCCGCATCATTTCCAAGGCCCCGTGCATGGTTCTTCGCCTGGGTTTTCCCATCGGCACACCAGCACAGGCCCGGCACAAGGTGAGCTGGCCCCAAGGAGTCTGGAGTGTAGACTGGCTCCTTCTCCCCAAACCCACAGGGCCAGGGCATAGTGAGAGGAACCCCCAGATTAAGTAAGGTTCTCTCACCTTGTCTGTGGGCCCCTTCTACCAGATTTGTAGGATTTGGGAGTAGGAGAATCTAATTGCATTTTTTCCTCAGATTGTGTCAGGCTTGCGGGAAGAGATCCTACGGCTACGTTTCCCCCACCGAGTGCAAAGTAAGGAACCAACACCCAAGGTGAAACGAAAAGGGCTGGGGGGCATAGGTGGGGGCAACTCTCCCTCCAAGTCTCCCCCCTTGCTGGGGCCACAGCAGGCCCTCTCTGACCGGCCCTGCCTTGTGGTCCTGCATAAGCCACTGGACAAACTACTTATCAGGTTGGTACCGAAGGTGGGGTTGGGGCCTGGAGTACATGGGAAGGCTGTGGCTTAGCTGGGTATATGCAGCAATCGACTGAGAGTCGCCCCTTCTTCCCAGGTATGAGAAGCTGCCCCTGGACTACCGGGCACCCTTCTTGCTGACACTGGAGCCACCAGGCCCACTGCCCTTGGTGTCAGGCCGCTCAGCCTCTTCTAGCCTAGCGTCGCTGTCCCGCTACCTCTACCATCAGCGCTGGCTCTGGAGCGTCCCGTCAGGACTGGCCCCCGCACTGCCGCTCAGCGCCATTGCCCAGCTCCTCTCCATCCTCACTGAGTATGTCACCTGAACCTGCCAAACAACTGGGGGCAAGGGAGAGAGCCAGTGTAGACTCTGGGTCAGGACACTGGCAGAAAGTCTCTGCCAAACACTGCCTGTCTCTAAGCCTCAATCTCTTTGCTGCTGCTGTTATGCAGAGCATCCAGCACAGAGCAGGGCTTGCCACTGCCCTCCATCCGCCTCCTTCCACTGTTCTTATTTAGGCCTCTGGTCCTAATTGGACTTGTTACATTAGAAGGACCACTAGTGTTAGCAAGGCCACCAGCACTGAAGTCTACCTAAATGGCTGCTAGAAAGTGGGTACATAAGTGGCATGGGGTTGGGATGTATACTCTGACTGTGTCCCCTATCTCATCCTGTCCTGCCCCCACCTTTATGGGGCTTCAGAGTCCGACTCTCTGAAGGGTTCCACTTCGCCTGCAGTGGGGAAGGAATCATCAACATGGTGCTGGAGCTTCCCATTCAGGTAGGTGCTGTCCCTCATCATACCTCCCACCAAGGCTTGTCACCATCCCAGGGGCCCTGACCTCTGAGCTGGGTTGGGACTGCTGGACCGGACCCGAGGCCAGTCCCAGGACAGTGTGGCAAGGGGACTAAAGTTCTGAAGGCCAGAGCTGGGTGGGGCCAGATCTCTGTCTGGGCTGGGGTTTGCCCAGGATCTCCCATCCTATCTACCCTCAGAACGAGCCTCCGGGGCAGGCTGCAGTGGAAGAGAGGCACACATGTGTGGTCCAGTACATCCTCTTCCCCCCACACTCCACCTCCACCAAGGACAGGTGAGACCTGGCCCCTCAGAGAGTTGCCTCTCTCCACATTCCTCCTCCTCCCTGCTGTCCCCTGAAGTTCTGCCTCCCATACCTGAGGGAGTTGGGGCAGAGGGTGCTGTTTTTAGATGCTTCGTCAGGCAGGCGCAGGTCTGGTAAGGCCACATGTGACTTGTGGCTGCCCTGTGTTTCCACCACCTTCCTGCCCTCCGTGGACTGACTCCAACCATGGGGTTGTGGATTGGACTCTCCTCAATCACAGGCTCAGGCCCCTTCCTCCTTTAGTTTCTCAACAGATGATGACAACGATGTGGAGGTGGAGGCCCTGGAGGGAGACTCGGAGCTCAATCTGGTCACCGAGGTGTGGGTGGAGCCTCAGTGTGGGCGAGTGGGACCCGGCCCTGATTGCTGGAAGCATCTCCAGGACTTGACATACTCTGAGATTCCGAGAGCTGTGAGTGACCTTAGCAATACCCCCACCCGTTATAGGTGGGGTGTCCTCCCTTTGGGAGTACCACAGCCATTGGGCTTTCTGATCCCTCTGAATCTGTGTGTTCTGAGGGTCTGACCATGTGGGCTTCCTTGGGAGCTGGAGGCCCAGGTGTCTGGGACCAGAGGGGCTACCCCTGACCTCTGCTGTTCCTCCCCTAGCTCCACCCTCGGGATGCTGCCTGCATAGGCTCAATGCTGAGCTTTGAATACCTGATACAGCTGTGCCAGAGCAAGGAATGGAGTCCCCTGCCCCCAGAGCCGAGGGTCTCTGATGGTCAGTAGGGAAGGGGCTCCTGAGGGGAGTGGGTAGGGCGAAGGCAGCACAGACAGAAAATCTGGTCTCAACGTGGGTCTTGTCTTCCTTCCCTCCCTCTTAGGATTGGACCAGCGAGGAGATGCCTGTATCCATGAAATACCTTTCCATTTTGACCTAATGGGACTGTTGCCTCGGTGCCAGCAGCTCCAGATGTTCTTCCTTTTGCTTTCTAGAGGTGGGTGAACTTTGTACCACTCACCCACACCTAGAGGGCTAGCAAGCCTGGGTGAATTAGAGCATAGAGAGCAGATGAGTCTGCGAATCAGCAGATGAGTAATAGGGCCAGAGGAGGCTTGGGAACTGCAGGGGGGGTGTGCTGGTCGGGGCTGAGCTGGGGCACTGGGCAGCAGGAGGCTCTTGGTGCTGAGTGGAGTGTGTGTCGGGCAGAGCCAGAGGGCGTCCCTCTCGCCGAGGGGCCTTGTCCCGCCAACGACATGGTGCTGTGCCTGCTGCACAGCTGCCTGGGTCAGGAGCTGAGTGACCGGGAGATCCCTCTGAGCTCCGCTGACCAGGCTACCTTCTTGAGTGAGGTGCTGCGGCGGACCCGCTACAGTCCCGGTAAGTTCCCCACCTCTTTCCAAATATGACTCTGGGCCTGCCCCTTTACCCCCATCCCACAAGGTGGTTTCTGTCTTTGGGTTTTGGTCTCCCTCTCTCCTCACCTCAGAGCCTTGCCTCTCTGCTGGTACTGCCTTCTTCCACTCATCTCTATCCTCGTTGCAGGTCCAGAGGGGCCACCAGTGGGGGGCCATGGGATCCTGAAGGAACAGTCAGTCAGCAGCACTCAGACAACTGGAGACTTGGTGCTTCCTGCCATGGTCAGCACTGTTCACGTCCCTGAGCCCTTTTCATACTGACCTCCTTCCATCACCACATATTCATCCCCCACTTTCTATCACTGGGGACAGTAGGCCTCCTGCCGATGACAGGATGCTGTCATTCAGCTTGGTTCTGGATCTTGCAAGCTATACCCTCCAGGGTGGAGGAAGGAAGAGGGGTTGTTTGCTCCCTTACAGGTTGCTCTAATCTTGTTTCTGCCTTACAGAATGTGGGCCCTCCTGAAACTCTCAAGCCTCTCACCTCGGCCCAGCCCCCTCAGTGGCGCTGCTATGCAAGGCTTGTGACCCCCCAACATGTATTTCTGACATTCCTCCCAGCTACCTTCTCAGGTACCAACCACTGACCTTCCTCACTAGCCCCTCAGATACAAACCCTGAGCTCCCTCACTGGGCCACCAGGCAGCTCTGATTGATGCCTCTCTTTTACTTCTCAGATGTCCAGCATCTGGCCACCTATGGCCTAGAGGGACCCTCTCAAGAAGAGACAAAGCCCAAGTTCGGGGATTGGAGTGGGGTCTCCAGCCTGAAAGTTCTGGGAGGGACTGGGGTCAGAGCTCCAAAGGCCCAGGTCCCTGTCCTCAGTGTCACCCCAGCCTATGGTAAGGTGCTGCCTCTTAAGTCAGTTAAGCAGGAGCAGAAGTGGGAACAAATAGAGGGCTTGAAGATCATGTGACACCTCTTCCCATAGACAGTGCCCCGAATCCAGGAGAGCTGAGCCCACCTTTTCATCGGGACTTCCAGGCTTACACTGGGCGTCAGGCTCCACAGACGGAGGGTGCAGATGGGCCCCGGGCCCGATGTCCTGTCTTCATCTATAGCTGTGCCCTGGAAGCGCTGAGGGAGCAAATGGTTGGCATGCAGCCCCCTCAGGCGCCCCGAGACCTCATCTTTCAGTGAGTGCCCTTAACATTGACCTAGGTCATCCCCCAGTCAGGGCTCAGGTACACACTCAGGTCTGGACAGGCAGGTTGGTGGTCAGTGGCAGGAGCTCAGCTGCTTAGCCATGTCCTGCCAGCTCCTTGCTGGGCTTCCTTCAGTAAATCATTGAACTTGCGGGGCCATGAATACATTTGGCAGGTACCTGTGGATGATCCACTGGAATGTGGGTGGACGGTGAGTCTGAAGTGCCTCTTAGGGAAGTTGGCCAAACTCCCACTTCCCTCTCATTCTTAGGACTCAGTTTCTCGACCAGACCTCCCCCTCCTCAGCCTGGATGGAGCCCAGATACAAGGAGGCAGCCAACCATTGTGCCTTATTGCAGGAGCACGCTCAGCGATGCTACGTCCGTGGTGAGCAGGAGGCCACTGGAGGGAGCATCAGGGAGGAGACATGAGGATTACAGGGCTGGGGACTGGGGAGGCGGTTCCAGAGCTTGACCCTCAAGGGCCCTTCCACTCTGTCAGGGCTGTTCCGGAGCTTGCAGCAAGCACAGAGTGTGACCTCCCAGGACTTGCTGATGGCAGTGGATGCCTGTGAGGAGCTACTACAGGAAGTAGACATCACCCCTTTTCTGCTCGCTCTCTGTGGACACACTCAGGGTTTGCCTCACGCACCCCCAAGTCCTGGTCCTCTCAGTCCTGGTCCCTTCAGCAGCAGCATCGAGGAGGCCCCTGAGCCTCGGGAACGAGCTATCCTGGCTTCTGAGTCCAGGTTAGGATTGTCCTGGAATAACGTGGAAGGGGGCACACAAAATCCCAATAAACTGGCACCTTTCGATCCCAGGGAATGGCCGAGCAAGGTGGCACCCAAGCACCTGAGTGAGAGGCAGTAGTGCTTTGTTGCTGGCGTCCTGCCTCCTGCCCAGTCTTTCTCCCATTTGGCTTGGGGAGCATCCTCCCTTTTGGCTCTCCTGTCTCCTGTTCTGGTGTGGAGTGTTGAGCTGGGTTGGGGTAGGGAGTTGACAGTTGCTATCAGTGAAAGTAGAAGCTGTTCAGAGAACATTCATATAATAGCAATGATCCCCATGAACTACTTTGAGTTTCATAGGAGCAAAAACTTTATTGTGCCCACCGCTGAGTCCCCAGCTCACCCTTCCTAGAGACAGGCAGACACATGTGTGCTGCTCCCAGTTGGGAAGGAGGCTCCTCCAGGAGATGGTTCTTAAAACTTTTATGCCCCACCCCACCCACTCAGCATAGAGACCGAGGACCTAAGTGAGCCCGAGTTTCAGAGCACCCGTGTGCCTGGCAATCCAGACCCTGGCCTGGAGATCTCTCTGACAGACGTCTGCCAGCTCAGAGGAGAGGCACATGATGTCCTTCATAGCCTCATCCAGGTAAGGGTAGAGGAGCAGAGTCCTGCCTGTGCAGCGGGTTAATATTCTCTCCTGGGTTGAGGGTGTAGGTGTCTGTTGTAGGGTAGAGGCTGTGTTCTGAGGGATGGCTGGCATTCTAGCCTCCTTCTAACCCCCAAACAGGAGAAGTTCCTGGAGATTAGTGGTCTCCACTTCCGCACAGTGCCCTCCAATCCCCACTACTTCTTCTACTGCCCTCCATCCAGCAGGCGAGAGGTGAGTAGCTTTCTCCTTTACCTTTCTCCTACCCCCGACCTGTAGCCCCAGAGGTTCTACTTGGCCCATTCAGATGCTCTCTTTTTTTAAAAATAAGCTCTTATTGATTTTTTAGAGAGAGAGGAAGTGAGGAGAGAGGGATAGAAACATCAATGATGAGAATCGTTGATTGGCTGCCTCCTGCACGTGCCCTGACCAGGAATCGAACCAGTGACCTCTTGGTTCTTGGGTCGATGCTCAACACTGAGCCACACAAGCTGGGCCCATTCAGATCCTCTTGACTCTGGGTTCCCTGAGTCCTGGATGTGGCTCTTGCTCTGCCTTGGATCAAGCTGTCTCTTCCTTTTTTTTTTTTTTTTTTTGCTCAGGATGAGGGCCCCCGGGACACAATAGACAGAAAAGTCAGTGACCTGGAGTTTTCAGAGGCTGAACTCATGGGAGAAGAAGGTGTGTGGGGAAGTGGATCAAGGTGGGGAAGGCTGCTTCAAGCCAGGATTCAGGGGCCTCCACGGCCAGCCTTCCCTATTGACCATGAGTCCTGCATCTCTAGGAGACACATCTGCCTGCTGTGTGGTCACCGAGAGCGACCCAGAGCTGGAGGTAGAATACTGCGAGAGCCGGGAGCCGGACCTGGGGCCTGCTGGGCTAGACTCCACCTCGCTGTCAGATGCAGACACCGTGAACCCTGATGAAGACTCCTTCAGTATCCTTGGGGGCGACTCACCCACTGGGCCTGAGAGCCTTGTGCATGACCTGCCACCGCTCTTCCTGCACCTCACGTGCTCTGTGCGGCTGCGTGGGCAGCACAGCTCAGTACCCGTGTGCAGCCTGCCCACCTGCCTGGGTGAGATGGGGGTGCCCAGGGGAGGGCCACAGGTCCCAGGACAGCCTGCCGGCCTGCTTGGGGAGAGTCTTTGGCTATAACTCTTTAGCACTGAGAATTTAGAATCTATGCTTGTCCTAGGGTTCTCAGTAACCCCTAACTTTCCCCCCCTCTCCCAGGCCAGGTGCTTTCCAGTCTGGAGGGCCCCCCAATTGGGGGCCGAGTACCCCTGAGGGACCTCAGTGTCACCTTGGATGTCTTTGTGCTGACCTTGCCGCTGGAAGTAGAGCTCCCCCAGACCTCGGACCCTCAGCACCACCGGTGTGGCAGCATGTTTGGTGGGGGGACCTGGGCCTTGGGGGAGGGGGACCATTAAGGAATCTAGGGACACTTGAAATATTTCAAGAAAGGAGTGCTGAAGAGGTCTTGGGAGGATATTAGTTACTGACCTTTGACCTTTGCTCCTACCTGTTCAGGTCAACATCTGAGAGCAGTGTTTCATTCCCACGGTCCCCAGGGCAACCATCATCTTTAAGATCGGATGATGGCCTGGGGCCCCCACTGCCACCCCCAGAAGAAGATAGGTATTTCTTTTTCTCCTTTAAGAGTTTCTTGCTCCCCTTCAGTTTTATTTTCTGGAAACCAGTGTCTAACCCTTTCTTCCAATTAGGCACCCAGGACTATCCAATTTGGCCACACCCCACAGATTGGCTATTGAGACCACTATGAGTGAGGTGAGGGCCTTCCCTCCCCCAACCTAAGGGACAGCCCCTCAACACTATGACTGATACCCTCTCCATCATATCAGTGGGGTAAGGCACCCCCTTATCCTGGGATTGAAGTGAGAACTTCCTCAGTCTGTGAGGCAGAGTGTCTTCTAGTATCTTCTAGTCTGGGAATGAGGTGATTTCCAGTCAGCAGGGGAGGTGCCCTTTGCCACTTCCTGGATTGTCCTCTTACTCTAGATCCGCTGGTTGCTGGAGGATGAGATGGTGGGGGCGCTCCGAAGAGGGGGCATCCCCCAGAGCCCTGCCCTGCACCGAGCGGCTGCCCACATCCATAGCTCTCCTGGACGCTCCACTTGCCTTCGCCAGACTCTGCCACTGAGTTTTGTATTTGGACCAGAGCGCTCCCTCACACAGTTCAAGGAGGTATGTTATCCTCAGAATAGTCCCTGGACTCCAGATACAGAACTGGAAAGCCCTCTCTTCGTTCGAGTCCATTGAATTACCCTTCTGCCCACCTCCTCACCACATTGTCTATCCTTTACCCCATGCCTGGCAGCCCAAGTGGGTCGAGACCTAGCTCCCAACCTTGCCACTGGCCCTCTGGACTTTAAGCGAGTCATTGAACCTTTCATATAGAAGTAGTTGTGAGGGTCTGGTAAGGAAGTGTGGGGTGCCATGAAGAAGCAGGGCTGCTCCTGTCTAAATTGTAACTGTGGCTCCTGTTCCTCAGGAGTTCCGCCGCCTCCACCTTCCTGGTCATGTTCTTCTCGAGGACCCTGGCAGTGGCTTCTTCTTCGTGGCAGCTGGCCAACAGCCAGGTGGATCCCATGAGGTGCCCCCTTCTGTGGCCTGGGCTTGGCACAGCCATGAGGATAAGGCTGACAACAACGAAGGGGAGGTGAGTCTTTCCTGGGCTGACCTGGGAATGGCAGGGGTGGTGGTGGTGTGTGGGGCCTGGACTCAGTCCTGACTTCCTCCCCTCAGGCCCTGACAGCCAACCCCCAAGCCCCTGGCTCCCCAGAGGATTCTGAGGGACCCTCCCTCATCAGTCTGCCCAGCCTGCCACAGGGAGGTAAGAAAAGACTTGGGCAGCTCAGTCTGAGGCCAGGACACAGGACTTGTACATCCCTGGACCTGTTTCCATTTTTGGAAGGTGGTCCTAGGTGGGATTGAGAAGGTGCTCCAGTCCTTTCTTTTCCTTCTCCCCAGGGAGCCAGCCTGGGCCCAGCCAGGGACTAAGCCTCATGTCCAGTCAGGGCAGTGTGGACTCAGACCACCTAGGTAAGCGGGGGCAGGGGGAAGGACTGTAGGCTGACGGGAAGTGGACGTAGGGCTGCACAGTGGAAAGTCGGGAATGGGGCGTCAGGGGGAACTAACCTGGAGGAGCCATCGAGCCCGATGTACTTTGGAGGCTCAGATGAGCCTAAGGAGGGGGTTGAACTTCAGCACATTTGACACAGGTTATGATGGTGGCAGCAGTGGCTCTGACAGTGAGGGTCCCAATGAGACCCTGGGTGAGAAGGCCTCCTTCACATTGCGGACCGCACCTGAGCCAACACCTGCACAGCCTTCGCTCTCAAGCCTCCCTGGGCCCTGCCTGCCTGACTTCTGGCTCATCGTCCGGATACTGCAGGACCGTGTGGAAGTGTATGCACATGCACGGTAAGGAGGAGCCAGGGCCGCACCCTGACTCTGATGGTAGCCTCTTCTGCCTGGTCCCACTTCACCCTTCTTGAATGTTATTAAAGGGTAAGACATGGGACTGAGAGTTTGGGTAAGGATCTGACTTTTATTCTAAGGTTGGGTGCTCCTGACCACTTCCCACAGCTAATAGCAAAGCATGTCACTCTGCTTTCCTAAAGGAGTTGAAAAGCTGATGGAGATTTTGGCTCCTCGCTGAGCATTAAGTGCATCTACAGTTCAGAGCAGCTTCAGAAGTTGATCTATAAAAATAAGGAATAATAGACAATATTTAACAAGTGCTTACTAAGTGGCATGCACTGTTTAAGCTTATTTAATCTACATAACATCCCTACAAAGTATTATTATTATAAGTGAAGAAACTCAAGCACAGATAAGTTAAGTACTTCCCTAAGGTCACAGTTAGTAAGTGGCAGAGCCAGGATTCATACCTAGGCCTCTGGTTAAATAAATACCTAACCACAGAGGTGGAGTTGAGAGAAGGGAAGGCCATCATTCGGATAAAGTGTTTCTAACTTCCCAAGGGACAAGTGTTCCTAACTGGGGTCCATGCTCAGAACCCTGAGCCCAGTGACTTAGATACCATCTCTGACCTGCCAGTGATAAAAGGAGAGCTGTATGGTAGAAGCCTCAGTGTGGTACCCATATGGAGGCTGGTGAGGCAGGCATGGAGCCTAGGCTTCCAGAATTGCCACTGAGAATTCCACCTTTCCCATTTCCCATCATGTTTACTTCCCTTTGTTCAACCTACTTCCTTTTCATGGTTCCTCTTGGCCCAGCTCCCATGACCCTTCCCCACAATTTTCTCCCCACTGCAATTCTGTGTCTGATCCACCCCTCCTTCCTAGGAGCCTGATTCGGGAAGATGGGGGGCCAGGCACTGAGTGCCGCCACCTGCAGCAGCTCTTGGTGAGGCGAGTTGGGGAGATCTGCAGGGAGGTCAACCAGGTAAGGGCAACCAGGGACAGGGCTCTCCAGGCGTGGTCACAGCCCCAGTGAGAAAGGAATTTCCAAGACCTTGACTTTCAGAGGCTGCTGATCCATCTTGGATGTTTTCTTTGATACCTACTCATTTATTAGGATGCCCCCCTCCCCAGACTCCCCACAAACTAGGGAACTCTCCCTAACCCATCCCCAGTACTGTGGGTTCCTCTCATCCCTCCAGGGACTATGAGATGTTCCTACTCATTGCACTGTGCTAGCATCTATACCAGTGGTTCCCAACCTTCCTAGTGCCGCGACCCTTTAATACAGTTCCTCATGTTGTGGTGACCCCCAATTTCATTGTTACAAATTGAATATAATTAAAGCATAGTGATTAATCACAAAAACAATATGTAATTATATATGTGTTTTCCGATGGTCTTAGGCGACCCCTGTGAAAGGGTCATTCGACCCCCAAAGGGGTCACTACCCACAGGTTGAGAACTGCTGATTTATACTCATAAAAGGGTAATATGCTAATTAGACCTGGAGACCTTCCAGACAAAGCCATGGTGGCGGTGCCGAGGCAGAGGCTGTTAGGGGTGATCAGGCTGGCAGGGGAGGGCAGTTGAGGGTGAGCAGGCCAGTGGAGGGGGTAGTTGGGGGCGAGCAGGCCAGCGGGGGTGGCATTTGGGGGTGATCAGGCCGGCAGGCAGAGTGCTTAGGGGTGATCAGGCAGGCAGGCAGGTGAGCGGTTAGGAGCCAGCGGTCCCAGATTGCAAGAGGGATGTCCAACTGCTGGTTTAGTCGGACATCCCTGAGGGGTCCCAGATTGGAGAGGGTGCAGACCAGGCTGAGGGACACCGCCCCTCCATCCACCCCCCCCCACCCCCGCACAAATCTTGTGCACCGGGTCACCAGTTAGGGATATAATGGTGAACAAGAGGGAAAGCGTGACTCTCTCGGGCTTGTGTTGAGTGGGGGAGCTAAACATTGAACAACTAAATCACACAAATTATTTTCATTAGAATTGTGAAGACTTCTACAGAGGAAAAGTAGAGACTGTTATGAGAGCATATAACTGGATCTGACCCTCTAAAGCAGCCGTGGGCAAACTACGGCCCGCAGGCCGGATCCGGCCCATTTGAAATGAATAACTGCCTTCTCATCCCCCTGTCTTGCTCAGGTCAGAGTGGACTGGGCAAGTCAACGCTGGTCAACACGCTCTTCAAATCGCAAGTGAGCCGCAAGGCCTCCAGCTGGAACCGCGAGGAGAAGATCCCCAAGACCGTGGAGATCAAGGCTATTGGGCACGGTGAGGGCCCGGCGGGGACCCCGGGCACTGGCCAGAGGGCCTCTGCCAGGAAGGCGGGGGAATGGGGCTTAGTGGGGAGTGAGGCGAAGGAAAGGCAACCTCGATACAGAATAGAATTAAGCCCTAAACCAGGGGTCCTCAAACTACGGCCCGCGGGCCACATGCAAATACAAATATTGTATTTGTTCCCGTTTTGTTTTTTTACTTCAAAATAAGATATGTGCAGTGTGCATAGGAATTTGTTCAGTTTTTTTTTAAACTATAGTCTGGCCCTCCAACGGTCTGAGGGACAGTGAACTGGCCCCCTGTTTAAAAAGTTTGAGGACCCCTGCTCTAAAGTGTCAAGGAAAGCTTCTTAGAAGAACTGATTTTTAAGCTGAGACCTGAAGGATGGTGAACAGACTCTGGCAATGAAGAAGGACAAGTATTCCTAACTGGGGACCAATGCTCAGAGCCCTGAGCCCAGTGACTTAGATACCATCTCTGACCTGCCAGTGATCACTGATGCTCTTTTTGACCTCTGACCCCCTCACCCCTGAGATAATGGGCATTCTCTCTGGCCTTTGATTACCTCTCAGTACCACCACCAGTTTATGAGGGAATCCATTCCAGTTCCTTGATACCTTGCTCCTTCTCCTAGCGGCTGCTGCTTCAGGACCTTCATGACAGTCACGTGTGTAACTCTCTCCTGGTGGCTGAGAGTGAAGAAGATCTGTGGCGCAGCGAGACCCCCTTCCACTCCCGTCAGCGGGCACCCCTGCCCAGCGATGGTAAGGTTCCACCCAGGAGCCTTCCTTTCCTTTATCAAAGACTGGTGAGAAGCCGAGGGCAGTCACCATTGCTTGCTCATTGGTGGCAAGTAATACAGTGAGAGCGAGGAGAGGACACAAAGGATCACTAGACTTGGGTATTTCAAGTTCATCAGAGACTTCAGTGGAAGTACTTTCAGTGGAGAGACGGGAATACAAACTAGAGGAAATTGAAAAGTGAAAGGATGTTAGGTCGAGCAGAGAATAACTAATCTTTCAAGTGGCTTGGTAGTGAAGGGAGAGATGAAATAGATATGGCAGGAACTAGCGGAAATGGAGGTCAAGGCAGCAATTTTAAACTATGGCAGAGACTGAAGCACATTTATGTTCCACAGCGAAAGAGCCAGGAGAGGGGAAAGGTTGAAGAATACTGGAGAGAGGGGTTGTTGAAGGGGCACTGGCTGTCACCTGTCTTCCTAAGGGCTTGGTCCTGTCTTGTTTTCCAAAATGACCGTCTTTCTCCTACAGGGTAATAGACTGGGCAAGCCGTGGGTGTGGGGGACAAGTAGGCCAGATGACAGGTGAGAGAAGGCCAGCGGAGTAGAGCCTGAGACCCGGTAGGAGGTCTTTCTGATTGGCTGTCCCTCCAAACAGGCAGGCACAGGACCCCTTGGGGATTTCTGGTCATGGTTAAGGAACATGGTAATCTACTTGAGATGGTAATTGAGGTCTCCACACTTCTGCTCCCTTCTTTTATTCCTGATGACCTCTCACCCCAACTCAGAGCAGTGATTTTTCAACCAGTGTGCCACAAAAATTTTTAAAACATGCAATACCTAAAAAGAGATTAGGACCGCTAACCTCTTCTCCCTTAAATTGTCAAATTAAAAAATGACAACAGCCAACACAACAATAGCTGTCCAGTGTGAATGAGTCAAAACTATTCCTTTTTTTTTTTTTTTTTGGTCAGGTCGGCAAAAAATATATTTTTTGGTGTGCTGCAGAATTTTAGCAATTAGTTTATGTGTGTCATGTGATGAAATGCCATTCCTTTGTAGTTCTCCCTTCTGGTTTAAAAGTAAAATCAGACCACTCCTTATTTTTAACATTCTCAGCAAGTCTTTAGACGAACCTTCCTGGCAGCTCCAGAGAGTGCATCTCTCAGCACATCCTGGGATGTATTCCATATCAAAGCAGAATTCCTGTAATTAGTGGGCTTCCCGGGGTTTTGATGGCATCTTCTGCAAATTGAGCATGAGCGAGGACAGCCCAGCACTTTCACTTCACAATGACTCCCAGCAGCCTGAGGTGTAAGACCAGGCAGAAGCCAGACAGAGCCCTTCCTCAGTTTAGTCTCTCCATGTGATTTTGCTGAAACCCTTAGCAACCAGCATTCCATTCCAGACTCTGCAGCTTCCTGGGTTTTCTCTAACTGCTCACATCTGACAGCAGCTTCTCTGGGAAACCAAATTGCCACCTTTGGGCTACTGTAAGGTTCCATGTCAACCAGGAAAGGGTCAGACAAGGCATTGGACTGTGGCTGTGGACTCCTGCATGTGTCACGCCGCCCTCTGGGTTCTTTGGGATAGCTATCCTCCAAAGCACAGGACACAGCTCTCCCCACTCTGCAGTGGGTGTGTACAAGTAGTCTATCTTTTGTTTAAAGGGGTTATTGTTGTAACTCCCAGTGAGTACACAGATGGGGTGCATATTGCATCATGAGGTATATTGGGACAGGGTCAGGGTGCTGTGGGATTAACTTCAGGATTTTCTCTTGCTTTGCCTCCCGTGACACCTCTTCTTGGCTCCTTTCCCACATCTCCCTAAGATAGTTCTGAAAACCTTTGTGCTATGACCTGTCTTCCTAGGAGCATGGTCCTGCCTTATTACCCAAAATGACCCTCTTTGCCCTGCAGAGTAATCGACAGGGCTGAGGAGCCTGGGAAGGGGGGATGAGTGGACCAGTTCACAGGTGAGATGTCTGTGAGGGCAGAGGGCTGTGTGCCATTTCTGATCCACGTCTCCGTTCCCCCCATCAGATTATGCTGCTGATGAGAGCTGTGCACCCCGAGGATACCTAGCAGCCACAATGCAGTTTGTCCCTGGCCATTTCTCCTGTGACGTTGTGTGGGGAACCGTGATTCGAGTCCATTCACGCCTCAAAATGGGGCCCAGCATGGGGGTCTCTCGTGGTACATGATGGCAGGAGAGGGCAGGTGGAGTGTGTAGGGGGGTCTGGAGAAGGGAGTTCCCTGAGCCCCCGTCACTCCTACAGCCATCCAGGCCCTGCGCTCTGTGCTCAATGCCTTCTCCGTGGTGAACCGGAAGAATATGTTTGTTTATCAGGAGCGAGCAACGAAGGCTGTGTATTATCTTCGGTACGTGAGTCCTGCAAAGATGGGGTAAAGCGTGGTCCCTGGATGGTGCAGGAGGAGGTATGTCCAAAGACCTTGCCACTCTTTCCCAGGCTCCTGGAGACGTCCTGCAGTGAGCGGCCACCAGAAGGCGATGCTATGCCCCCCTCCCTCGCTCTGTCCCGAAGCCAGGAGCCCATCTACTCTGAGGAAGCCTCGGCATGTATCACCTTCACTCCCTGCGGCCCTGTTCTCCATCAGACTTTGCTCTCTGAAGCCGGGCCCTGACAGAGCTTTCTTACAGGGTCCTCGTTCTCCCCTCGACTTGGCTTCCAGCCGCAGTGCAGATGCTGCTCGTCCTGTGGGCCAAGTGGACAGACATATCCAGTTGCTGGTGCATGGTGTAGGGCAGGCTGGTAAGGACTGCAGGGAGAGGGTAGGGAGTGGCCAGATGAGGTTCCAGAATTCTCTGGGACTTCTCTTGGAGCCTTCCTACTCCAGCTCATGCTATGCTCTGGGCTTCCTTCGAGTAGGAGCTGGGTGGAAAAGGACAGACTGCTGTGATATTTAGGGGCCAGGACCTAGAGCTGATTGAAATGCAGCTTGGGGAAGGGGTCATTAAAGTTGACATCAGGTATCTGTCCCGGGTAACTATGGGTAGATAGTGGCCCCACTGGCTGGATACCAGGGGTGAGTTGGGGGTGAAGGTGATTGGTTCAATTTGAGATATGTTGAGCCTGAGGTGTCTATTAGGCAAATGGATTTTCCAGCTAAAGTTTATGGCCCAATTAATGTGTGTACTAGGTCTTCAGCTAAGACTGTTACATATGAGGTAGATACTGTTGTTATCCCCATTTTATGGCTAAGGGCACTGAGGCTTTGAGAGGTAAAACTCACTTGTCCACAGTCACACAGTGAGTAGCTTGGCAGAATTAAAACCTAGTGCTGGCTGCCTCTGGTGTGTGGGAGAATGTTTGAGTCTGGGGTTAAGGGCTGGTTTGGGGTAGCTGGGTCCTCCGCAGGGTCTCCACCTTCCCACCACGGCTATATCAAGGTCCCGAGATCACAGATGAGCTAGTGCGGGTTCTGCGTCGGCGCCTGGATGAGGCCACTCTGGACGTCATCACAGTCATGCTTGTTCGGAACTGCAAGCTGACGCCAGCTGATGTAGAGGTCAGCTCCCTCCCAGACTCCAACATCCTCCACGGAAGCCACAGATGCAGGACAGTCTCGGCCAGAACCTCTTCATCCAGCTCTGACTCCCCTTCCCACTCTGCAGTTCATCCAGCCCCCTGGAAGTCTCCCCTCAGAGGTGTTGCATCTGGCCTTACCCCTCTCCTGCAGGCCCTGGCTTCCGGCCTTGGCCTGGTACCTGCGGCAAAACCTGCTTATCTTCCTGCACTCTCCCAAGTACACAGACAGCAATGGCCGGAACCACTTCCAGGTGAGGTTTCACCCACCTCATTCACCACCCACACGTACCCAAATACCCCCCCTCCCCCCCACACACACACCCTTCCTGTATAATTTTTATACAGATGCCCCATGTGTACCTTGTCCCATGGGCCTGTGTACACCCCCCCCACACACACACACACATAGACCTTTATTATCCACCTGTGTCTTCCTGTGCTTAGCATTCCCCACGGTGGACACCCATTCCCTGATGGCTTTTGTCCATTTGCCTGGTCTTAGTTCTCTGGCTCTTCTCTCTCCAGCATCCACTCCCACCACAGGGCAGCCTCCCCGACTTGGACATTTACTTGTATAACAAGCCTGGTGGACAGGGCACCGGCGGCAAAGGTACAGGACAGGGCACTGCCAGGTGTGGGAAAGCCTTTTCTGTGGTGGCTGCGAGGGCCTTTCCCAGACTTGCAGCTACGGGGGGTTGGGGAGGTGAGGAAAGGGGATCTGGAAGTCCCAGACCTGAGTTTTCCTGTGGATTCTATCTAGGAGTTGCCTGCATCACTCTATCCTTTGTGGATGAGGGAGGGGCCCCCATCTCACTGGCATCATGGCCCCCCTCTTCTCTGGGGCCCCCAGATCTACTGCGAGAGGAGGAATTTGAGCAGCTGACCACGGTCACTCGCTGCCCAGTCCTGCCGGACAGTTCTTCAGGTGGGGCAGCTTGGTCAGAGGAGGGGTGTTCAGTTATGCTGTAGGAATTAGGGGCACCCTTTAGTGACCCTCATTCTTTCCTCCAGCTCAGAGTGGGGCCCCACGGCTTCGACTAGATGTGTGGGAAAAAGGGAATATCAGTATCGTGCAACTGGAAGAGAAGCTCCGAGGAGCAGCTCGTCAGGCCTTGGCTGATGCTGTCATGGAGCTGCAGCTACTGCCAGCCTCCCTATGCACAGAGGACATGTCCCCAGGTATGTGGGGGCCAGAGAGCCTCACAGGTCCAGGCAAGATGGTGTTTCAGGTGAGGGTGCAAAGGTGGGATTCTGGAAGACGTCACAGAGGCCCCATCTGAAATACACATTCTTAATTGTCCCTTACCTTCCCTGCGTCAGCAAGTCCCTGGCAGAAATGTGCCCAGGCTTAGGGTCACCCGCCTAGAGTGGGAAATAGAGCAACTCCACCCAAAATTTGCAGCCACGCTCAATTGCATATGCTGGCATTCACTAACCCACAGAGAAAGTGTGAAGTCACTGTCATATCCTGGGGCTAGGTTTTCTGGAATGGGGATTGATGGCCAGTGACAAAATTTGTATTGTCTGGTGTCCACAGGAAGTCTCAGGAGTGGGTCCTTGGAAACCAAAAGCCCTGCAGGCCGAGCTAGCACCTTTCCCCCTGGGCCTGCCCCTGGGGAGCCTGTGACTCCCCCCAGCAAAGCTGGCCGTCGTAGCTTCTGGGATATGCTGGTAAGGGGGGAATGGGAGGAGGTGATGAAGTTGGCATCTACTTTCCTGCCTGCCTCTTAGCTCCACCTGCACTCCCCTGCAGGCCTTGCCTCGCATCTCCTGTTATATAAAACTACCCTGTCCCTTGGGTAGGAGCTTGCAGAATGTAGCAAGTTCTCACTGACAGAGAGAGCCTCAGCTTATTAAGTGCCCTCCCTTCCACTTTTCTTACCCTGTCCTCACAACCTGCAGGATAAGCAGGGCTTTGACCAGTGAGACAGCTGGGCTGGAAAGTTGAGTTGCTTGCCCAAAGCTGCTTAGTCAGCCTGCAGTGAAACCAGGGCCTGAACCTGAGCCTCCAGATCCTCCAGGCTCTTGTTACCATCCCATCCTCTACCCTGTTCCCCTTCCCAATAGCCCTCCTCATTCACTGCATTGCCTCCAGAATAAAACAGAATCTGGGGACTTGGGTTCCCCCAAAACAACTGATGACATTGTCCTGGATCGGCCGGAAGACACTCGGGGCCGGAGGCGTCACAAAACTGAAAATGTTCGGACTCCAGGTGGAATCGAGCGGGCATCGGGCCCGGATTCTGGAGCCCAGAGACAGAGGTGTGTATGTGTGACGTGTCAGGAGGGTGTGGTGTGAAATCATAGTTGATAACGGATTTATGTAAACACATACATATCAAGTATCAGTGTGCCGTTCTTACTCCTGCTGTGTCTTCAGACGCCGGACCACGCAGCTAGAGGAGGGCGAGGTGGGGACCCTGCAGCCTGTGTTCGCTCGGGTTACTCAGCGCTGGATGGAATTCATGGTTCAGATTGGTGAGACCCCAGCCCCCCTCCCCTCCTCAACCTGCCCCCCCTCCCTTACACACACACACACACACACACCGACCAGGACTTCTTTGCCCCGGATCCAGGTTGCACGTCGGTGTCCAGGAGCTCCACCCACATGGTGTCCCGGTTCCTCCCCTCCTCCTGCCCCCCCTCCCTTACACACACACACACACACACACCGACCAGGACTTCTTTGCCCCGGATCCAGGTTGCACGTCGGTGTCCAGGAGCTCCACCCACATGGTGTCCCGGTTCCTCCTTTCGTCCATCTTGTCTGAGTTCACCACTCTGGTCACCTCAATGGCTGGAGACACCAGTGTCTGCATCTTTGAGCAGCATTTGTGAGTTTGGGGTCTCATAGAGGCTGAGCTAGGAGAGCTGGGGGCCTAGGCTCAGGAGGTGATTGCCGGAGATGAGGCCATGAGTGGTCTGCCTTCTGAGCGTCCCTCCCTCCCAATAGGAGTTCAGAGCCAGACATCTTCAGTCCTTGTTCCCTTGGACAACTGGGCCCAACACCCCGCCCTGCAGCTGAGCGGCATCTGCTGCTTCTGGGAAGGAACTTCTCGCAGTGGAGGAGACCCACCCAGCAGGGTGAGGGCATGGCCTAGGGGAGCTGGGTTTGCAGTGACTGAAGGTAGTCTCTGATCTTGCGGGGAACAGGATGGGATTGAGGGGGACCTGCCTTCAGGCCCCCATTATGACCCTCCCCCACCCTGTAGCTCCCAAAGCCTTGCAGCGCTTTGAGCCTGGAAGCGACGGGAGCTCTGGACGAAATGCTCCCCGGCAGAGGTTCTTGCTACTGGAGGTCGTGGATAAGAAGGTAGATGTGGGTCGGGCTGGGTCGGGGAAGAGGTTCTGTGATCTCACTGACCCTGACCCCTGACTTCCAGCTGCAGCTGCTGACTTACAACTGGGCTCCAGACCTAGGGGCAGCATTGGGCCGAGCGCTGGTTCGCCTCGTGCAGTGGCAGAACGCTCGTGCCCACCTCATCTTCTGCCTCCTCAGCCAGAAGCTTGGCCTCTTCCATCATTATGGCCAGTTGGACTTCCCAGTGCGGGATGAGAAGGTGCCTGCTACTCCGCTCCCTCCTCTAGTTCTGGCTCCAGGGTTTTAAGGAAGTACTGGCTCGGAAGCAGGGGAAGGGGACAGACTAAAAGCAGAGGTAGTGGGGAAGGAGAGACAGAGGAGGCCAGGGCAGGAGAGAAGGTCTGAGGACCAAAGCCAGGCACCATTGTGAGGCTCCATCTTTCTCAGGAGCCAAACCCATTCCTACTGCCGACTGTGGAAGCAGAGACCCTCATCCGGAGTGCAAGCCCCCCACTGAGCCGTGAGCAAGGCCGGCTGAGTGGGTCCTCTCGGGGCGGGGGCCCCCTGTCCCTGGACACATTCCCCTTTGATGAGGCCCTGAGGGATATCTCAGCTGCCCGCCCCAGCTCCTCACTTGGCCCTGTGCCCAGACCCCCTGATCCCGTCACCTACCATGGACAACAGTTCCTGGAGATCAAGATGACAGAGCGCAGAGGTGAGGGCACTGGGCGGACAGTGGGCAGGGGCAGACTGTGGAGTCTGGGAGGGAGACGGGCAGCAGGTCCTGGTGGCCACACTGATGCTTCCCATCCCCAGAGCTGGAGCGGCAGATGAAGATGGAGAACCTGTTTGTAACCTGGCAGCAGCGCTCCACCCCCGCCAGCATGCCCATCAGTGTGAGTGGCCTGACCCCCATCCTCCAGGAGCATCCTCTGACCCTCCCCTGGCCACCACTCCAGTGTTCACTGCCCCGTTTCCTCAGGCCGGGGAGCTGGAGACCCTGAAGCAGTCATCCCGCCTGGTGCATTACTGTGCAACAGCCCTGCTCTTCGACCCAGCTGCCTGGCTGCATGGGCCGCCGGAGACCTGTGGGCCCCCCGAGGGGCAGGTGAGGCTCAAGACTCCTGGATTTCTCCCCTGGGATCTCCCTTTACAGCGACCTCCATTCCTCCACCCCTGGTGGTTGACAGTGGGTAGAGCCTTCCTTAATATCCACTCCCGCAGCGGCGCCATCGCCCTGAGGCAGGGCCTGGGAGCCGAGAGGCCCCCACAAGCTGTGAGGCCTTGGATGTGCCCCCGCCGGGTGCGCGTGAGGAGCCTTGGCTGAAGGAGCTGAGCCTGGCCTTCCTGCAGCAGTACGTGCAGTATCTGCAGAGCATGGGCTTCGTGCTGGTGCCACTGCGGCCCCCCTCGCCTGCCCGAAGGTGAGCCCATCTCTTCCTTTCCGCCTCCTCCTTTTCTTCCCCTCCCCTCCCCTCCTCCACCGAAGGTGAGGCTCCACCTGTCCTTCCTGTCTTCACATAGGTCCCGTGAGGATAATTCGGGCCTTATGCATGTTCACCCCGCTAGGCCAACACACACACACACACACACACACACACACGAGGATCTTGGACACTTCCGTGCAGCCCTCGATCACATCCTTAAACCTCTCGCTCTCAGGGAACTCACAGAACTGTGTACGTTCTCACAGAGCTTATGCCCAGGTACATTACATCTCATGTGCTTATGTGCTGGTGTACAGCCATGCACATGGATCTGGTACCACTCCTAAGCCTCTGGACCTGGGCCTTAATGATTGCTGTCCTGATCACCCCACTGTCCTCTCCTGAGATCTTACATGGTTCATGACCCAGGAAGTCCCTCACTCACCAAGGGTAGTGTCTTTCTCACCAAGGACCCCTGCACTGGACCTGCTGGCATCACTGCACTCTGGTCTGTTCTTGGTCATGTTCATCCACTGGCTACTAGAGTCTTGGAAAGTCGGCAGCTCCTCTGTCACCACCGTCCTTCTCCCCAGAGCTCAGTGACAAGTTCACAACCACCTTTTCCTCTGTATTGAATCTCAAATCCCCATTTCTGTGGCCCTGCTCTGTGTTCTTCTCAACATCTGAGCCTCCAGATTCTGTGTTCCCACCCCTTCCCAGTGGCTGATGGGAAAGTATCTGTTCATGTTACAGTTACTTTCGTGTCTCTGGATTTGTGAGTTTATTTTCTCCCTCCTCTTACTTCAAGTATGGTGCACTTTCAAGTTAATAAATATAATTGTGTCCTTAATCAAGATCCCACCTTGGACCAGAAAGCCAGTTCCAACTCCTTAGTGTTTGTAACCAGCTCTCCACCTCCCAGGCGGCCCCTCTTTTCCAGGCCTTAGGCAGAGAGGCAGGCCTGTGCCGCCGGGACCCTGCCCCTCATTGCTCAGTGACAACCGGAGGAGTAGCTGCTCAGCTTGCTGCCCTCGGCCAGGTCCCAGCTGTAGGAGCTTCTCTGAGAGACTTGTTTGCTTACTTTCTATTTATCAAAAATCTAAATTCCTTTTTAAACAAAAGATACACTAGCTTAAAAAACATGTTTCTAGAGCAAAATGTAAAGTCAGGCCTTTCTTTGTCACCAGTCTTTAAGTATCACCAGTCACTAGCTGGTCTTGTCCCTGTCTTCTTAAGGATGAAATGGCACATTTCTTTTCACCAGAGGCTTAGGGCACCCCCTTCCCACCCCTAGCAAGAGTTCTGGTGGTTTGTACCTCATAAGTGTAATAATTGGGTCCCCTTGGCCCTTTCTGTTTTGTCCTTGTTCACAGTCCTGTCCCTGCTTCTCTTCTCCCCTTGCCTCTGAGTCGAGAAATGAAGAACAGTGGGCCTGTGGAATGCTGGGAGTACCATTCCCCAGTCAAGAGAGAACTGCTTTTCCCTCTCAGAGGAAAGTTCCTAACCAGGGCTTCAAGCATCTCCTTGAATTTTCCCAATGAAATCTTAGACATACAGTCCCCTGGCCCCTCCCGCCTCCCCTGCTGCCCCCAGTAAACAGATCTCCCTGCCCTCATGGGTGTCTCAGCAGCCTCTCTGGCCCTACCCTCATCCTCTCACTGGTAGAGAAAGGCCTGGCATCCATCTCTGCACTGAGCACTGCTCACTTCCCCTTAAAGCAGCAGTTACTAGAGAGCCTTGCCACTTCCTCACCGTGGTGTCCCAAGCAGGCCCTCTCTGGGCTGTCTCCTCTCCTACAGACAAGTCCACGTAAAATGGACCGAGTCAGATAGCTGTGATCCTTCACCCACTGGCTGGCTGCATCTTCTTGTCCCTCTTCCTTTCCTACAGCACCAGCCGGCCGCGGGCCATGGCCATCCTTGGAACAGAGGGTCGGAGCTCCTTCTCCTGCCCCAAAAGCAAGACTGATGGGAGCCCCAAGGTAACATGTCATTACGTACCTTCCCCGATAGTGAAATCAGTGATGTCCCAGACACCAGTGTCACTAAGCCTGAATTATTTTCCCAAGGCCCGAGGTCAGTGACCCTGGGTGATGACTAAGGTTGTTGATCCCAGCCTGACACCATTAAAGTCACCCGCCCCAGAGACTTCCTCCCTGCTGATCTGCAGCCGGTGAACCTCCAACTCTTGCCCCTGAAGCCGTCTTTTTTTCTTTCTTCAGAGCACTGGCTCTCCGGTCACCACCTACCACCTACAGCGGGCACTGCCCGGAGGCATCATCCTCATGGAGCTGGCTTTCCAGGTGAGCAGGGGGAGCACTGGGTGAGGAGAGCCAGACCCACCTGTCTCTTACCCTCCTGACGTCACCTTCACCCTCTCTCCAGGGCTGTTACTTCTGTGTCAAACAGTTTGCCCTAGAGTGTTCCCGAATCCCCATGGGGCAAGCCGTCAATTCTCAGGTATATGGTGGTGGGGGGGGCGGAATATGGGGTCTCAGGTATGGTCCATGCATCCCTGGTATGCTGTGGCCAATAAGAATAATGCCGGGGCAGTCTGGCTGAGGGGTGACCTGGTGCTGTGGGCTGGCTAGGTCAGTGGTCCTTCTGGTGACTGGACCATCGACCCGTGTCACTCTGCAGGTGGTCCAGAGTTGTCTTCAGCTGTAACAAGAGGGCAGAAGGCAGTCCAGCACAGTGGCTGAGCTAGCCGTGGTCATTGGGCACTGACAGCCTGGCACTGTGTCAATCCATAACCATAGATGGTTAGTGCAGACATTTGAGCATAGTGGCTAATCTGACACATGGGTAGGTCGGTGCCATGGGCAGTCCTGGCCTAATCTAGAGCTGGCAATAGCCTTTGCATTGCGTAGAGTCACTAACACTTAGAATGTGGGCTAGAGTTCCCACCCACACAGCATACCCGCCAGTTATTATTCAGGCCTGTCTGTCTGCCTCAAGGCAGGGCCTCTGCACCCCATGAGGGCCAAGCATCAGGAGTGCTCAGTGAGTGAGAGGTTCAGTGAGGTCAGGGCCCTGAAGCCCTCAGTACTTCCATGATTCAGCTTCGTCAGGGTGCCCCATGTCATGCGAAGGCCCAGGCCTTCCTCGTGCCTCCCATTTAGTTTCCGAGAGATCAGGATCTGCCTGGGTCCAGTCTGTCGCCTTCCAGCACAGACAACACAGATTCCTCTCCTGTCTGGATAGCTCCTATCATCCCATAGATGGTTGCCTTTGACTTGCTGTGGATACCAGTCCAGTCATCACAGGATAATGTGATCCAGGAAAGCTTGGCGACTGTGCAGGAACCTCCTGGAGCCTGTGTGCTCACAAGGGAGCTGTGGGCCGCAGGGATTTTCACACTGGGCTGTTGTATTAGTGGGAAGGACCCCTCCCCCTCACCCCACGTTACTTTCAAGCTTTCTGAAGTCCTGGCTTCCCTGCTCCCTGGTCTCTATCCAGCTTGGCTCTCTGCCTCTACATATCTAATCGCTAACCCTACTTGGGTTTCTAAATTGCTTCATTATTGTTATTGTTTAAGTGCTTAGTATATATACTACAGTGGAGTTTTATTTCTCTGGTACAGATCAGGAAACTGAGGCTCATGGACGTTCATTAATTTGCCCCAGGTACAGAGCTAGTTGGGGGCAGTACTGACTCTGAGGCTCCTCCCTGGCTGTGGAAGTTGTTCACACTGCCTCTAGCTTTAGGGAGACCTTTACTTCATCTTCATGGTAGATAGAAAACTGAAGCAGATAATGTGACTTACCCAGCATCGTGCAGCTACTCTGACTCCTAGGCTATTGCTTCTTCTACAGTCATTTCTCCTTTCCTATTAACTCCTATGCCCAGGGCCCCCAAGGAAGTGCTCATGTAGATCCTGCCATTCCGGCACCATTGATCCAATTGTTAACACTTTCACTAATGGTGATTTCCACCAAGAGAAGCTCAGCTCAGTCTCTCTACCACCCTTCATTCACTCATTCACAGGTCAGTTAGAGGAGGCCCACCCTGGCCTAGTCATGGCAGGAT
Organism: Myotis brandtii; assembly: GCF_000412655.1. Lineage (NCBI taxonomy): Eukaryota > Metazoa > Chordata > Mammalia > Chiroptera > Vespertilionidae > Myotis > Myotis brandtii. The sequence continues at coordinate 2,382,679 of NW_005358250.1, forward strand.
GTCCTAGACCAGTGATGGCGAACCTTTTGAGCTCGGCGTGTCAGCATTTTGAAAAACCCTAACTTAACTCTGGTGCCGTGTCACATATAGAAATGTTTTGATATTTGCAACCATAGTAAAACAAAGATGTATATTTTTGATACTTATTTTATATATTTAAATGCCATTTAACAAAGAAAAATCAACCAAAAAAATGAGTTCGCGTGTCACCTTTGTCCTAGACAAAGCTTTATCCAAGAGAAGTTAGCCAGGTTTGAGGACCAGGGAGGGCAGCATCCAGGCAGAGAACAGCAGCAGGTACAAAAGTGTAGAGACAATGTGATGTGCTTGGGAAGAATGAGTATTTTGATGGGAAAATCAAGCTGGAGAGATGGGAAGGTGACAGCAAAAACTTTCGAATAGTAAATAATTATACACCTGGCCTACCCTGACCACCTTGTTTAAAATGGCAACTGCTTTACTTCTTGATTTTCCATAACACCATCTTCTAACCTACTGTGTACTCATTTTCTCTGTCTAGTGTTTATTGTATTATCTCCCCACCACTCAAATGTAAGCTTCCTGAGGGCTTGGGTTTGTTGGCCAATGTATCCCCAGCACCTAGAATGGTACCAGGTAGGCACTCAGCAAGTATTGGTTGCATCACTGAATCTATGCCAGACTTTAGCAGACTCTGGGCTTCAGAATAAAAGGTCCCATCTCTCAAAAGGGTCAGTTTCATGTCAACAGGGTTACAATACGGTATAAAAGAGAATATAATGAGGAGGGCGTCCCTGAGCTGTTCAGGCAATAGGGTGAGTCCTGAGCTGTCTTCTCCCATGGAAGAGGAGGAAATGGGAATGTGCTGGGCAGCCTGTGCTACCATTTCCTAACCCAGCCCCTGTGCCTCCCCAGCTGTCCATGCTGTTCACCGAGGAGTGCGACAAGGTGCGGGACCTGATGCACGTGCACTCGTTCAGCTATGACTTCCACCTGCGCCTCGTGCACCAGCACGTGCTGGGCGCCCACCTGGTGCTGCGGCACGGCTACCACCTCACCACCTTCCTGAGGCACTTCCTGGCCCACCACCCTGATGGGCCCCACTTTGGTCGCAATCACATTTACCAAGGTTGGTTGGTGCCCAAGGGCAAGCCAGTGAAGCTGAAAAAGAACAGGCCACAAAGGTGTGGGCCGATGGGATCACTTCCTAGGGCCAGACTTCGACTTTCTATCCCAGGTTGTTAGTTGCCTCATATCGCTTGGACCCTGCCCCCACGTCTCTGTCTTAACTTCGTCACAGTCTGTTTCATATCAGAGTTTAGATCCTATGTTGTATACCCTGCCCTGCCTGTCCTGAGCCACTCTGTCCCATCTTGATGTTCTACAGGACCTTAGGAGCTCCCCAGAAAAGCAGGGCCAGTCTGCTTGTCAATCAGAGCCTTAGGACCTCCTAATCCCCCAGCCCATCGATCAGTATGTCTATCCCAGGCTCACTGTCTCCTGTAACTTGCCCCTTAGGGACCCTGGAGCTCCCCACACCGCTCATTGCTGCCCACCAGCTGTACAACTACGTGGCTGACCATGCCAGCTCCTACCACATGAAGCCACTGCGGATGGCTCGGCCAGGGGGCCCAGAACATAATGAATACGCCCTGGTGTCAGCATGGCACAGGTATGGAGGAGAGGGGACACCAGCACGTTCTCTGGTGGAGCTGCGGTCAGGACCATCCTTACAGTTGGGAGACCTGTGTTTTCTTGGGCAGAAGGGGTGAGGTTGACTTCATTAGGACCTCAGGCTGACATCTCATCCCCACCGCACAGCTCCGGCTCCTACCTGGACTCTGAGGGGCTTCGTCATCAGGATGACTTTGATGTGTCTCTGCTCGTCTGTCACTGTGCTGCACCCTTTGAGGAGCAAGGAGAGGCTGAGCGGCATGTTCTGCGGTCAGCAGATCCCCTACCTTGAATGTGCCCATTGTCCAGCCTGCCCCCTGCCCTTTCCCTGTTTCCTGCTGTAACCGCCACTCGGGCCCCCTCCCCATTCCAGGCTGAAGTTCTTCGTGGTGCTCACCAGCCAACGAGAGCTCTTTCCCAGACTAACTGCTGACATGCGCAGGTTCCGGAAGCCACCCAGACTTCCCCCTGAGCCAGAGGCTCCTGGGAGCTCCGCTGGTAGCCCTAGGGAGGGCTCAGGGGTTGGTCCGGTGCCTGGCCCAGCTCCTCTGTTCCCTCCGCTGGCTACAGAGGTGGGCGTGGCACGGGCACAACTGGCTCAGCTGGTACGGCTAGCTGGAGGGCACTGCCGCAGGGACACCCTCTGGAAGCGCCTCTTCTTGCTGGAGCCACCAGGGCCTGATCGGCTGCGGCTAGGGGGGCGCTTGGCCCTGGCTGAGCTGGAGGAGCTCCTAGAGGCGGTCCATGCCAAATCCATTGCGGACATTGACCCCCAGCTGGTAAAGAACTGTGGGTTCCAGAGGGGCTGGGATGGACGTTGGGAATTCCATGGGCAGCCAGGGTGGAGGGTGCAGGGTGGCTCTGGGACAGTAGGTCCAGGCCTGTGGACCTCCCCCAGGACTGCTTCCTGTCCATGACGGTCTCCTGGTACCAGAGCCTGATCAAGGTTCTCCTGAGCCGCTTTCCCCAGAGCTGCCGCCACTTCCAGAGCCCAGACTTGGGAACGCAGTACCTGGTGAGTCTCCTTGACCCGCCTCAAAAACAAACCTTTTTTGGCTAGAGATCCTCAGGGCCAAGTTCTGGAACCTTATCGGTGGTTGGTCTTAGAGGCTGCAGTCCAGAAAGGACCTCTTGGGCTTTAAGCCGTCTTATTCTCCCCAAAGTGTGGCCCTCACACCAGCAGCACCAGCAACACCTGGGAGCTTGCCAAAATGCACTCAGGACCCACTCCAGACCCCTGACTGAGAATCCGCCTCTCAGCCAGATCCCCAGGGAACTGTGTGCACTGAAGCTGAGAGCACTGCCAGGGAGGCCAGGGAGAGAAGAGCTGTGGTGATAGGCGCACATACAGGGGGAGTAAAAGGTTAGAGATGAGCCAATGAGAGCAGTGGTCCAGGAAAGGACACTTAAGAGAAGACTTCACAAGAAAAAGTAGGAGTTGGTTCGTGGTGATGGGTCCTGCAACCTGGTACCTGTGGGGAAGATTAGTTTCAAGGTGTTCTGAAGGGACATCGGGGATTGGCACTCAGGAGAGAGATCTGGGCAGCATCTGTATGGACAGGGGGTCCCTGCAGCCCTGGGAGTGGAAGAGATTGCCCAGGGACAGACAGACAGGAGGGGACAGTCCACGGGCAGTCAGAGATATAAAACCTGGGATAGCACAGGAGGCAAGGAGGGGCCTGTCAAGGGTAGAGAACTCCCCGTGGTGGTTGGGCTGCGGTGCCAGCTCTGTGCAGCGCCTCCAGATAGATGACTTCAGGATCCTCCCAGTCAAGCCCCCTCCCCTTCACTCTGATGAGGCTAGACAGGCTGACCAGGGGCCAGTGAGGATGAGGACTGAGATTGCGTTGAAGGTGAGGTTCTAGGTGACGGTGGAGTGAGTGCAGGTGGGTTCGGGTGTGGTGATGGAAGCAGCCCTTCTTCAGACTGGTCCCCCCACGTCCAGGAGGCCCTCAGGAGGGTCTGTGCTTCCTCAGGTGAGACGAACCTCCCTCCCCATCTCATTTTGTCTTCTGCTGCAGGTTGTGTTAAATCAGAAGTTCACTGACTGTTTTGTGCTAGTGTTTCTGGATTCCCACTTGGGAAAGACGGTGAGAACAGGGGGTGTGGGACTCTGTGTCAGCCTGGTGGGAAGCTGTACCCCAAATACTGCACCCGAGCCTGCTGAGGTTGGGATGCCTACCTGCCCTTCTCTCACCAGTGGACCCCCACTGTGTTCCCCAGTCTCTGACAGTGGTTTTCCGAGAGCCCTTCCCAGTACAGCCCCAGGACAGCGAGAGCCCCCCTGCCCAGCTGGTCTCGACCTACCATCACCTTGAGTCTGTCATCAACACGGCCTGTTTCACCCTCTGGACCCGTCTCCTCTGAGGAATGGACCGCTGAATGTCACTGTTCCTCGAATCATGATCTATAAGATTACCCACTTGAAGCAGGACTGACCAGCCCTGTGTGCCCCAGCACAAGCCTGGACACTGAGGGATACCAACCGCTTTGTGCATCTCTCTGCGGGGTCTGTAGCCCCAGCCTGGCAGCAGGGACTACCCTCCCTAAACACTCACAGGGCTCTAGCAGGTCAGGTCACCTCCCTGAGGTTCTCATCTCTCAGGCCCCTGGGCCCTTCCAGAGGGGACTCCTTCCTGCTCACCTGGTGGAGTCCAGGAATTCTTCACCAGGTGGCAAGCGCTCACCTGAGGGCTCCTCTGCCTGAATCCTGCCTCCAAGTCACCCACCTCCCACCTTGAGCTCTCTGGTCCTCTCTACCCACTGAGACATCACTGATGGACATTGCCATTGAGGTAAGACACCTGGGCTCCAATCCCAGCTCTGTCTTTGAAGCACCTGAGCCTGAGCAAGTCCCTTTGCTTCCGACCCCTGGGGTCTCAAATGTACGTGAGGAGATGGACTCAAAGCTCTCCCTTCTCCACAGCAACACTGCAGACTGGAGGACTCAGACGTGAGCTGTGTGTCCCTTCCCAACAGGAGGGAAGCGATCAGAGAAAGCGAAGGGTTAGACACTGTGTGTCCCAATAACATACATGTATGAAAACGTTCAGCAAGTTGTCTTTAATTCCGGAGGATACTCAGGATGCTCAATTCACTGTCTCAGAGAGGCAAGTGGGTGGACTGCAGGACCTCACTGGCCAGCCTGTGAGCGGCCCCGCCTATCCCAGTAGGAACGTAGCCAACTCAAGCCCTCCACTGTGTCTCCTGAGGGGAGAGTGGGGCAGCAGCATCTCAACCCATGAGGAGGAAAACAGCTCCTGTCCAATACCTGTCCCCCAGTTCTCCCGTTCCCAGGGCCAAGCCTGGAGCCTCAGCCCGCCCCTCACCTTGAGGCTGGTACTCGCAGCCTACAAAGCCATTGTAGCCTTCGTCTTCCAGCAGTTGGAATAGATAGGAGAAGTTCAGCTCTCCAGGGCTGCCAGGGTCCCCCCGGCCCGGGACCTGTGCCACCTGCACATGCCCTGGGGACAGATATGGGCAGATGTGAGGCTCAGGCCTGAAGGACAGGTGTGGGGGGGGGGGGGGCGTGTGGAGTGGGAGAACAAAGGAAGCAGCACAGCAGATGAGGAAGGAACAAAGAGAGGGACCCTCTCACCAACGATGGGCAGGAACTCGCGGATGTTTCCTGTCAGATTCCCATCCATGATCTGCCAGTGGAATATGTCCTGGGCAGAGATTACTACAGTCAGAACTGCCTCAGGCCCCACCATGCTTCCCAGTTGGAGAGCATGGGCCCTGAGAAGCACTCCTTTTCTTCACGTACCATTTGTAACTGGAGGTTGGGCCTTCCGACCTTCTGTAAGATGGCTGCCGCTGGAGAGAAAGGGGGGGGGGGGGGCGCGTGACACTCAAGGAGGGCACAAGAATCAAAGGGACAGGAGGCAGCACAGGGCGGGGGTCCTACCCTGCTGGGGCGAATCCAGGAAGTACTGGGGGTCGGTGATGCGGGTGTTAATGGGCTCCAGCAGTCCCACGAGGTTCTCCTAGCACCGTGTCGGATCTGTGAATAGAGCTCTTCCCCCCAGGTTTGGCCTCTATCTTTGTCACTGACCAAGCCCCTCACCAGTCCCTCTGACCTCGGCCAGTGCCCAGCCTTATGCTGGGCTGCTCTCTGCACTGTGCACCCCCCTCCCTGCACTCGGACACGTTCGTGTAAGTATGTGCGTCTGTTTTCACTGTCATCTCACCCGAGCCAAAACCCCGGCTGCGTGCTTCAGGTTCTCCAGAAAAACTGTCTCCATTTCACTCCTGACTGCTGCTCGGTCAGCACCCCGGGGTACTCGGCCGGCCATCAGGTGAATCCTGTGGGGAAAATGGGACCGGAAGGGGCTGTGGAGTCCACCCCAGAGCAGGGCCTTTGCTCCCTCAGCTCCTCTTCCAGCTGCCCTCCTCCCATCCCCCAAAGGTCTCTGGTCCATACCACTTGGCCGTGATGCTCAGGCCTCAGACACACCTGTGTCGGCTTTGGCCCCGCCTTTTCCCACAATCCTGAGGGTCAATCCTCCTGCCTCACAGTCCAGTTCCTCACTTAGCCCCTCCTGTGCTTTCAGCCTCCTTTCCAGTGGCCCTTCTCGGCCTTGAAACATGCTGAAGTCTCCCTTTTTAGACATTTTGACCCAAACCCTTCTTGAGAACTCCATGCTGCTTTGTCTCTATTTCCTGAATGTTTTTTAGCTGCTTCTCGTCTGATTTCTGACCCCACCCCACCCCTACCAATAGCGACCCCTTACTGCCAGTTCCTTCTCAGCCTATTTAGACCCGCAGGATTTGACATTTGATCAGCCCCACTTAGAGCCTTCCACCTCCCATCACCACCTGATCTTCCTCAGCCACATCCAGCCTCTTGAACTTTGCTGAACACACCAGGCCGCCTCTTGCCTCTGGCCACAGCATCCCTGCCTGGAATGCTCCTTACATCAAGCAAATGCCCACTCCTTAAGACCCAGTTCAACATTACACCTGTAGGAAGCTTCCTCTAATCCCAGACAGGTGCCTACTCTGCTCCCACTGCCTCCGCCTCCGTGCATTGACCTGTTCTCAAATGTATCCCTCCTCCGTTTTCTGTTTACTTTGCTATCTCCCAGGTCGGACTGAGCTCCCAGCATGGGATCCCAGCAGGGGAGAAGCATGAAAGAGTTGCCAACTGAGAATGACACACAACAAATATGAAAGGCAATTTACAAAGCACCAGGACTGCAGGGGTGTAGAAGCGCCAGCGCGCTCAGACTTCTGAGGCTCTCTCACAACCTGGCGTCCTCATCCCCCACCCCCAAACACGTGCGGTAGGGTCTTGGGTCTTAGAAGGGGAAGAGGAAAGGGCAGGATACCTGGGACAGCCCAGAGCCTTAGCGTACAGCACCGCCTGCTCCAGCCCCTCGCGGAAGGCCGCCTGCCTCCCGGGAACGGCCCCCAGCCCCATTTCCCCCTTCTCTCGGTCCCCTGCAGAGAGAACGGACCTCAGCGCCCGGCT